>NC_090946.1:52146457-52488124 GCF_040807025.1 Struthio camelus | reverse complement strand
TCTGAGGCTAATAAGAGTTGAAAGTCAATGCTAATATGTTACAGGCATTCTTTGGCTGAAAGATGGGATTAGAAAGCAATGTTGAAACCGTCAATCAGTAAAGCAGTAGAATTTACATGATAACATCTTACTGAAAGTGAGGAATCCTATTTTTGTGCTAATGTCTGAAAAAGTGCTGTACAAATAGAAGAAAAATCGTAACTGCAAAAATTAGGAATAGGCAGTCTTAAGTACCCAGTGAACCCAATAAAGAAAGAGCAAACATCCCTCCACGGAAGAATTCTAGACTCACTCTAACGTTAAATAGACCAATCACCCATCAAATCCATTGCCGTAGTCTCCAGTTACAGCTACAGCCAGGTGCATCCTACACAGCAGAACAAAGTGATACTTTTGTAACTTAATAGGTAAACTCATCTGATAATATTGAAAAGTTGCCAATGGGCCAAATGAGAAATAGTAAAATGGTTAACTATGTTTAACCTTAGCTGCATATTATTATGAAACAATCACTTATTTGAAAATTATGGCAAAAGTATTTTGTTAAGTCCAGGGGACTACAAAACTTCTGTTTAACTGTTTGATAATCTACAATCACCTATGTTTTCACCAATAAAAATTTCCTGGCATCTAAAATTCTGCTATAGCACAAGTCCCTAAGTGTGATACGGCACACAAATCTAAAAGCAATAAAGAATGTAGACTCCATTTCTGGAAGGAAGGGCCTTTCACTTTAGCAGCACTGAATTTTATAAAAATTTGCAACAATCAGAATATAAACAGTCATCTGAGTGTAAGTTTCCAGTGTAATGTTGAGGCTAAGCTTGTAGCTCACTATTAATTCAAATTTGGGCTACAGGGGAAAAACATTCCTTCTCTCACCACTTTGTCATCTTCCTTCCTCTTCCACCAACACTTTCTTTTCCCCCCCTTTGACTGCTCTTCTGCCAGGTCAGTTCTCCAGTTCAGACTACTATACAACTGCACAAACACTTCTCTTGGCATGACAGAAGGAGTGGCGTGAGGATGAGAGGATGAACAGTAACACTGCCAAAAATCTAATTGTAGTCCAAAGTGGTTCAAATACTTGGCTATATCAAGTAGAAATATTCAGAAAATTTAAAACACCTCCAAGTGGAAGAGTAGCAGTGAAGATAATCAACCTTTCAAATAGCCAATTTATGAGCACAGGACATTTTCTTCTCGTAAGGAGGAAATTTTCTTCTAAAAATCATGAGTCTCACCACAATTACTGCATTTGCAGCAAGGATTCATTCAAGAAAATGCTATGGCTTGTTATGTAGAACGTCAGATTAGTTTATGAAAACTAATTACTTCAGATTACTTCTGGCCTTAAAATTTGTCATTTTATCAATCTGTTCTGCTAAACATTTAATACTTTTGTTAACATTACAAAATGTTTCTAGTTAATTCATTCGTTTTCTGAATAAGTGATTTTCATGGAATATATAATCCACTATAGAACACAAATAGAAAATCTACTATTAAAATGTTGTAGTTGTAATTAGATTCTGAAACTGGTTCATTTCTTTTTAATTTATTCATATATTTTATTCATTGTGTTTTACAGTGGAAAAATTATTTTGAAGTAAATTTATCTAGATGAGCCGAACTGACTAAAGAAAACAAAACTAGGTAATTGGTGTAGTGAAACACAAAACATCACCACCAATACTGTCATTTCTAAATGCAATAATACCAAGTTTTTTGACAGTAACATCTCAAATTTACCAGAAATTTTAAGACAACCCAGAAATAATCTGCATATTACAACTCTGAGGAATATTATCCGCCAAAACAGGTTTCCAGAGGATGTACTGCATTTGCTCTCACAAAAGAGGTGTTATTAGAGTAGGCTTTCATCACTAGTAATGTTCCTCAGGATTTCAATGGAACAATTCAGATTTCTTACATTATACTTAAATCTGTCTTTAGCTGAACAACAAGTTATTGTGGTACTGAAATTCACAGATTATCTTTATGTCCCAAGAATGCATATTTTGACAAGAACTGTTTTGCTATTAAATAACGCTAAAATTGCAGACAAGGAGATCAAAATTTCATCATACTGAAATCAGTTTTTAATAGAATTTAGTAAGAAGCCATAAATTTTACACAAATTGTAGAATTTATCAATACACTGAAAATGCTTGGGGAAAATACAGATAACAGATAAACATCACTGGACACTTCTTTGCCTGTTACAGAAATTATTATCATTCTTTCACTCACTTGATTTGCTGGAGTTAGTACCTCACCCTTGGTCAAACCAATAATTTGCCAAAAGAAAGTTTTCATACAACAGGAGATTGCATGAACAATACAAACAAGATAGTGAACTGCATGCAGCTTCACTGCATTGCTGTTAAGCATTTAGCTCTTCATCATTCTACTTTCAGAAACATCAAACATATCTTCCCTCACTTGAACTTCTAATGAGTAGAGAATCAAATATTGCTTGGCAGGATCAACTATTTTTCTTTGATTATCTTACTATTTGCAACTTAAAAGTGTGATAGCTTTTTCAGCATATCAGGTTGTATCAAGCAAGAAGTTGATCCATAAATCAGTACCGCTACACAGCTCTCATCTAGATTCATACCACATCAGGATTTGTCCTTCAATCTCCTCTGACACTAACCAAGCATACTAATTTAGGTGCATAATTTTATATCTTTTAACCCATGGAAACTGACATATCAAGAAATAAACCGGAGCAAACAGAACAATTTAAAATCCTTTGAATTTAGTTATGCTATTCCCTGCTGTTGAAGCTGGAATGAGAGTCATTGAATAAATATCAGAAAAAAATTACAATAATTTCAATAAAATTACAATAATGCAATATGACAAAAATAAACCTTGCACTTAGTTATGCCAATTTGCAAAATCCAATATTGCATCGGTCATCCAACATACAAACATAGACTCTTGGTCCTACTGCATTAGTGAAATGTTTGTTTTCTTTTAGGCTAATCCTTCTAAAGAAGGCAACATTCAAGATCCCCCAAAGGTAATTGGTTTCAAGCATTGGATGATAAACAAAAGTGTTTTTCAAGAAGAAAAGGTTTGTTTAATAAGTCTTTTGCACTGCTCTAGGTTTTGCACTCTTTCAGTAGATATTATACATTCCTTAATGGCTAATATTTCTCACTTTGAGTTTAAAAGCCAGTAAAAGTAACCAAAATGATTCCTTTATTAATCAGGTACAATTATAATTTTCTCTTCCCTCAAGGTTTCATTTTTAATTATGACTTTGATGTTTTTACAGTAAAATACATTGTAAATAGAGAAAATGTGATTTTTTTCTCAAGGGAAAAAGGTTTGTTATTTTAAAATTACACATCTGAAGATCAAAATAAAGTGACTGTTCATTGTACTATCCAAATAGCCTATCTTTGTACAAAAAAACCTTTCATTTTCACAACTAAATTGACTAAAAGGCACCGTTACCTAGCAACATTCATTGTGTTTATGACCTTTCATCCAATCTGAGCTCACAGATGTGCTTCTGAAGCTAATAAACATACATCATACAGTCCCGCCTGCTTTGATGAAATATATGAGCCCTTAGAGCAGACTGTGAAATGTTCTTTCTAAAAACCAAGCAAAAATATTAAAATTAAGAAAATCAGGATATGCTTGAAGATACTTTTAAAAAGCTAAGACTATGAATTTGAAAGCTGTCTTCAGTCTGATGTAGTTTGTAGCAAACTTAAAATTTGCCCTGAAAGTTGTGTCCTTACATATTAATGTAGTAGGTATATGTTTGATTTATTTTTTGTCATATTAGTGAATATACTGGCTCTGACCCTGCTGAAATCAAGAAAACATCTTAAAGAAACTTGGGAAAAAAAGATTTTGATCCAAAAAGCCAGTGAGTTCCTGAATTTCAGATAATATTGAAATTTTTGCCTTAAATAAAATGACATTTATGGTATTTCCATGTTTTATACACATGACGATGAAATTTGATTAATAAAAATTCTGCCCTAATGTTAACCACATACACTAGTCTGAGGTACACTTGGAAATAAGGACTTTCTTTGAACTATATAACATTTTGAGCTAAGTTTACAGGGAAAACACTGTGTCCCTATATGTTCATATAGAAATTTGAAAGTAAAAAGCACTATATAAGTACTGTTATTCTTGTCTCCTAATGAAGAAATCACTAGTTGAATGCTGTTACTATGTTTTTTCCAAAGAGGTCTGCTCAGACCTTTGTTTCACATGTTTCTTATTCTCCCATCCCTCATTACACTTTATATTACTGAAATTGTGGAAGCAACAGGCAGCAAAAGCCTTTTTCCCCTGCTTTCAGATGATACTCGATCTTGATATTATTGCAGCTGAAATGACTTACTGTCCCATGCACAAGGGTTTTTTTCCAGATATTTTACAAGATCTATGACAAATGCACAGTAAGGTTTCCTTCATTAGGCAAGAGAAGTCTTCTCCCATTCTGATTCATAAAATTAATTCTAGGGCTGACTTTGTACAGATTAAGATTCTATAAAACTTTCTGAGAGCTCTTAAAGATATTTCTGATAATGGTAATGGAATTATTCTGACCAGACCTCCTCCTCTTATTAATCAATAAATGCAAGGAAAGGACAGGCTATCATGGTAAACATCCTTGACAAAAACTGTATGGCGGTCAACTGCTGTAACTTGGTTAATGTTAGCTATTAATTTTAGAACTTACATAATGAAATATTTGCACAGAGGCTTTGATAAAACCTCAGAACTTAAATGTTACATTTTCCTCAGATTTTTACCATCCCTGCACTTAAATTGATTTTTAACATTTTATTTTTTTTGTCTTTTATTAAATAATTTTTTGGATATTGGGTTGTTAGGGATCTTATCAAATATATCCAGTTGAAAAAGAACATATCTACATATGTTCATTTATTACCTATTAAGCCAAACTATTAAATAAACCACTACAAACAATACCTTCTAGCTTATTCAAGTGATGGCTCAAGCATTTCTCCATCTGGATCTAGTGATCTAGTGAAGATCACTTAAAGGAAGAGGTCTGCAAAGTCAGCATTCACCAAATAGTAGGCAACTACTTCAGAATCTAGTGTCTATGATGTCTACTTTGTTTTTTGTGCTTTTCTTTGAAATTGCCTTTTCTGCTTGTTTTTTATTTACACAGCACAAAATATTTATTATGCATCTAAAATTGCCCAGTGACATTCAGAATTGATTGTTTTTTCTGTATATAGAATGTAAGTAGTTAAGGTGATTTCCACTGAAAGCCTAATTTTGGCTCCTTTTCCAATAAAAATAAGATGTTACATTATCAGATATGATCTCATACTAGGGTAGAACATTCTTGGAAGTCTGAGGAAAATCCCCCAAAACTGACAAGGCATTCAAGAAACTTTTTTTTTAGGTTAATTGATAGAGCTGAGACACATGGGACACAGGAATGCACACCTGGGGAAACAGAAATCATCTATCTTCTACATAATAGAGAAATTAACATTTCAAATCATCTGTATTTTGTCTTGCTTACTTTTGTTGTAGCCACTCGGCTAAAGTAAACATCTTGGTATGGTAACTCAGCTAAGAAAGGAAATTCTTTCACAGTATATTTATAACAGTGAGATAATATGAAAAAAGAATTTTGAAGTACCAAATTAGGAGTTTGAACACCAAATTTCCGCAAAGGTAGATATGAGCGATATTGCTATCATAAGCCTAGGAATACCTCTGTTTTCCCTTCATCACTTCTAGCTAACATTACCATTATGAGGATACTTCATTGATAATTTTTCTTCTTTTATGCCAGAAGTCCATCAGGAAAAAAAAAAAAAACTGTAGGGAGTGTAACAAGAAACATGACAGTTGCTTTTATTTCAGAAGTCTTCCAATAATAGAAAAATATTCTGTTTTTCAGAATAATCCTCATGCATCCACACGGGGATGAAAAGCTATGTATTTATGACTGGCTTTATACATAAGAAGAAAATCAAGGATCTCCCTTCATGAAACACCCTACATCTTTCATTAAAATACTTAATAATATTTTTATTAATTTGTATCATCATGGATTATGGACTAGAACTCTACTTTCCAAAGTATTATAATAATGAGTAAAAATTCTAATACTTTCCACAAAGCTTTTTCTCAAAGCATAAGGCAATACACGGGTAAATACAAACACAGAAGCATAAGTGATAAGAGAACAATGATCAGCATTAGAAATGGTGAATGGGGGAGAAAAAGAAGAAGGATTACTTTGAAGAGACTACACATATAAAAAAAGACTCCAAACAATGACAGCCCTTAAGGAAATCTTTAGCTTTAGGCATATAAAGAATTCTATTGATCAGACCAGATACTTTAATAAATTAGCTCCAAAAAGAATACTAAACGTTCAAGCATTTTAAACAGACATATCTGATTCAACAACTGAATGCTGTCTTCTTAAAGGTAGTCATTTAAAATTTAGTCAATAAAAATAAGTTTATCATTATTAATTTATTCACAAAACTGCCAGAGATATTTCTAGAAATAGAGTAGATTCTGTGCTATCTAGGCAAGACAGGTTATTAGCAGGTGCATTAATGTAGCTTTAGAGAATTCAGCAGTAAGGATGTAGAAAGAATTAGAGGAGTCATTAAAAGTTAATTGCAACAATTTCAAGTAACTTATCCAAATACATATAAAAAAATAAAAATGCTATGTAGACATATAGATATGATCAATTCCATCCTTTAATGTTAGAAAGCAAATGTGGAAAAAGTTTCTAAATTCAGAGATTTGCTTTCACTTTCATGCTTACTTTTAATTTTTTTTTCCCCCCAATCCAATATGACCTGTGTTGTACAAATGAAGCTGCATGGCACTTGCTGTTATCTACATCTTAAGCAAACGCTGCAACATAGCCAAATGAGGACAGAAGTAAATCCGCAGGCTAGGGGGTCTAGTCTGCCTTCTGATGCCAGTTTACATCTTCAAACTCCCTTCACAAGTTTCCTGAATTCTGTTTCAAAATTAGTTATCTTTTTTTCTCCTGTTGCTATGATTGGAAAGCTATTTTAAAACTTTACCACTGCAACAGGAATACGTTTTCTAATTTCTAAACTGTGCTGAACTATGGCCTATTTATATGAATTTGTTGTTCTGCCAACTTTATCTTTTAGCTGAAGGAATTCTTCGCCTTCCTGCTTTACTCTTTTTCAAAATATTTCTATATAGCAGTTTTCTTAAAAATGGTCAGACTCCCACACTATTCCATGCGGGGCTTGAGCAGTATCTTATAAAGTGGCACTGATATCTCCCTTTGTACGGGAAGTAATTCAGCTGACATGTTCTAGGGCTGTATTTTGTCTTTTTCACTACTGTACCATATTCATGGCTACCTGTCATCCTGCAGTCACCCAGTACATGCACATGCTTCTCAGTTGTTTCTAACTGATGAGATGCTAGACTAATACGTGTTAGTACCCAGCTGTGGGTTTTTCTGTTCACCATTATTTTGACAATCATCTGGATTATTATTGGTTTCTAACTAACTAATTTCAAAAGCAGACTACTTTTTTTGCCAACTTAATTAATAAAATATTTTTAAAAAGATTAGCCTCAAAGAGGATTTCTTACTGAAATCTAACCATAACCCTGCACAATCAGCCTGGTACTTTTCTTTCAGCAGTACTGATATCACTAACAGTATGTTGTGTCATTATCACAGGTGTCTTCCTATAGCCCATACAAGTGAAATTTACTGCAATTTCTTTCTTGAGAAATAGAGTTAGCTTGGTACAATCTTCTTCTATAACCTGCTGCAGCGAAATTCTCTGACTGAAATTATTTTCTTCAAAACTTGTTCTAATATTTTGCATACTGTTGACACTAGCTGGACTGTAATGCCTATATTCTATTTTTCTCCTTTTCAAATATAGGCATCACATATTTATCTTCTAAGTGAATTGCAATATTACTGACCATATAGATTTATGTAAAATATTTGCTAACAAGCTTATAGTTTCGTATGACAAAAACTGGGAATGCTAATTATAATTACATAATATCAAGAACAGTTGAAATGGAAAAAAGTGGTCAGTAGGTATTCCTGTATTGACATGAATTATTAAAAGAGCATAGTATTATTAAAGTATGCAACAAGCTAATTATATCCCATCGCAATTTTATAAGAGTATGACCAATGAGAGAAGAAGTTACAGAAAGCGCAGGTGGCAAAGAAAATACTTTTGGTATCTTACAATCTATAAACCACAGAATTTGGACATATAAAGTTGATGTTGTTATTTCAGTGCAACCTACAAAGGTTTGTGTGACGGTGTATATGGTTCATGTTAGGATGAACCGTACCTTTACCTTTCATGGATTAGGGAAAGGAACAGACTGGAAAGGCATCCTCCTAAAATTAACCTAAGGCATTTGTGCAGAAAGAAGCAGTTCTCTTGGTATGTTACATCACTAGGACTACACGCCCATACTGCTTTTTGGATCTTGAGCAACATGGATTTCAGTTTTTTTTTTTTAATACATATGCACAGAAATAAATATATAAGCTAGTGTTAAGCTGGACAAATAATGGTAGGAACCACTTTCTTTTTATCATTTTGCTCATGCAAAATAAAATAATGAAGTAATTTCTGGGCACTCAAAGACCTAAAAAAAAAGGAAGAAGTAAAATGGAAAAAAGTACAGAATCTCTCAAATATCATGTTTTTTATCATCTGCTATGTTTTTCAGCAAAGAAAGCATGAAAGTATTTTTATTGCTCTGGGGTATTTTTTAAATTGAACTTACGAAAGTTTTCCACATGAACTTGCACAAGGATCCTGAAGAGATTTTGTCTCTCTGCCTGCAGCAAAGTGAGATCAGTCATACCCAAAGCATTCCTGATGTTTTTCATTTTTTCTAAAAATGTCCAAAAACATATATTTCACAATTTCCCAAAACAATCTCAGTGAATGCTTTGCTTTCCTAAAGGTCTTTTCCCCCAATACTTACTTTTTTTTGGTTGTTCCAGTCCAAGTGCTTCTCATCCTACCTCCAATAAACATAAAGAATAGTTCTTACCCTCCTCAGAAATATTCTACAATTTTGAACAACTAAGGGTTCACAGAATCACAGAAGAGTTGAGGCTGGAAGGGACTTCTGGAGATGGTCTAGTCCAACTCCTTTCAAGCAGAGTCTGCCCAGGAATTGTTCCCATTTGGGTTTTGAATATCTCAGAGGATGGAGACTCCACAACCTCTTTGGGCAACCTGTTCAGTGTTCAATCACTCTCACAGTAAAAAAGTTTTCTCTTATATTTAAATGGAATTTCCTGTATTTCAATTTTTGCCCACTGCCTCCTGAACTTTCACTGGATACCACTGACAGGAGTATGGCTCTGCATTCTATACTTCCTCCCATTAGGTGTTTACACACATTGGTAAGATCCCCTCTGAACCTTCTCTTCTTCAGGCTAAAGTCCAAGCTCTCTCAGCCATTCCTTGTATGATAGATTCTCCAAGCCCATAATCATCTTCATGGCATCACTCCAGCCTTTCTTGTACTGGGGACCCCAGGACTGATCCCAGCACTCCAGATGTGATCTCACTAGTGCTGAGTAGAGGATAAGGATCAACTCTCCCTCAGCTGCTGGTGATGGTCTTCCGAATGCAGTGCAGGATGCCGTTGGCCTTCTTTGCTGCAAGCTCATGGTCAGCTTCTTGTCCACCAGGATCCCTAGGTCCTTATCTGTGAATCTACTGTCCAGCTGGTTGGCCTGCAGCCTATACTGGTGCATGGGACTATTCCTCCCCAGGTGCAGGACTCTACACTTTCTTTTGTTGAATTACCTGAAACCCCTCTCTGCCCATCTCTCCAAAGGCAGAGGTGCCTTTGAATGGTGGCACACCATCTTGTGTATCAGTCACTCCTCACAGTTTTGTATTGTCTGTGAACTTGCTGAGGGTGTACTCTGCCCCATTGTCCCAGTCATTAATGAATATGTTAAACAGTACTGGACCTAGTACCACTCCCTGGGGTACACCACTAGTGACTGGCGTCCTGCTGGACTTTGTGCCACTGATGACAAAGCTCTGATCCTGGCAGTTCAGCCAGTTTTCAGTTCACTTCACTCCATTTATCTAGCCCATACTTCATCAGCTTGTCTATAAGGATGATAACAGGAGATAGTGTCAAAAGTCTTACTAAAGTCAAGGTAAACAACATGCAGTGCTCTCCCTTCAGCCATAAAGCTAGTCATCTCACCATAAAAAGCTATCAGCTTGGTTAAGCATGATTTCCTCTTCGTAAACATATGCTAACTACTCCCCATCACCTTCTTGTCTTTCATATATCCGGAAACAGTTTCCAGAACTAGTTGCTCCACTGCTTTTGCAGGGACCAAGATGAGGCTGACCATCTAGTAGTTCTCTGGATCCTTCTTCTTGCCCTGCCTGAGGATAGGAGTGACGTTTGCTTTCTTCCAGTCCTCAGAAAACTCTCCCAGTCCTTGACCTTTTAAAGACGATTGAGAATGGCCTTACAATGACATTGGCAAGTTCCCTCAGCACCTGTTGGTGCATCCCAGTATGGCCAGTTTGTTTAAATACAACTGGTACATACAACTGGTATGGCCAGTTTGTTTAAATGTTCCCTAACCTGATCCTCCTCCACCAAGGATAAGCCTTCGCTGCTCCAGACTTTCCCTCTGGTCCCAGGATCCTGGGATTCCTGAAGGTTGGGCTTATTAGTAAAGACAGATATAAAGAAGGCATCAAATACCCTGGCCTTTTGAATCTCCTTTGCAACCAAGGCCCCCGCCTCATTCATCAGCACGCCTACCTTTTCCCCAGTCTTTCTTTTGATATTTAAGTACTTGTAGAAGCATTTCTTTTTGCCCTGCACATCCCTCCCCGGATTCAACTCCAGAAAGACTTCAGCTTTCCTAACCCCCTCCCTGCATACTCAGTGTGTCTCTATATTCCTCCTGGGTCACCTGTCTCTTCTTTTACCTCTTATACACTTCCTTTTTAAGTTGCAGTTTTGTCAGGGGCTACTTGTTCATCCATGCAGGCCTCCTGCTGCCTTTGCTTGATTGTCTGCTCACTGGGATGGACCATTCTTGAGCACAGAGGAGGCAATCCTTGAAAATCCCCCCGGCTCTCTTGGATCTCTCTTCTCTTCATGGCAGTATCTCATGGGATTCTACCAAGCAGGTTCCCAAACAGGCCAAAGTCTGCTCTCTTGAAGTCCAGGGTTGTGATTCTGCTTTTTGCCCTGCTCCCTCCTCACAGAGTACTGAACTTTACCATCTCGTGGTCACTTCAGCCAAGGCTGTCCTGACCTTCACGTCCCCTACCAGTCCTTTCTTGTTTGTAAATGTTTCCAGCAGTGTTTCCCCTCGTTGGCTCCTCAATTACTTATGCTGGAAAGTTGTCATCAATGCACTCCAGAAATCTCCTGGACTGCTTGTGCCCTGCTGTGTTGCCTCTCCAGCACATACGGGGGTGGTTAAAGTCCACCCAGAGGGCCAGAGCTTGCGAACATGAGGCTTCTTCCAGTTGAAATTTCCTGGCTTCTTCCAGGTTGAAGAAGGCCTCACCTACTACTGCTTCCTGATCAAGTGGTTTATAGCAGGCACTGCATCACCCACATAGGTCTACCCGCTAATCTTGACCCATAAGCTCTCAGCTGGCTCAGCACTCCATCTCCAGGCAGAGCTCCATGCATTCCTCCTGCTCTCACATAAAGGACAACTCCCCCTCCTTCCCTTATGTATTATGGAAATTTGCATCCTCCATATACCATCATCCAAATTATCCATGAAAATATCAAATTGGATTGGACTCTGGACAGATTTATGAAGGAAGCCACCTGAAATTTCTCATGAGTTTGATAGTAGGTCTTTAATAAATGCTGTTTGTATGAGTTTTTAAACTATTTGCCTACTCATCTTTTCAAAATTTCAGTCAGAAAAATCACAGTACCTTAGCCTCTTAAGAGTAATATGATTAGGACATATACAAAACTCTTACTTTGCCAGGATGCATCATATCAGTTACTGCACTTTTATTGTCTGTTTAATTAAAGGAATTATATGAGGTTTTGAAAAAAGACCAAGAGTAATATGCCTTCCCTCCTCCCACTTGAACTAAGTTGAGTTTGCAGTTGCTCCTGTGAATCTCTGATAATGATCTTGTTCTCAATTAGACTTCAAAAAAAAATGCCATTGACTTTAAGAATGGGATTTTTAAGTTTTGTCTTCTAACCATTATATCTCATTACCATGGAGATTGACTCAGACCATTGCAGGCATCTCAGCTTCAAAGAAAAATTTAAACAGTACTGAAACTGGTTAAAATCATGAATATATATTTTAGTAATAAGTAAGCTGACAACATTTTAAATGATCTGATTTTCTATGCTGATAAAATATTATCTGAATTTTTATTAATAAACCGTCACACCTGAAACGCATGAAACAGCATCTATTGGATGAATGCAGGAAGTAAAGCTCAATGTTTCCTTTGAGGCTTGATAATAAAACAATAGATGAGAACAGTAACCAATTTTATATGAGATGTAGCAAGCTGCACAGTAGCTTCATTCTTTAGCTAGTTAAGTACAACTATTTTTGGAAAAAACAGAAGGGCATTTGAAGGGAGAAAGCAAATAGATAAGAACAACAGATGGAAAAGCTTTTTTTCCTGTTTGAATTAGAAGAAACAAAATAATTAAGAAGTAGTTCTAATGAAGAACTGAGTGAAATGTCATTCTGCAAAATTATTGTAATCTAATGAGGATATGTTGATTTTGTGCCTATATTAATACAAGTGATTTATTGTAATAATCTCTAGTCAACAAATGGGTCATTCGTAACGTGAGATCAAAATACTACATATTGCATATGAAAACATGTATATAGGCAACTTCTTTCAGAAGATGACTTAATCAAAAAAAAAGACTTAATCAAAAAAGGAACTTGCTGTAAAGTTCAACTTCAGCTACAAATAGAAAATTAATTAAGAGCTAAAAGTCCATGAAAAAGTGTAGAATATGACTAAACAGATATGTCAAGAGTCCCAATATATTCAAAGCCTTATCAGGACAGTAATTCCTTTGCATGGAGAGAGGGAGAATGAAATGAATTGCTTCCTCAGCAAGTCCAAAGCCCAGTTCATATGCAGCCCACTGCTCTGATCAAACCTCTCCAGTTATTCCAGGGAAAGGAGACCACCTCTACACTAGCTAAACAGAATTTCAGTGTCATGCATAAAAACAAATGAATGAGCACGTTTTAGTTCCATGACTCATCTAGCCTCAGTATTTTGTACATGACCATAGTGGATACCCTACTGATGATTAAGATGTAGATACCACGGTCTCATGCTTTTTAGCAGCCCTAAACAGTTCTTTCTCAAATACTTGTCCAGTCTTCTCTTAGGCATATGTTTTGCAAACACAGTCCATTTGGCAAGGAGTTTCACAGATGTCTTGCCTATATAGCAAACAAGAATTCACCTGGGCTATGTTTAAATTTGGGCTCAATGGCCTACATGTCACTTCCCTGTTGTCTGGAACCTGGAAATACATGAAAAGTAAAAAGAAAGAAGGGATGGAATATGCAACCTCTCCCAACCTGGAGTTAAGATGCATCTTGGGATGTACATCCAGATCTAGAATTCTGAATCTTTCCCTTAAGATCTGAGAATCATTCAGTAGATGCATTTAGCTTTTGAATATCATATCTATAGGCTAAACTTTTATATAGGTTATCAGCTACCAATCAGCAATGCCTAGACATTTGGACCATCTAGTTGATTTGAAATGAGAAAGAATCTGTCCACAAAGCAAGGCATTTTAAAAATTAAAAATTATTCTTTCACATCAACGTTTCATTTATCATGACACCTACTCCTTATATATTCACAAAATACAGCTTTTAAGGTATCCATATACAATAATAATAGAAAATAGATGCATATTTACCATCCTGACAAACTTTGTATTTGAAAGAAAGGCCACACTTTGCTATAATTGGCTAACAAATATTTAAAACATATACTAGAATATAATATTCACGCAGATTTGTTGAATTGCAAAATAGCAACAGGCAGATTTTTTAAAGATATTTATATAATCCTCAACATTAAAAGGGAAGGCTACACAGAAGGATGCTGTTGAAATTTGCATATACATTTTTGCCCCCCTTTTTTACAGTATTATTAGAATTTCCATTCAAACAATAGTTTCATCCACTTTTCCTGGTACTATCACGTACCACTTCTTTGATACAGAAGTTGAATGAAGAGAAATTTCATTTTGTTCCTTCAAGGGATCTAGCAAAAGTTGAACATCACTTCCAATCCTTTCCTAGAAAATACCTTTTTAAAGTTGTTTAGAGGACGGAGGGATATATACTTATTATAGCAGCTATTTAAGCACTGTCCATAGCTCATGTTCAACCACAACATTGTTGGAAGTTTTACCCATTATTTAGTCTGTCTTCTCTTCTGGCCATGATGTTCTGCATTTCCATCTCCATTAGTCAAAAGTAAATAAGAAATAAGAACAGAGAGGTTAAGAAGGAAAGAAAGCACCCAAGCGTATCATTAAAAGGGGTAATCAAGGCTCTCGAAAAAGCAGAGAGGAATCTTGACCTCATTGTAACTTTAGAAATAACCAATGGCAAAGGTAATTTTGATGGGTGTTCCTTCTCCATGTCTATGCTGCAAATAGAAAATTACTACCACAATCAAACTCATTAGAGGCAGCTGGGAATGACTACCATTATTCTAGCTATTTAATGGCATTACCTATTCATAGGCATGGTCAGAAAAGGAGATGACTGGCCGCAGTGATGGCAGAAATGCTGGCCTGGCTGTATGAATGACAATGGTAATTTAAGGCTTTCTTCAGAGGTCTGGTCCAAAGCTGTTATAAAATTGTTTGAAAGATTCTAATGAACCTACACACTGGCTTCATCTCAGACTGCAAATCTTCAGTTAGCTGAAGGTCCTAATTACCCTTTATGCATCTAACTACTAATGCACCATGTATTAGTTTCTCTTGGGTTGGATTCCCAGTTTCTGAGAAGAACTAGTTTGGCTTGAATAAAGTTTTGAATTTCTGTTTAATCATGATGCTATTCTTTTCTAAACTTCCTTTCTTGCTTCTTTATTTTGATATGTAGCTCTTTGACAATTCAATTCTCTTATATTTAACTCCCTTGCACTGAGAAAATGATTTTGATTTCCTTACTTTTGCCTTCTGGGTTCCAATTTTAATCATTCCCCTTTAAAGCTTAGTGTCATAAAGCTACAAAGAACTCACTAGGAATAGAAAAGCAGTTATCTTTTTCTTTATTCCAGTTTAAAAAGTTTAGGCACTAATGTATAGTCTATTATAAGATAAAGTTTCTAGTATAAATATAAGGGATCTAAGAGCTTTAAAGAAAAATATATGATAAATCACAGCTTGAAAAATAGCTTTCCATTATTTCTTTTAAGTAAACAATGTCCTTTTCTTAAAATCGAAGGTAACCTGCTGTTAGCATTTTTGTTTTTAGTGATTTAAACAGATAAACTCTTCATCTCAGAAAATGTATTGGCAAGTATCTCTCCTGTAAAGAGAGGCCTATCTCTTTCAAGTAGCACATAAATCATGTGGTTTAGTAGTTGCTATAGTAACTGGTTTTTATTGAACAGCAAAATAAATAGCTGTACACAATCTTCAGAACTTATTAGCTGCTCTAACATGTTGGTATCTTCCTTCCAAATCTCCTCTTTGATTAAAAATGTCAGCTTTATTACTTGCACCAAGCAATGTTCACTTTTTAGAGTGGTCATCAGCATCATATGTGCAATGACAGAAAGAAAGAAACTGAAGTTATTAAATCCCTCAACTTGATATTGTTAGGAACTGCATGTTCCAAATGATTTTATTGCTATCATTTGTCATGGAAGTAAAAGAAACAAGCAAATCCTGATCTCAGAACCTCAAGGACCTTTGAAATCAATGACAATGCTAGGCAAATATGAATATTTCTTTTTAGTACCAAAAGATCAGCAGAAAACAAGACTTTAAAAATATTCTATTTAAATTTACATGCAATAATACCACTATTTAAAGTTTGATACTTTGTTTATAGAAAAGTTCTAATAAATGGTGTGATGTAAGATTATCTCTTCAGGCTCTAACAAACCTGCACCCCAGCCTGATCTACAGTCTGCTGAAGTCAGAAGGACTTGTTTACAAACAAGTTGTAAAGAAGCTCTGGATCAGACCCATACCACATAATACTGACAACACCTTTAATCTATGATATAGATAACAAAAAGTTAACTGTAGCTCTTCCCTAAACCCGGTGACCACTAAAATTTCTCTGCATTTTTCATGTGAAGTTTTAGTTTTCAGATGTCCAAAAAGGAATAATACCTGCTTCCATTGTTAAAGCCATTTGAGGAAGAAGGGCTTGTATCTGAAAGTGCTCTTACTCTTTCAAATATACTATCTGGTCTAAACAAGATGTACTGCCTTCACCATCTTCAATGAGTGCTGCTATACCAATGCCACCATCAAAATCTTTATCATATTATATACTGTAGTAAAAATTGCTAAAAATGTGTATTTTTGCACTTCATCCCAAATTATTTTCATGATAAAATATAGATCTTAATACTCTCAGTCATATACGCCAGAAGGAAAGCTCTCATTTTGCAGAATGTGCGGCAACACGCATTGCCGGATCCTATGTATTATATGCACATGCCTCTGTTGCTAAAAACTACCATTAAGATATGTAGATGCTCAGCATCTTCAAGTTCCAATGTTTACTTAGAGCCTTTTGAACAAAAATATTTTATTAAACTGGAATTTAAGCTTTAACTCTGAACATTCTTTTTTGCTCTCTTTTTTAGGGACTAAAAATGTGCAAATGTCCTTTTGAAAGATTAGTCCTTCACATTCACAAAATACAGGTCCACAAATAGCAGCTGCACTTGCTAATTTTGTCTCCTGAAAGTAAAGCTGACTAAATACCTCCAGAGTATTACTGAGATTTAGTGATCTTCAAAAGTGTTTTTTCCATATCTTTAATTCAGACACATACACATCAATGTAAATGTGTGGTTTAATTCCATGGTGAATTTGGCCTGAAATATAGATTAACAAAATTGGAAACAGCTGTGCAAGAAACTACTTTCCTCTGCCATTTATAGTATTGCATCCCAATATAA
The DNA here is from genome assembly GCF_040807025.1 of Struthio camelus. Taxonomy (NCBI): domain Eukaryota; kingdom Metazoa; phylum Chordata; class Aves; order Struthioniformes; family Struthionidae; genus Struthio; species Struthio camelus. The sequence goes on along the minus strand of NC_090946.1, from coordinate 52,470,881 downwards.
ACTCCATCATTTTAGTATAAAGTGATAACCCCCCACTCTCCCTTCTCATCCAGATGTTTATGGATTTTTCAGATAACCAACAAAAATTCTTAACATGTAAATTCAACATATTGTTTCATGCTCATCATGGCCCTTTCTGCATCAATGCCAATCCTCATTAGATTTCAGATGTACTTTGGTCGAAACTGCTACAGAAAAGAACTCTGACTCATCATCTCATTGTGGGTTGGGTTCTTTTTAAATTTTTTTTGTCTGATTCATGAACTGTTTTTTTGAAATTTAAAAATGGTTCATGAATTGCTTGGGAGATGGGAAAATTAATAATAATGATCCAATTTACTGTACATTGAACTGAACTGATTACCACGCAACGCAGCAATAGACTTTTTCATGGCAAGTAGTTTCTACAGAGGGAGGTTCTGTTTCCCTTCATACTGGACATGTCATTATATTGTAAAATAATCATTAAGCTCTTAGGTTAAGACCATCAAAGTCCTTAAACACAAGCTTAATACATATATACAAGCACTAAAGTGAAACTACAAAAGAGTCAAATTATTTTTGACTCTTTTTTATTACAGCTGAGTTAAATTCAGAGTTATGCATATTCTTAAATGTTTTGCTGACTCTTTTGTACATGCTATGGTGAGTGGTACTAAATAAAGTCCTAAAGGCATGATTTTTAGTAATTTATTTGCACATTTATTACTATGACAATATCTGTCATTATTAGAATGTCTGTGACAAAGGCCTGACAGGTCAGGGCATGACATTCATCTCCAACTGAAGAAAATTAAAAAATTACTGATTAGGTTACTGGAAATAGTTTTAGAAAGCTTGCTATATCAGATGTTTGACAGAGACGAAATACTGTGTTTTGTTATTCAGAAGCAAGGATTAGGATAAATGATTCTCTTATAAATGCTGATCAATCTATTTGCCAATGCATAAAAATAATACATAAAAAAAATGCAAAGAACAAAGAACAGCTAGTCTTGAAGATTTTATCATTTCCTTTTTAGCATAGCTAGTGGTAAGTGCACATATTGCTCTTATTCCAATGATTTTTGTAATTTAAGAGATTTTCTTAATCATAACCTTTCAATGCAAGTTTTTTTTTAAATTAATACTTTAAATGTGTAGCTTTAAATGTGTTTACTAAGTGCAATAGGTTACTGTAAGCAAAAGAGGGTATTTACTGAGATAGATAGGCACTACAGCAGTGCATATTACAATACCTAACACTTAGGTAACTCAGCCTTGCAATAGGATCTGGAATCTCGAATTAAATGCTGAAGGTCTGTTTAGGGCACTAGCACAAGGTCCAAACCACCAACCAGCCATGCTGATCACAGAGCTTCCCATAACACGTTAATATGGAATCACTGATTCCATATTAAAAAGGATGCATCATAAACACAGTTCTTCTCCATCAATTTTATATATAACGTCACCTGTTTCTGCCTGAAAGTTTCTGCTAGGAGGTAATCATACAAATGCTAGATAAATATTACCAAAACTCAAAGGATCGTTTTATGTGAGAACCATCAACCTTATGCTTTAACCCCAAGGAGTGCATAAAAATGGGATCTTACCACTACCGTTTATCTATTTTTGCACCAGCTAATGCATTTTGTATGGAGCTTGCTCCTGAGGAGCTTTAAGGAGATTTTTTGACTTTGAAGGTTGATATTCCTTCTGGTTTTGGCTCCACACAGACATCAGCAATACATATGCTCTAATGCAGTGCAGAGATTCCTGAACTCACCTCCCAAAAGGAGCAGCGCTGGTAGTAGCTGTCTAACATTACAACAGAGCCAGATTCTATTGCCTGATGTAGGCAACTTGGTTTATCCTGTGGCATTAAACAAACACCTTAAGATACCTGACTGATCTTCACAGTGCTAGCTGGGTTATGACATATGATCCAAGGAGTTTTACCACTTTTATTTTCATAGGAAGCATGCTGCTAGGATTAAATTTCCAATTTGAAAGTTTGTATCCTGCATTGAATTTTAGAGAAGTGAGATACAAGTTATTGCAGATTAGCATAAAAACTTCAGAGAGCATCACTTGAAACCAGAGTTCCTACATTGCTTCAGAAGATCAATATCCCATGACAATGAGCTCTAATAAACTGCTGTAGCTGAGGATCTATTCTTATGTTCTTTACAGTGTGTGCAATAAAACACTCGATATGCTGACAGATTTAAGAAAACTTCTCATTCTATCTTCCTTTCATGAGATCTTTGTAATATAGTAAAATCTTTCTTCAGTACTTGAAGCCTTCCACAGAGCAATGTATACAGAATATTGCTTCCTTCCTCAGTAACATGAATATTCAGGCAAATGGCTAGCTCTCTGTTGAGTTCTGTTTAACTGATTTCTTTCCGTGGCAACAAAACATTATTACTCCAAGAGCTTTCAAAGTTGTAAATTAACACCTGATCTGGTATACAATAATGACATAAAATCATGAATCAATGCTTAATTTAAAAAAACATTTTTTTTAGAAATAGCATGTGGGATGTAAAGCCTCAGCTCTGAGTAGTAAAAACAAAGCTATATATGAATAGATAAACAATGAAAATGACACCCACAGAATGAGGGGGTGCAACATTACAAGAGACAAAAAATTAGTTTGCATGGATCTATCAGGACTATTTCAGATAGAACTCCAAAAATACTGTATATTGGATGGAAAAATACCACTGAAAACGAAGCATTCTTTAACATCCAACAATTATTCTCCACACTTTAATTCTGAGTTGACTATTTCACTCAATGTATGTTTAACTACATTTCAGTCACGCACTTTATTCAATTTTTCCACATGCAGGCCCACTCTTAAAGCAAAACAGAAATTTCTGAGTGTGATGCCAGGAGGATTACACATTTTGCTTTAATGCTCTATGAGTAAAATTTGTCCTTAAGAATTACCATGTACAGAAATTCATACTAGTGTTATATTATTCATGTTGCAGCATCATCTAGAAGCCCTGGACATAGATGAGGATCCCTTTTCAGTACGCACTATGCAAACCACACTATAAATGGTTCCCACACCCAGAGAGTTTACAGGGATTATAGGGAATGTGCTTGTTCAATTCATTTGGGCTTAGCTTGCTTTAGCAAACTTGCTTGATTTGTTTGAACAGTCTTCTCCAGAAGCTCCACAGAAGCACATAATGTGAATAAAGGCTTCTCTTGTACACAGGTAGGATACTAACGTTGAGAAAAAATATAAATAAGTTTCGCAATTAAGTCCCACACATAAATTTTTAAATTTTCTTTTTTAGAGAGGTGTGCACATGTTCATGTCACAATTGCTTGGGTGGGCCTGGGGTTTTTGCATGCACAAATGCTCTCCTTCAGGCATTACCAAAATTTCTCAAGAATTAGAGCCAAAGCAAAGAATTTCAAGTAAAATGCTTAAGGCAATTATTTAAAGAGAAAGTTCAATCAAGAAAGATATCAAGAATCAAGAATGTTTCAGCAAAAATAGCTCTATTTTATGGAAAAAGTAGCTCAGGTTTCAGAGGCACTAAAGCATTTTTGCATTAAGAATTCTTCCACAACTACTCAATTTCTCAGGGGAATTTTTCTAACTTTTTTTTTTTAAGAAAGTTTTAATGATGTCCATTTAAACAGTTGCCTACTTTACTTTGGTCATAACAACTCACATTGGATCTGCCGCTTCTCAGGCCTAGAGTTCACTATTATTTATTATCTTTCATAATGATGACAACTATAATTAAGAAAAAGATGTAGGCAAAGATCAGTAGTTATGATAGTTCTAGCTGACGTTATCCCCTCTCTCAGATGCTAAGCAGGGTTAGGCTAGATCAGCAGGACTAGGAAACAAGCCATATGCTTGCTGTTAGCAGACCCACAGTTGTCCAGAAAGTGTTATCAACTATTCAAACTGGCCCTCTACCCTCCACACCTAGTGACACATCTATGGCAAATTAGTCAGAATCACTCAAACTGCAAACCTTGCCACCAACTCTGACACTGGAATTGCCTGATATTATTTCCTTTTACCGTCCAGAAGAACGTCTGGCTATAGTTTATTAGGTCGCTAAGGTCTCCTGCTTTGTTGATAAAAGCTTGATAATGAAAAATATAGAAAGTATACATCAGAAAAGCAGATGGGACTTTGTAAGCTGTGTATTTTAATTTAAAACTGATGATTTTATACTTTTTCAAGCATTGAAGACAAGATTTTTGTTCCCAGAGAAAGCCTTCCCCATCAGTATTATGTAGGAATTAAAAAATGGTATACAAAACTTCCAGGGGAGCACTTGTAAACCATTGGAGAGTAAATAAATTTAAAAATCAAAGAAGTGAATGCAGACACAAGTTAGGGAAAAGCCAAGGGAGACTTTTCAGAACTGTATTTTGGATATAAGTGCATATGTTCAACTTTTTTTTTTCTCTTTTAACCTATTCTACAGCTTTTACAATTTAAGAAACACATTTGTCATGATAAACACAATTACTTAATTGCTCCGGTGTCCCTAGGCAGTATTATATTCATTGTGAAAAAAAATGTAATAGATTAAGAAACAAAATATTTAGAACAAGCATAAGCAATGGATCAGTTAGCTTAATGTTCTGCGTAAGGATCTATCCTGTATATCTCAGCAACAATAGCTATGACTCAGTGAGATAAAATGATTACACCTACCAAGTTTCCAAAGCTTAAATCATACTGAAGAGAACAAGGATTTTAAATACTTATGAAATTGCATATGTACTGAACCTGCTTGCCACATCTTGTCACTGAAACCTAACAGAAGCAATGCAACAGAATAATCACATTTTATAGGTGTCTCATACCTTCAGTGCAGTATGCCAGTATGACATAAATAACCCAATGAAAGTTTGTGACTTGCATTAAGTGCTCCCTCTATGACAGTCGGGAAGACTGAAGTGTTCATTAAAGGCAAGGTACTCCACCCACATTATAGGAGAACCTTTGGAGGACTAGAAAAAGCTGTTAACAAAGATAATTAGAGTGGGTTTGATGTGGTTAGAAGCTAAGGTATAGTAAGTAGCCTTGTTCTAGAGCTAGTGTCAGAATAGAGAGTCTTATAATAAAACCAAGCATATGTCTGAAATTTTTAGAAGTGTGAAATTGAAAGGGCATTTTTGTAATGATTGAAGTGATAAAATAGGCATCCGCAGAATTATACTACAATTACAGAATTTTCCTTTCGTCTATAGGTATACAAAAATGCCCCAAACTTTCAAGAAGTCTTTGAAAGGGTAAAGGAGAATAAAGCACTTCCTAGCCAGAAAATATTACTCTTGTAGGTGACAGCAAGCTTATTACAGCGAAGTGGAGCTGCACAGAGCTTTGATACTTATATTCTATATGAAATGTTTAAAATGCATTAGTGAATATAAAATATATCTTCCAAGAATGTATCCACAATTAATCACTCCAAAAATATATACACTTAAACACAATATAGTCGCAGTGCCATACTTCACATTTATTTCTTGAAATGCAGATTATTAATCTAAACTTTATTTTAAATTAGACCTAAAGTGGTTCTATTTTAAGCATTTGAGATTAGCTTGGAAAGATTATGGATAATTACAATTTTATCCAATGTAGGGAAAATTTATTCTTAAAATGAAACATTGAAATAGGCAGAGACCTGAAAATTTTCGGATGAAATCTCAGGCCAGATTTACAGAGGCTTATGGCCCCAAGAGAATTGCTACCGAATATAATGAAGGCTAATCATCGCTAGAGTGCAGGTTAGTTAGTGATGATTTACATACTTGTTTTGTAAGTGTTACATGGCTGAAATTACTAATTAGCATCTAATTAATATTTGTATTGGTACAAAACTATGCTTTACAACTTGGAATCAAGTAAGGAATATTGACTAGTTAATTATCTATCTGCAATCTTTGCAATTCCTATGATCAAATAAACTAACAAAGGGCTTATTATGGACCCATAGGTGTGACTCTGTAGTTAAACGTGTTTTTCATTTTGTTTGTTTTAATGGACCTGATTATGACAATCTGACAATTTTGAGAATAAAACTCCGCTTTAGTTCAAGTTCTTATAAGCTTTCTCTACCCAAATAATTTTTTAAAATGTATGCTAAAATATTTCTGAGGCCTTACTTATACAGGCATTTTACAGTTGCTGAATTTACATCTGGGTTAAACTGCCTTTAAGCCACACAAAGAGCTGTGCAGATACTCTTTTGTTTTTATTGTTCAGAAGCCGCTTAAATCCATCCCTTGTTTAATTAGGTGAAGCTGAAAACAGCTAGCATGAAGTAAAGTAAGAGGTGGATACACAGCACTTTGTACTAGCTTGTCTAATGCAGCTTAAAACACTTTACTGAACCTGTATAATAAAGCCCTGGAAATTATTAATTATTACTGTGGTACTGATGATTATTTTGCATGCTTACTTTCAAAGAGCTCTCTAACTCTTTTCATAACTCAGAATAGTTTGGCCTGGAAAAGCCACAGTTTTCATTACAAGACTTTAGGAACTATGGCATAAAACTATTTTTATAGCATTTGAGTCATGCAAAAATTTCATTTACTAGGACTGACACATGTTACAAGCTTCTAAATGGCTTTTGCAGATTGACATACTATTGAAGCTGGAAAGCTTTGCTGATGAAGATGACAAACACAGTTACCTCTTGCTGGAAGCAGACGTATTTGACGGAAATGGTATATATAAAAGCCAAGTACTGGAAGGCTTCACAGAGAGTTTGAAAATGCTGCAAATCAGGAAAAGAAGAAAAAAGAAAAAGCAAAAAATAAGATTTACATAATCCTGCCCTCAGCTGGATCTTAAAATGCCAAAGTCCATATTTTTAAACACAAGCAAGTACAAATCAGGTTTGCCATAAAAATAAAGGGAAGCTGGTATATGCCAACGCAACGTATTAATTATGAATACTAAGAACATATATAGTCCTAAACATCAAAAAGTGAAGTAACTGAAGGAGAACAAGCAATGAAGATGATATAAAACATTTCTTCTTTTGACTTGGTTACTATTCTGTGAAATTATACCTTCCCCCACTTGTCATTTTAAATTATATTTTTACCAGAAAGTAATTCTTATTTTATAGGTCACTTGTAAGCAGACAATACAAACTGCTAGTTACCAAAGTCATACTGAATGATTTCTATTCCTGTCCTTAATAAATTAATTATATACAGCCTATGGCAAATTAAAGATTAAAATATCAGAATATCAGAAAGGGATTCTGAAATTTGTTCTTTGATTGTTCATTGCTATATATCAATATTTTTTCTGAATGACAAATAATCACATCAATTACAAATTTAACACATGAGATTGCATTGTAACTGGTATAGACCAGATAATTTTAAATTAATAACATTCATTGGATGCCTGAAATTTAATGTGAGCGTGTTGTAAGATCAATATAGAGTAAAAGATTAATAGAATAGGGATGTCAAAAGCTGCCTAATATTTAGTTTATAATTACATATTTCTTTTTAGTAAATATTGGTATTTAAAGCATATATTTTCTATTGGGGGGTTTCCAAGACAGTAACGCATGAGCAGATGATAGTTCACTTTGACTAGATGCAGTAAAGACCCATAGATGTAACACAGAATTAAGGTGCTTAAACCCAGCCTTGAAACCCCCTCCACATAACTACTAGGTTCTTGAAATCAATAGGATTTATAATCTTTGATTTAAAGTTCACTTCTGCATCAAAGTTTACTTCTTGTCCCACCCAATTGCAGCTCAGTTTTAATAGATAAGCATCTCTCTCACCTCCCCACCACGTTTAATTCAAGTTAGGATTCAGAAAGTAGATGAACAAAAGCAGAAGTATCCATTATGCTCTCCAGGAGAAAAGCTAGGTTCTAACATTTTATTTATTAGACTGTCTGCAAAGAGCAGGGGAGGTTGCAGCTTTCTTCTTAAACAAATCAGAAGGAAGAGTAAGTAATTGGCATTATGTTAAAGGTAGAAGTGTGACAGCCCTGTCGTTAGCACTGTCACCCACATTATTGGGCCTAGCTCAATTCCCTTCTACGCACAGGGATTCAAAACCAAAACCGCACCCACATCTGTAAGCTGGAGGCTAGTTTGCTGGAGACATTCCTTATGCTGCTATGCCAGAATATGACCGTCTTGTTCTGCTTCTGGCCTAATAAGTATTTCTCTACAGTCTAAAGAATATGGCCCCTATCTGGGAAAAGAAAGACGCACAGAGAGGACCAGCAGTCTAATCCTCTGTTTAGATATTTCTTTTTTGTGTTTTAAATATAGCTACATAATATACTGTAAGAACAGACTTTGGGAGTCTTCCAGACTTTGGAGGAAAGAATGGACATCAGTTCCTCTATTTAATCCCATTTATGAGTTTCTTCATCATGATAGGTACTACAACATTTCAGTACAGTATTTTATTATTAATGAATCAGGCTAAATTTCAAAAGCAACATATACATAAAAAAGAGAACATATCAAAGACAAGATAACAACATCCCTTTTTAATAACTGAGTTAACTAAATAAAATTTGGACTAGAATATGATACACATACGGTAATATAAATCTCATAACATACAAGACTTCTTTATCACTTTCGTTTTGACCATATTTTGAGGTCACTGAATAGCTTTAAAAAAACTCAGTCATGTTAACATTCATTTTATTTCGAAAAGAAAATTATTCCTTTGTCATGGTGGATTCACTGAATATTGCTTTCGTCTGACTAGAAAAATGATGAAAAAAGAGCCTGCCTAATAATTAAGAAGGCATATCCTTTTATCTCCTTATTAGTGTTGACTACCGCCTTCTGATCTAATATGAAAAAAATCTAGAAGTTTCTCTAAAATAAAGTAAAGTTCAAGTAGTAACAGGTTGCATTATATTATATAACAGAGAAGAGCTGCTATTTCCTGGCATGCCCCACGTAATTCAGTGAAGAAATGACAGGAAAACATCCCAGGTGACATACCACAGGCCAGTCTTTTTGTACCAATTTTAAGCCTGAGGCAGCTTATTTTCACAAGAAATATGACTTTTTAAGGAAAACACTGACTTCTGTTTACTGTTTACAATATTAATGAATTATGTTAGCCCTTACCAAATCCCTTTCAGCAGTGCTGTTCTTTTTCAGAAGCAGATGCCATTTTAAAATTCCACTTCAAAACACTCATTTTGGGGGATGTTTAGACCCAAATTCTTAAACTCAGCTGCAGCTATTTAGTATATTCTCAAGAAGATTTTTATGCAGATCATACTTTACTTTACATGCTTATGATGCTAGTTACTACTGAACATGAATATCTTCTGTATGACAAGAAAATTATGTACAAAAATTCCCCAAACTACACTGTCAATTTCATTAAATTTGTTTTTAAACCAAATCTGAAATGCTGGAGTTAAAGTTGCTTGAAACACACATAGAATAAAAGCATTCTTAATTTTAAAAATGACAATTTTTACCTAAACTATGTCATTTTTGACAAGACACGAACTGTTCTTCTCATTTTGGCAGCTTACTACTTAATGAAGCATATAAGTATCAATAAAAAGCTTATTAAACAAATTTATCGCAAACGGTATCATTATTTTGTTATTCAAACATTTAAAAACCTGCAGAAACTAAAGATGTAAGTAATACCTAGTTAATTTATAACTTCCCCACTGAACTTCTGAAAATATTTTAATATTGTTCTCTCTGCCATAGCATTTGTAGTCATAAACACATCTTTATTTTTCTGCACTGGAAAAAATTCATTTCCATTGTGAGACTTCATAAGCACATGAGCACATGCAGTCTTAGATTTACCTGTTTGGTGCAAAGTTCTTCTTTATTTATATTTGGGTACATCTGGATAGAAACTCTCCCTACATAATAAAATTATATTCTGTATACTGATCTTCCTTGCTTGTCCAATGGTTGTTCACTTGGCACCTATATCCTTGCAGAGTCCATAGTTTTAGACCTGGCCACAAGAGAGAAACAGGCAGAGGCAGGAGCAGAAGCAAAGATAAGAGACCAAGGTTACAATGTTACACAGAATCATCCAGTCTAGAAAAGATGGGATGTTATGTAACCCCCTTTCTATAAGGTTTTGGAAATTCAGCCATTCTTGGATTGCCCTTGAAGAGTTAGTCTAGCACAGTATCTCGGAAATTTGGTCTCTTCTGGTGCAGTATAATAAAATCTTTCTTGTCATACAATAATAAAGTGTAGTAAATTTATTTGCTAATATTCTGCAGCAATACTATCTACTATCTACTACTTACTATCTTTTAATCCAGTAATTCAGGAATGTAAATCTAAAACTAATAAATATTCTAAAATTCAGGCTCTAGAAGTCATATTCAGATAAACTAAAAGGCCAGCTTTGGGTAATGTCTTCCTTTGCATCTGGAAAGTGCACCGTCACATTCCATCACATCTGGGACTCTGCAGCAATCTTAAGAGTAAGTGGCATTGTTGCAGAGACTCTAAACACTACCCAGGTCTAAGAATATTTTCTAATTGAGAGAATATCACTAAAAATGAGCCTGAAAAACCTCTGAATTATGGGAAGAATTCCCTTAAGCTTTCTATTACCACTAGTAAAAATACGATGCAAGCACACATGATCTAGCCTGAAACCTCTCATTGCATCCAACTCTGCCATTTTGAAATGTGGGCTTTAGGGAAAGTAATTTTTAATCTAGGACTTCTATATTTTAATATACACATCAGAACTTTTACATTTCTATTTTAGCCACTAGCTATTACTTTAGTTTAAAAAAAGCCTCTCTTTATTGTATTTGTTGTTAACATAACAATTATGGAATTGACCCAACACGGTCTTGAATGAAAAACCTCAAGAGTGATGAAAAAGCTGTTACGGTCCTGTGACTTAAAGAATCCTAATATCCTAAATATGAACAGAGATAGACCTGCAAAAGACACATGCTTCAGCAGGTTATATCCAAATATATTTATCAGAAGAACAAGGAAAGACAGAGAAGGATACCAGTCATAATTCATACAGCTGGAACTTTGAAGTGAAAATACACTCCTAGGAAAGAGAAAAGACATCATGACTAGTACACAGATGCACACGGCCCACTGATGCACCAAAAGCAGACATGTAAGTGTTAAGCAACACAAAATCCATGAATATCTTAACCAGAGATGATGTATAATTTATTAAAGTAAAAACAGAGTTACTGAAATTTCATATACACAAAACATCTTATAGAATAAGACAGGATATGCACAGTATACTTGCAAAATAGAGTTCTAATGCTCTAGGTTCAAGGTGAACAGCTACATGGGCCACTGAGATGTAATACCTTTGCAGATAAAGCATTATAGTAAAAGTTTTGAAACAGACAGGCCAGATTCAATAAAAATTATTTGACTCCAATAACAACGGACCTCGTTGATCTGTAACTTTGTATTTGGCTTAGGATGTTTTTTGCAGTTTATATTGTCTAGCTCATACTGTATAGTAAAAGTTCAAATTTGATTTTGCTTGGTGTTACCACCAGCAGTGGTAGGGAAAAACTATCAATGACTCAGATAGCTGTAGACAGCACTCTGAAGTGGCTTCTTTGTCATTAGCAGCATGAATATCACAGCTTGGATACTTGTACATAAAGCACATGAAATCAGAAACATCCTTGATACACAATACCAGATAAATGCTAAACTATTTAAATAGTTATAACACAGCATTTTACCCACATTTGAAGCAAACTGTCCACTTGAACTTACCTTTTTTGGTTATTCAAAACACACGTATGTACCTATACACAAATTTTTTGTTACAGCACTAATCATTAAATGCATTAATGCTGTTGTTGCCAATGGCATTTCCCAAAATAAAAAGTATCTTTGGTAAAAGAAATAAACCGAAAGTAAGGAGCAGGGAGCCCCTATGCTTTACTATTGCCCTGCATAGCATTTTCATAAGAAAGATAGATTTCACAAGAGCATTGATCTATATTTACCCTGTATAAAGGTTGGTGCACATCTGATTGACTGAAAAATTGTTTTCAAGGAGCAATTCACTATTAAACATGGATGGCATCATGTGATATCTTGTGGATGGCTGGCCAGGCCTGCTGCTATTCAGTAGTTATTTAATAAATTGGACAAAGAGAGAATGCTTACAATGTTCATCTCTGATAATAACCCAGGGAGAGTTGCAAGCACTCTGAAGATCAAGATTATAATAAAGAGTAGTCTTGATAAATTGGAAAAGTAATCTGAATTCAACCAGATGCAACATTTTACATACCTTCATTGCATTTTATTTGAGAAAGGAAAACAACTAATGCAGAAATAAAGAGGAAAGCAACTAACTGGACAATATCGTCATAGCAAAGTGCCACTAAAAGAATAGCAAAACCACCTCACTGTAAGTCTGAGTAAAGGAGAATAAAATATAACCAGTAGCTGAAAACAAAGACATGACAAAGGTATCTAAGCAAATATATTATGTCAGTTGTGATTTTCTCTCCATGAGGTAATCCATAGCATGATATCATATATGAAACTCACTTCACTGATGACTTGGATCAATGTCCGGGTAGACAGATTATGTTAAGTTCTACTTTTACGGTAATGGATTCAAAGATGAGGCCACTTACAGACCACGTGTAAGGCTCTTATATAAATAATATCGATAGATGTTATATTTAGAGAGATAAAGTCTACAATATTCTGAATACGATATAAAATGCACACATTTTGTGAAGATTGCATTTTTCTTTTTAAGGTCGCAACAGTAAGTTGAAAAGTAAATCTTCATTTTCTCATCCCCTGTTCCTAATTAACTTTGCATACTTAAGCTCTAAATTGCTCATACAAACTTTGTTTTCCATGTCACAGAGCCATTCACAATGACATAAATTTGAGGTGTTACTTTATTTTCATGTGACCTGGAGTACATACATATAACTTTTATCTCTATAGCTAATACTCTCTGCTGCATCCTTTTGTCCATTTCATCCAGACCTTCGGAGCTACTGGAATGTGCCAAGACTCCCTGCCTACTGACAGTTTGATACAGATATCCTCCTATTTCTTCTAGAAAATGGCATGTGTGGGATGGCATTCACTAGAGCCTCATCCCAGCACACAGTCCAGATTTGATATGCTTACTCAGATTGATGAAGTATTCCTGAGTTCTTCAGTTAGGCTGTACTTCTTTATATGCATTTGACAAGCAGGAAGCGTGTATGCTGTTTTATATAAAGAATAATTGTAAACTATATTTCTAATAAGTAATAGTGAGAAAATACCCCACAAAGAGAAACATTATGCCATTAGATAGTTCAGTTACCAGAATTATTCACTGCCTGATCACTTAAACTGTATTTTAGGAAAAGCAGCATATTACATTGAGAGGAAAATGAAATATTGAATTATATAACTTTTAAAAGGGGAAAAATAGCATCTGCAAGAGCATCATTGCAACTAAATTAGGTTTAAAACAGAAAAGAACAAAAATTTAGTGCTCTTCTGCACATAATGCTGCAGAGTGAGACAATGTATATTATTTGAGAAATAGTATATAGCCTTGCACATAACCAAAGAAAAACAAAAATAATGCACAACATTAAACCAGATATTTAATAAATCAAGTGATTCAGCATGAAAATCTTTATTTCAGAGGATTTTTTTATTCACAATGTAACCAATGTAACTGCTGTTTGGGGGAAATATCTGAGAAGTGTATTATTCCTCAACCTCTACACTGAGATCAAACCATATACAATGCTTCAAAAATTCAATGGCATATGCTATGTGAGAATATTATATCAGAATATGGTAATGAAACAGATGTATGACATTTTTTAGAGGAAAACAAAATCCAGAACTATATGTTAAATATTAGGGGTGATAAGCTGTATGTTCCTGCATGTTGAACTTCCAAAACTATTATGTATATGAGGGACAGAAAAATGATATCATGTGTAATTTGATGCCCTAGAAACTGTAGCGCATTATGGTAAAAAAACAGTGTTCCTAAGAGAAATAAAACAAAGTACCACAGTGTGTGTCTCATCTGCTTTATTTGTTACCTTTACTCTTAACGCTTGACCCATAATCTTTATTTCAAAGTAAAAACTTATTTCAAAAAAGAATTTGGAATCTAAAAATCATCATCATATGCATTTTATTCATTTACTGATCTGCATTTTCAGAAATTACTATTATTAATCCTCTAGAACAGCAAGAAAATCTTATTACTTCAAAAAACAGGCAAAGTCTTCACGAACACCATATACCATCTTTTGCCTACAGCTGCTAGTATCAATCCAACATGTCTGAAACTAGATAGAATACATCAACATAAATCTAAAACCATGAAGTGCAATATTCTGAAACCTTGTCTCCTCCTCTTTATTACATTGGAAATTAATAGCTTTGAAAACAAGGATCTGGTTATCCTGAATAATTAGGGTCGTGACTCAGCCTGTTTTGTTTAACCGAACAAAGACTTGAACATATACAAGCAGCAAGAAGAACTGCCCTACACCAGTGACTGTCAAAGATGTCAAATTACACTTGAGGGCAAAACTGCAGTAAAGTATTCTAGAAGAGCAGTAGAGACCAACGTGCTCTACACTTCTACCATTAGCAATGTTAAGAAGCTGGCAGGAGCATAAAGCTGTAGGAAGTGGAAGGACAGGATGCTGTGATACAAGACTAGCAACTAGCACTGCTAGGGCTGCTGCATATGGTTAGGGCTACTCAAAGACCTGTTGTAAAAGGCCCACTTTAATCTAGAATAGTGTGCCCTGATTCCATACATTTGTAAAATACTGCCCTACACATTTTACTTCATTTCAAAGTCTATGAAGATGGAAAAAGTACATTACGCTTGGTAAGGAGGGGGAGGGACAGTAGAGAAAATGAACTGATTTGAATGAGAGTGACTAGAAGTTTGAACAAATACCATCTGAAGTCATCCAGGCTGATTAGAGAAGCATGGTTTTGGTCAATCTACTTGGAAAGACAAATAATCAAAGAGTTAAAATAAGGTTATTCACAATCATATTTTAAAAAACTTCAAATGCGGAGTGCTATCTTTCTAGATAAATTGTAATGTCATGTAAAACTCAGCAGTAATATTCACAGGAAGAAGAAAGCATTCTAAAGCTCAAATTATTGCCTAACAAAGCTTAGGAACACAGACCGTCTCTCCCTGCCTGTTAAATGCTCTAATTGTTGTTTATTCATTTTGTTGCTCTATTTGTTTGTTTTTATTGATTTTGTTGTTGAGTATTTTGTTGCATTTTCTGCCTATTGTGGTTTGGTTTTATTGTGCATTTTTATGTAAATATGTTTATAAGAAATGGTTTTGTATTACCATGAGGCCTTTTTTTTTTTTTTTAATATAACAACTTTGCATATCAGATCTACTCTGCTTCCAAATGGGTTTCTATATCACACTTGGCTAAGGGACAAGATTATACTCGTTGATGAATGTACTTCACTGTATTTAAGTAATCTACCAGTCTAGATAGATTATGCAAATGTAAATCAGAACAGGTCCTAAGAGCATTAACATCAATGCACATGAAGAGTAAGCACATCAACTACCAGATGCGGGACAAGCACCAAAAATTCAATCTTCAAAATCAGAGAGCTACAATCTGTTCTTAGTTATATACATGCTGTACCTATCTAATCACTGACATTTAAACAGCTGTAATCAACTGTGGAGTCTTGACCCTCTGTGTAATCTTCAGTCCTGTTCCTGAAAAACTACTCAATGATGATAAAACTCTGCCTTTATGCAGAATCCTGCGGTTTTTATGTAGGTGGGAAGATGAAAAATCTGTGAATTTAGCTTTAACTTCTTTGTCTATCACTTAAAACAATAACCAATTAATTGGCTGTTTCCATCAACCGCCAATCCTTCTTTTAGTAAGTGTAGTCATAATTAATGCAGACCTTTAAAAAAGCATAAAAGGCTAATCCTTTTTGGACAAGCAATTAATGAATATTTACAGCAGAGTGTCAAAGCAGTTTCCAAAAGATTAAATTGAAAGTCCCTATGCAGCCACTCCTTGAAAGCTGGCTAACATACCTCATAGTTCTATGGAAATACCTTTTATCGGACATCTCCAAAATAATCAGAAGCCATACTGCTTGCTAACACAAAAATAGATGAATAACTATCCTATGGCAGAACTATAAGCATATATTGGCTGAGCACTTTTAGAAAAATGAAGGAATTATCCTAAAGCCAATTTTCAATCCATAGACAGCCAACAAACCTGTAACTAGGGACATTTAAGTATATCTGGGATACTAACCATGACTTTTTTGTTTTCAAAAAGTAATACTACTTATCTTGTAATCCCAGGAGACTACAACAGAGATATTAACAACATCGAAAGAACATTACTGAATTTCATGTTAGTTTTGGATATAGAAAAGATGGAAGAACGTAACATTACTGCTTGCTTTCTAAATCAGAAGGATGCAGTATTTCTTAAGTTTGCATAGAAAGGTAGATTGTTTTTAACTCTTGCTCTCTCAGTGTTTTCCTTCATGTTAAAAGGCACTGGATGGTGCCATCAATGGCCGTCCTAAAGAAGGCCATGCACTGTTCTTGCACTTGGGAAAGTATTTTCATTCAAGAAATCAGAACACCATATCAGAAAACCATTTGTACATATTAGGTGGGACTGGACAGTTCTCTTTTATATTAGCCTTTTATATTTCTTAAAAGTTTTCTAAATGTAGATTAATTTTGGGTTTCCTTCAGAAAAAGAATGTTCCAATGATCACTTAAGGGATGGCATTTGCAGAGAAGAAGATTATACTGCTAGTGGCCAGACAAGAACTGCCAGATATTTTGAACCAACCAACTGTAAGAACGCTTCACTGACCTCTTCCAAGTTTCTTTGAAAATACTGAACAAAAGCCTTAGTTAGAAGGAAAAAAAAAATGTAGCTCAGCATTAGCTAAGAATCTAATTGTAGCAATTATTATCTCTTCATCCTTTTCCTCTTCCCTTCACCAGGATGTTAGGCGCTGATGCTAAGCTTGCCTTTTCTCAGAGATTGTCCTTTATAATGAGAAAGCAGTTTTACCACAAGGCTATCCAAACTTCTGTATTGACTATTACTTTCTAGGTGCAACTTACAATAATAGTTTCACGAAACATGCTTCTGCTAGGACCTGGAGGCAGTTCACTAACCTATTTATTAAAAACCACTGCACACTAATGGAATCATCTGTGAGAAGAGTGCATACTGGGTACCAAATTCACTGCAGGCACACTTGGTTACAATACGGTTAAATCAAATGTTCTTTCAACTACAGTGACAATAGATCCAGCTGCTATGAGGCAATGTTTTGCATGTTTTGTATGATCTTTCTTGAAGTGTGCTTTAGAATACTCTCATTTAAATTTTTGCATCTAATATTTATCTGTTATTTTTGCATTAATATCTGCTCTTAAAAAGTAATATTTAGAAATGTTACATCCTTTATAGCAAATTGCAATATTGAATGTAATTCCAAATTGCTTTTGCATGATTAAATTTTCTCCTGCAGCCTGTCTGTCTCTTCCCAATGCATCTGACTCAGTACCTGGTAAAGAAGTGTCTTCTATCAATCAATGACAGAAACTGCTGAATCTGAAGATGCTGACTTAGCACCATGGAGGGCAGGCAGACTGCTGATAGCAGTCAAGGGAAGTTAAAAATTCCTGAGTGTTAAACGCCTTTAAAAAGTTATCCAAAGATTAATCTGTGGGGGGAAAAAAGAGCTCTTCAAACAAGAGCACAATAAAATCATTAACCTGAGAACAGCACTTACAGAAGGAAAGAAAAGAGTTTTATTACCACTTAGCAGGAGCTGAACTTTCTCCAATGACAAAGACTAAAAATACAAGGACATGTTTCGAGATTGCATTAACAATGTTGTATGCCAAATAAGATTTTAAGTATTCCATAGTGAACTAAATACAGAGCAAGTAAATATTACTATAACCATTTAAGAGTTCTTAAACAATGATGAATGCTTAAAGCAATAGAACTTCAGTAATGACTTTGAGAGATTATAAACAATTTCCATAAAGAACTGTAGCTTTTAGCAGTACTTACCCATTGCTATGAGACAATGATTATTATTAGTTTTCATTGCCTATTAACTAAAAAGTTTACGTATAAAATTGGTGTCGAATTTAGTATGAAGTATATGTACATCTATAGTTATACATTTAATTAACCAGACATGTATAACTTGTCATAAAAATAGCATAAAATTATCATTTCTAGAGACAATTGTAAATGACCTGTTTAGCAGTGGGAATCATGTCTGTTCAACCTCATTATTTTCCTGGTCCTAAATGAAGTTTTCGTTCTACAGATACAGAAATTAACAATGCAAAATAACTGATGCTTAGTATTGCACATCTGAATATCAAACTAACTTCTTATTTTGTAATTTTGCTTTATTTTGAGATCCTTGTTTACAAGGCATATTTCTGAAACTACTGTGTTCTTAAAATATGGGGAGCTCCCCATCAAAAAAGGGTTTGGCAAGGCCAAAATTGCACAGGTAGTGCCAACAGAAGAGAGCAATGTAGAAGAATAGGATCTGATTTTCTGCAAAGCCAATTGATTTGATAATTGTAGCCCATGTTGGCAGACAAATTCAAGATGTCATTTAGCAGTGCTTTGTCAAGGTTAATGAATATGCTTGTCTCTGGCTAGTAAGAACAGCATCACTATAGATCACAATTAGCTTCTTACAGTCATCTGTTGTTTACACTGCACAGAGCAATGCACTGTTTCATAGACAGAAAAGTACCTAATCTATGTTCTGCCCTATACAGGGGAACTTTCACATACAAGTGGTAAATGGGTTGCACCAAGTTCCTAACATGAAAATTCAGAGTTTTTAAACAAAAATGCTATTTAAGGGTGAGAGGACCACAGGCCAAAAGCTGGTAAGAGCTCTGAAACTGAACTTCCAGCCAGGGCAACATTTTCCTTTTTTCAGTAAGTATCCCAATCAGGATATTTTTAGATTTTCATACTGGGACCATGCAGTGCCAAATGAACCATTTTTCTATGGTCACAATTTAATTCTCTGAGTTTTAATCACCAATGTGTAATTTCAAAACTCATATTTTTACTGAATTAGTTATATCCCATCCACATACTGTTCCACTCCACCTTAGAGTAGAAGAGATGTTTTCAGATTCTGTGCACAAGTAGCAAAATATCTTCCCTTCATTTTTTTAATTAAAAAAACTTGCTATAACAACTCAGAATTGGTTTTGCTTCATTCTTATAAACAGCAAGTAACTGGTCATACATATTATTCTTTTCCATATGAAAAAGATATCGTGTACTAGAGTACTTTTACTAATGTGCACATTTCTTTGAACAAAAATATTCAGTTACTCTTTAAATGTTACTCGGCATATCTTCTCTCAAGAAGTGAATTTCATTTTCATATATGCTCACAGGAGTTACACTTAGAGTCAACATAATTCCTTGCAGGAATCAGAGAAAAGAATTTGACTCTTATGCTCTGCGCTAAACAGTTTCTAGATTCTTATTCTATAAACACAAGGGTTCGTGATAATAAAATTAATATCTAAAAGGAGTAACTTTACAAACCAAATCTTTTCTTCATATAGCCTCCTTCCTTCATTACTGATCACTACATACATTAATGTCTTTTAAAACAGTGTGCTAATGAGACCTGTAGTACTAAATTGATTAAGATGGGTTATCAAATATGACAAAACATGGAATTAGACTTTATGTCCATGAGTAGCAATTGAATTAAATGGTAGTCTTTCTCTACCATAGTTCTGACAGATGAATTACAGTAGTTAATTTTTTCCTCTCTAAAACTCGGTCTGTAACAGAAGCTCAGACCTTAGTTAGTGTATTTGTCCTAATATTTACTTCACCACTCAAGGCTTTGGTAATAAGTTTCAAAAAACAAAAAAAACCTCCCACAAAATAATGTGTACAGTAGAAATTTAATAATTCACACTGGCTGAAATCTGCATCACAAATTACTATATTTTATGATCTAATGTAGCAAATAAGTGAACAAATACAATTAAAAATGAAGTAATGAATCTTAAAAGGCTCTTTATTCATTTGTTTGACAAGGATAATTTGTTATAATAGTACTTCATAGTATACTTGCAAATGTTCAATAGTATATTTTACAAAAGTAATGTAGTCTAAGCAAAGTGATATTTCATTGTAATATAGGTATAGCATTTTTATCTTGAACAGTGGAAATAATTTCAAGTGTATGGGAGCATACGGACTAGCAAGTAATGAATTGTGAAGATTTTACTTAGCAAAATAGTAAGAACTGGTTTTTTTCACCTTGAAAAGTATCAGAACTCACTTATTTTTCACCTAGCAGTGGAAGAACTTGTTCATGCACTTCTAAGATTAGAATTTAGTCCACATGTTCTCTACAAGTACTCTATCTTCCAAGTGAAATACTGATAATATAGCTTGTCTTTGCCACTGTGAAACCGTTCCTAAAATGAACACAAATACCTTGCAGCACCTGTAAGCATCTACAGCAAACAGAAGAGTTTGGCTAAAAAATACCAGTTCAAAGAATCCTTTCTGGGCAAAAGTTACATTGTTCTTTTCTTCTTATAAAAGTTTCAGATAAAAGGAGAATGGGTTTCTATTAAAGTTTTCTCAAGGGAAGGTCTGAAAGTGTGACTGATTTACCTCTTCTCTCAAAATGTGCTATTTTCGGAGAGAAAAAGCTGGAAAACAGAGTGGCAGAAAGCAAGAACATATTTTGGAAAAATAGATTTTATACTGTCAAATGAAGTTTTTGCAAGATTAAATGTTGAAACCACTTATCTTTTATTTTGCCTTTGCAAATAATTCTCTGTCACTGTTATCCAAACATAAAAACTATAATACCTCCCTAGTGTAGAAATATGGAATTTTAAGATGAAAAGAGAAATTAAACTTTCAAAATTTTTTCCCTTTTCCCGTATTTGAAAGGTGATAGGCTTTTAAAAAGTTATAGTTATGTCAGATAAATAAAATAAGACAAATAAATAAAATAAAATACTGCTTTATTCTGGATTCTCCTATCCTCTCTGAGAAAAAAAGAAAAGACAAAAAAAAAAAAACAAGAACAAAACCAGACAACCTTACTTGTGCATACCCTGAAAACTCCCATGGCAGAAATTTTTATTGGTACAATGCACACAACTGACCAAATGTCATGATATCAAATATCATCACCCATTCAGTTAGTCTTGTCAGTATAAATGCAAAGAGGTAAATAAATAGGACACAATAATTTTAGTTTAAAAACTTCTAGTGTCCAGTAACACAAAACAGATCCCATTTATTTCCTAATATCACCTCATAGAAAAGAACTGTCATACTGAGCCATGGGTGAGACTGAGAAAGTGTGCCTTGGTACACATAGTCTTTATGCTAAAATGAAAGCATTTAGTACCTAGGCATTAACAATAAGAGCACTTGACTGAGAAAATAAGTTGAGGTCCTTAGTGAAATGACAAACTAACAACATCACTACCTCTGACTGAAATATTCTTCAAATTTAGGTGGAGCACTTGGGTTCCAATACTAGAGACTAGCACATCTTTTGCTTAATACCTACAAATGTTAAGCCATTTATGACAAACTAACTCCTCTGCACACCAGAAGCTGGCCTGAAACTCAAGGTTGATTTTTTTTTTTTTAAAATAAGCTTTGCCTTAATTGAGAGATTACCTTACTGATTTGAACAAAATTCATAGAGATATACAGAAGAGATTTCTTAGCTTGCTGTTTGAACTATTTTGTCAAAGCGTATAGCTGTTCAGTCTAGCTTCATTGTAATTGAAGACTGTGACCAGGAAAAATAGCTATTTACATTAATGCATTCAGCCATTTTTATGCACAGTTTCCTTTTTCAGTGCATTGATTGCTATCAGATCTACTATACATTCTGCTACTAATCCCACTCAGTTTTAAAAAAACCCTAACTAGACTTCCTCAAAGGGGTGAGATTATTGATCATATTCCTGGCTCACGAGATTCACTGCAAGAAGCAAACTGAAGTATTATCCTATACTTTACCCTAGAAACTGCTAAAGGGCTAAGAAAAATGACATTATCTAAAAATATCATGATTTGTAAAATCTGTGCATCTGCTCCAATTCTCAATAATGTCAATGGCAATGTTTCCACTCATGTCACTGGCACAAGGTCAATTCCTGCAGGGGAAAGCCTGGTTCTTTTGGAATAAATTGAAAACACAGTTTAGTCAGGATATTATGCCTGCCTCTAAGGCACTAGTGACTAAGGGAGTTTTCTTGTATGTTCATAATGTGTTCATGGTTTGGTTTTTTTACAGTATAACATCCCCACTCCTGTCAGAGCCATTACTTAGACAGGGTAAGCTTGGAAAGTGAAGGACTGTAATTATGTGTCATTATGGTAACCAGGCAAGACTTGCAGCAGCTATGTGCTGTGCCCAGAAAGGGAAAGCGTATAAAAGTGTGTTTTGTCTTTAGGCCAGAAGGAAACGGGTGAAAAAAAAAGTTACTGAAAGGCAATCAGAAAGCTCAAGTCAGTACACAGATCTTGGTCAAAGCGGGGCTAGGATGGAGCACAAGCAAGCTATCTACATTTTTAAATTCTAAAGTTCAGAGTACTGGCTTTCGAGGTGGGGGGAGGAACGGGCAGGGAAAGATATGCCGACTTCTTAAATACGGAGAACATTACCATCCTTA
The DNA here is from genome assembly GCF_040807025.1 of Struthio camelus. Classification (NCBI taxonomy): domain Eukaryota; kingdom Metazoa; phylum Chordata; class Aves; order Struthioniformes; family Struthionidae; genus Struthio; species Struthio camelus. Next base: position 52,448,096 of record NC_090946.1, on the reverse strand, counting down.
GTGTTTAACTCTTCCCTCCAGATTCATAGTTTGTCTAGGAATAATGTGTAGATCTAGTCAGAAAAGGGTTTCCTAAAGAAATTTAGAAGTTTCATCTCTCAAAATTAAAATCCTGATTTTTTCCTAAAATCATGAAAAATCAAAATATTTCTATTTTGAAAAAGAAACATTTGCTTTTCACAGAATAGTTGGCATTGCAAAGGACCTCTGGATCCCTGTTTCCCTCTTCTTCCTTTTACTGATAGGATTAGGAGAGCAGAATGACAAGTAAAAGCAGCTGGAACATTATTTTCAAACATTCGTTCTTTTGGGCTTCATTTTTTTCAGCAAAAGAACTTTTTGAATATGCCATTTCTTACTAAAAATCAAGAATCAAGTGAAAGATGTATATTTTTTTAAATTGTCCAAATATCATCTTCATTTGGGGGAAATGGGTGAGCAGTCAAATAAGAGAGAAAGAATAAAACATCCAGACTAAGGAAATGTATGAATGTGGTTCTATGGATCTCAGTTTCTTCACATCTGCTGGTAGTCTCATTCCAGGAGTTACGCTACCATTGATCATTGATGATTCTTCAGAGATTCTTCCAGCAACATTTCTCTATCTCCTGCAAGTCTCCAGACATTAATTCATTCATGTGAGCATTTGTTCAGGAACAGTCTTTCACTGCTGCTCTCATAGTTGCTACTTCTCCTCCAGCATGCTTGCTTCTTTCCATCCACAGACAATCCGATCTTACATTTTAACTATAAACAGAGGCATCTTATTTCAATAATTAGAAATTCTGAAAATTTTTTTGTTAAATAACCTAAAATTTACTTTTTATCTATTGCAAGCATGGTGCATTTTAGTCTTATCATGCAGGTCTGATCAGTAAAATCATTTTGCAAGCAGCTGTCATTGATGTAAAATTTGAGAACTACTTAAGAGTGATGATATGTTATATACTCTTCTATCAACCAGTCCTCCAGAGAGTCAGCCAAATATATAGCAAATCAATAAGAACTTCATTTCCAATTGTCTTACGCATTTTATCTGTTTGGACAAACAGTAAGACACTTCTAGTCATTCAAGGTGCAGCTACATTATCAAATCCAATTTCTTTTCCAACAGTGAAGAAAATATCCTTAAAGGTGAAATCTTCAGCAGCAGTAAATTTGACACCATTTTTATATAATCCACTAAACGCTATACCAATCAGAGGCCACAGGGAAACCATTTTGCTAATTTATTTTACCACCCCCCCTTCTTCATACTCACAAGAGGAGGCATGAAGAACCAGTGTGTAACAATGTTCCAATTGTACCAGGAGACTTTCTGAAATGCTTTTCCACTTAAATGCAGTATAAACTACATGCAAATCAGTCATGGCTCTCTTCTTTCCTAAGCGTAAACCAAACTCGGGGATGGGAAAAGAGAAAAAAAATGCTCGTTATCTGGTCATCTCTTATGTGTTAGTGCATGATTTGAATATAGGATAAAGATACTATGTTCTTTGTTTATATACAAACATTAGCAGACCTATCTGTTCAGGAAAATAAGAGGACCAACAATGTCCTGTGAAGAGGCATTTTACACTTCTTTTTGGCTTTAAAATAAGTACAAGTTATATTAGTTCAAGACCTGGATTAGTACCCCTTCTCTGGTAGAAAACACTAGCCCCAAAGCCCTTACCTGTTAGGATGATGGATAGTTAGGTGGTCATCAGTCACAAGAATTATGATCAAAGGCCAACCCAAATAGGTGCAAAGATTCAGACAGATAGGAGGAGCAACTGGGAAGAGATGAAAGCAGGAAACCACTTTAAGAATAGAATTAGGCACTACGGCAGGATGTGTCCGAGAGGATGAGTGCAAACTGGAAGGCACCAGAATGAGCCTAGAGCAGCAGGCGGAACCGCTGTGAGCAGCAGCCAGGCATTGCAATAGAGGTAGCGGCTTCCCTGCAGCATTCGAAGCTCACGATACCCCACAGGTTTATGAAAACGAGAAACAAAGTTGCTACAGATAGATAGGTCAACAAGGTACTAACTAAACAGTAGTGGTCCTCACAATGTATTTTCAAGGTTTTCCTAGCAAACTAGTAGAGGGGCTGGGGGGAAGGATTCAGAGAAGAGTGCCTTGAGTGCCTTTGTTAACTTAGTGGAAGCACAGGAAAAAACAAAAACATGTTTGTTCATAAAGTTAGGAAGTTAGCAAAAGAAGTTAGAATCAAGGACTGCATCAACTGCTATTGCCACATAAAACATTCATTTTAGTTTGGCGAATCAAATTGAATGTGGTTACAGACTTCAGTGACAGGCAGGATAGCAATGTTTCCCACAGTTATCAAAAAGAAGTGCGAGACAGGAGGAATTAGAGCTCTGTTCTAGTTTCTCCAGGCTTGAGGCAATTGTTAGTTAGAGGAAGTGAGAAAGTGACAGGAGAATTTATTTTGAACATAAGGTCAGATCTGTAAAACAAAGGTGATTTGTCAGTACCAATACAGAAAGGACGGTTGAATGTATTCTCAGAGAAAAAAAAAAAAAGAACTCAGAAGTGAGATGACCCATTCCAGACCTCTCTGAATTAATACAAATTTCTGGTAACATTGATTTACATTATCTTTGGGATCACTAGCATCACCCACAATAGCAGATATCAAATAAATAACAGATACACAGACTTCACAATCATTTATTCAAGCAGTGGTTACCTTCCCAGTCAGCTTCAGAAACCAAAATAAAGTAACCTCCAGAGTTAATTGCGAAAGCAATCTGTATTCAAGGATGTACTTGTACGGCCGTGACATTTCTTCGGCAAACTAATCTCTATCATTTAAACACAAAGGGTGTCTCTGAGCTGACCAGAGGAATACACTGACCTGAGAAATAAGCATTTCTCAGTCGGAAGAAGTGTTGAAGTTTCATCAGTTCTGTTGTGTGTTCCTTTCTTGGGGGAGGGAAAGAGTGGGTAACAGAGGAGAAGAAATGTTGTAAGCAATAACAGAATTTGATCAAAGACTAGATTCCCAACTCAAAGCCACTCTCTTTTGAAAATTGACTCCAGCTGAAGCATTAGCTGAGGTTTGAGTGCTATTCATTCACTTCCAGTCAAAAAATAAAAATACCTATAACTTTGTTTTTCTCAGAGGACATTTCAATGCTGTAGTCTAAGACCAATACACCTCTTTTGCTGAGCAGAAAAGTTACAACACATAGGACCATATTCTATCTGTGCTTACCCAGAAGAATGTATTGTTACTTGTGAAATGAATACAGGAATCCGAAGGATACAGTATTTTAGTGTGAATAATAACAACAGAAACTTTCCTTCGGTTACTAGTATGTTCTGATTAAATCATTGATCTTTTTATTTAAATGTAGAAGTCATATATTAGATAATTCAGAAATAAGTTTTACTGAGATTTATTTTCCATGTTCACTACAGAAATAGTCTTACTTACCTCCCTAATCTTCCACAATGCTTCTATAGTAGCTGAGAATTAGCTGATATGAATGACAACTGCTTTTTGTTAAACAGACAAAAACCAGCAATCTTTTTAATGATTCATATCTTTAGCATTTTCAAAATGACTCGCAAGTGTACAGACTAAGTTTGTACAGTATTTTCTGTGATTATTGTTAGAATTTTAGGTAAATGCATAATACCATGTACAGGAGGCAAGGTCTCGCCAATATGCTGAAATACAGCAGGCAAAACGTCATGTAAAACTAGGTTGCCCAATATCTGATTAGTTTTGCGCTAAGTGTGGTAAGTGTATGTCTAGACCCATTAACTTCTAATGACAGCAAAATACAGACTTTCATTTTAAAATCCCCATATTTACTGAAGAAGCAACTGGAAGGCATAGCAAGAGTACAAATACTAGTCTGAACAACTAACTCTAAGGGATGTTAGCTGCCTTTACCTCAAAAATCTTTGGAGAAGAAATCCTTACTACCAGCAGTTCAGCAGAAGAGTGCATGAAAAGTCCTGTGCTATAAAAAGACACTTAATCATTCAGCAGATAAAATAATTTTCCCTCCCAAACTGCCTCTAGAATAGTAACGCTACACACCAGACTGAGGCCTGTCACGACAGTCCGCCTGGGGCAGCGCAGGAATCCGGAAAGCAGCATGGATTTAAAAGGCTGGTTTTTTTTTTAACTTTTTTTTTTAACTTGGCTCTACAGTATTCTTTGCATGCACATTACTGCTGACATAGCCAGATTAAATTTTAACCTTATATTTTTCTCTTCTAAAATGTCATTTCCAAAACTGGTATAAATTATTACAATTACATATTTTACATTACAGCTATATTTACAATCTCAAGTAGATCATTGGGTAAGTGGAACTATATGCAAGCACAATGCACAGAAGCAATCACTTCCTCCATTTTTAAAGTATAAACACAGAAAAGAAAAGCTTCCACCCCAGTTTTAGAAAACAGGGGAAAACCGACACGGGAAATCTGGATAAAGTCAGGAACAGAACCTTCAAGGGCTCTATCGTTTTCTAGGCCTCTCTCCTCCTATGAGCAATATTTTGCCTTCTTCACGGACTATGAATCTTTCCTTTACAAACGGGAACCTTGAACAACGGTGCCTCTGCCTGCTGTGAGCCAACCTAAGTAACGTTCTGATACACTACACTACTCCAAAGCACAATGGATAGCGCTTCATTTATATGCATTTGTATGCTCCAGAATGAACAACAGTTTTCTGCAAACTCATATTCTTTAAAGCAATTACTGGGGAAACTATGAATACACCTTTTATTTTTTCTTCTCCCTAGACTCAATCCTGGGCCAGGAGGTGGGGGTGGGCAGTGGAGGAGGGGGAGTTCACAGCTGAAAACTGTGAAGGCTCTTTTCTCTGAAGGCTCTATCCCAGCAAAAATCCAAATAATTTGATGTTATCCAAGTCATCTTTACGATAGTGCTTAATAATTTACTTGTATTAGGAAGTTAGGGAAAATCTTTTTCGAAGAGTAAGCCCAAATGGACTGTTCAACATTTCTTTTCGTATTAAATTACGACACAGGAAACCTTATTGGAATAAATACTAAATATGATAAAAACAAAGCTACTCATTTTTAAACGCATCTATTTGTGGAATAACAGCTGAATTTTAGGTACTACTATAACCCTACATCTGAAGTTGCCCAAAACTACTCAAAAATCAAAAGTTTTAGAACGTTTGATGCCAATCTAATATCCTGTTAGATGAAGCCGGCTTTTAACATTATGAGATTTGAGACAACACACCATCCCCTTTACAATTATATGCAACAAGAGAGAAAGATACATTGCTATTGAGCAAGTGTTTAATAACATGAAACACAGTAATAAATGGTATTTGGATAACATTTAAAGAACAAAGTCATAGAAATGTCTGACTGAAAGAACCAAGCTTAAACAAGATTTGATATTGCCCTGTAAAACCTGTGGTAGTGATTTCCTTACAGCTCCCCAAATGCGGCAAAAATCCAAGGTAATCTACACTCTCAAGAAAGCCCAAAGGCTAGACAAGACAAGAAATTTCACAGGAAAAGTAGACATTATTTCCTTCAATACTTTTAACAGTCCTTAGCCATGTCCTTAGCCATTCTATCGTGCACACAGTAACAAGTCTCTTGGCAGCATTATAAATTGATTAAGGCCTCAAGAACTAATCCATACATTTTAATAAACAGAATGAAGACGCCATACAGATTTCGTTTACATATTGTTTTTAAGCCATAGTTTATAACGTAATATTTGAAAAGACTTTCCCTTTCAGAAATTAGGCTCCCTGACAAGGCAGTGTAAGTTAAATTGTTTTCAACTCATTCAGGCATTGAGGTCATATCATCAGAATCCTTCCACTTCATCTATTCAAAAAGGCCCCCAAATGTGGGAAATTATCTGCATATGAGACTGCAAACTTCATATTAGTCTATTCCATTTTTAGAAGTTTAATCCCTTTTAAATCTGGCTAACAGACAGCTTCACCAACACAGGTCTAATTACTCAGGTGTTTTCCTGAGGATGTATTAGGTGCCTACTCTATTTGGTGCTTACTCTTACCTATTTCAAGGTGCCCTGAAATTACAAGGATGAAATGATTTTCAAAGACTCAGGGGTCTCAGGAATAGGGTCCCAGACACTGTAGGTATCATTGGGAGTACACAAGGTACTTAAGTGACTATTGGCTTTAAAGCACCTTTTTCCAACTGAAGCACAAACACAGCTGAAATGCAAGGTCTCAGCCTTTGAGACAAAGAACATAACATCAAAATTATCTTGAGTAATTTCAGGCTTAAAAAAAAGGTGGCATTGTTTTAAGCACCTTGGTAGCAAATTCAACTATGAAACAGGAGAATGGTGTTAGTAGATAAAAATTTAAATGTACAAACTCCGCTTCATTTAGCTTTTATAAAGTAAGTAAACTTAGTTATTTAAACTATGGCTCTTGTTATGTTGAATCTCCTCTTTCATAATAAATCCTGCCCCTCAAGGATATCTGTATCCAAAGTACCTATCCCGTAATGTAGACTATAATAGCCCTCTGTGCGTAGAGCAGGGACAGAAATAGATACTGTATGACTAAATGCTGATTGACAGTTCCATCACATGCTTGGCTCTTCTTAAACAAAACTGCAATAAAAAGACTTCATATCATACCACTCAACAGATAATAAAGTAGTGTAAACAGATGTAACCTTGTGGAGGGAAAAAAAATCTACTTTATTATTATCATAACACACTGAAGCGTTTTTCAAATACGTTAGCCGGAGATCAAATTATTCAGTGTTTAATGAGAAGGAAGTGTTCCTTCTCAATTACCCATTAAAATGCTGTTCCTAACACAAAATCACATGGAAGACTGTTACTATGTAAATACTTTAAGGAAAATATTTTCATGGCAGGTAGGAATGAAATAAGAGAAAAAGGTAGAGACAGTGACTGAAATGTCTGCCAGGTACATAACCAAGACAGCTTAAAAGCCCTTGTGAAATGAAACCTAGCTTTTGAAACCGTCAGAGTTTGCCACCTCGACACATTATTGTACAAGTCTGAAGAATTCCTTGACAGAAGAACTTTTTATAAAGAGTAGCTGAGACACTAGAAAAAGCATAGGGCCTCTCTCACAAAATAATGGTTTATAATCACACACATGATAAAGAAATGTATCATCTTAGTGACTGACAGACACTTGTAAGTGCATAGGCAAGAAGACTGCAGCTACCACAACAACTGGCTCTCAAGCCTGGCAAAAGACCTATCAACATTTCTGTCAGAAATAAGACCATTTACAAATTGGTACCTCTATTCCCTCTCACCCCTGCCACATTCACTTCCTGTATTTCATTGTCTTGTATTAAAGCCGAGAAGCAAAAGACACGGATAATTTCTCCTCCACTTAGCTAGAACATGCCATGCTAAATGAAAATTAAAGTGGTTCAGTTTGAATGTACCAGGGTTACCAAGAAAAAGTAAATAATAGAAGAAATAATTACTAGGTAGAAGCTTCCAGTCCATTAGAGAGCTTAAAACAACGCTAGAAAATATCTTCAAAAATAAAATACTATTATTTCATTACCTGTTTTGTCATCCATAAGTGACAACTTATTCAAAGAGATACTCGTTTGAGGAACAAGGAGAGAAAAATAGATAGATAGAGTAACTGGGAGTACTATATGGATGCTTTCTGGATTTTATAGATGCAGTACATGTATATGGAGCCCAGCAAGATCCTTATTAGCAATACCACAAGACATTGACATACAGATAAACGAAGGGGGACCCTGATTTCAAAAAGGATAAAGCATGTAAAAAGTGCTGTGAAACAAGGCACAAAAAGTATTAGAGAAAATAATGAGGTGAGAAGACTGGAACACAAAGGACAATGGACAATACGATAAAGTTTGCTAAAAATAGACATGGGTTTAAATAGTGCCTGGTCAAATAAATGGACTATCAAGGACTATCAAAAAATCAAAGACAACTTGCAGCTCAGTAAATCCCTACCCCCAAGATTACAGGATGCTATTTCTGAGAAACATCACTCAATTTTCTTCCAAGTTCCTATACTTCTTCCTAGCCATCAGTACTACTGACAGGTTCACTGGTACAGGAAACCTTTGGTCTGACCAGATACAAGCATTTTCATGATTAGCAGGGGATCAGGAAAACAAAGCTTTGAAGGCACAACTGAAAAATCCTAAGGATGGATTAACCATAGCAGATGTGACATTTTGACCAAGTATAGCCTCAATGGGGGAATAAATAGACAATTTTTGAAGTACTTCATTGCTGTTTGGTTTCATCATCATTATTGTCTCTATACTTATGATTACACCCAAAGTTGAAATGTTTGTCTTGAGAAGATAATTTTACAATATTACTGTCATTACTCCAGTTGAAATTATGTTTCACGAAAGTAAAAACCATTAAATAAAGACTCAGGACAGTTCTTAATTCAGACCCTGGGCCATGTTTTATAACTAAATTTGTGGTGATTAGAAATAATTTGCGAAAGGTGATGGTTCATGACTCCAATACCAACTACTTACAAAACTGTAACTTGGCCACATGGAATACTTGATCTTACCTTTTTCTGATCTGCCCTATACTTACCAAATTAGGCGGAATTTAAAGGTTATGAAAGTCTTTGTAAGAAATATGTATCCACAAGGACTAGATAACCCAGGAAATTCTTTTGGGTCATAAAGGTGAAGGTGAACAGAGAATCTAATTATCAATTAAAGCCAGTTATTCTTCACAATTTCCTTCCATCCTTCATTGTATGATCCTTCAAATGGTGCTCTCTTGACTAAAGAAGATGTCTGATATAATTGAAATAAGATACTTGCTCAGAACCCTAGGGTAGCAAATAAAGCCTTGCAATGTGAAAATAAACAGAACACAACAAACTCAGACGCAAATCCTATGCTCTCCTTTAAGATGTTATTCAACTTTTACCTAGGTGTACATGGAAATAAAGTTCCTTTGTGCAGTTTAATAACTTAATTAACTTTAATATCCAATCTCATCTACTCTATCTTGGAGTGCATCTGCTATTGCTCCTTAAGAAGTCATACAAGAAATGTTTTCCAGAGCTATCATATAACAGGTTTTCTGAATCCATTGTCCAACCCCTAAGAATTATGTTCAGTATTATTATTCAGAATTACTGTTCAACAAGCAGGTCCCAACATGAGCTGCAGACCCTTTAGCTTCCAAAATTCATGACTCTTGCTGTGGAAGTGCCGTCAACCGTGTAGCAAATTTACTGAATTTGTGAACTGGGTAGCCTACTTAGAACTATACCTTTGGATGTGCTGCCTGAGAAGTGAAGTATATTGTGCTTGCACAGGTTAGACTTCTAGAAGTGCAGTCACTCTACATGAATGCACATCAAGCGGCTAACACAGTACCTACACAGTTGTTATAATGCATCTGGAACACATTTGACTCTCCCTGCATATTCAGCATACTGCATACACCAATTTCAGATAGGATGGAAACTGAGACCTGAGTTACTTCTGAGCAATGAGGATTTCTAGAACAATTATTACAGCTTACCCTGCAGCAGTTCCAGGATGGGCGCTCTCCAAGCTGTATAAATAGGAATAGTCTCCTCAACTCCTCAACATTTAACATTTTGTTTTAACAAGATAAAGGACATAGTTAAAGAAAACTGTTTTTCTTAAAATTAAGATTAGTTTGCTACATAGTTTTAAAAATCATGTCATCATCTCTATCTTTCCATTCCAAAAGCTGAATCTCTCATCCAACTGGGAAGAAGTTGCTTATTTTGAGCATATAACTACACCATCACTTAAACAGAAATTGGCATTGAAGGAAAATGCCAAAAATTTATTCTGCATGCAGTGGATGCCCTGGATAGGTGATAAGACGATGTTACTAAGTTCCTAAAGCAGCCTAAAGATAAAAACTGGAGGGGAAGGGAAGGGGATAGGGAAGAGGAATGGGAGTGGTGTTCAAGGACCAACACAGGGCCCTTTTAAAAGTAAGACATGCCCTTTAACCCACACTCAATCATTCCTCAATCTGGAAGCTAACTATTTAAGTCTCCACCAGTCCGTTCCAAAAAGGAAAGAATCATCTTACCAAGGTGAGTGTAAATATTATTTTAGAATAATAAGATACAACATAACAAATTAATCTTACAACTAATCTCTCACATTCATCTCTGGAAATTGCATAAATGAAATTTTTAAGAACATTTATTACATTTTTACATATATTTCAGGCTCCAAGAACCTCAAATCAAAGTCTAAATGCTAAAAAATTCTCCAACAGTTCAGGGAAGTTTGATTACAAAGTTCAAACGCTTTATATGAATACAGATACTTTCTTTTTTTGGATAGCTTGGTCAGATCCCAACAACCTGTGCAACCTTTGCACCTATGCTGGTGCAATGCATACATAACAGATTATAATAATGATGAAAATCATGTTATGGCCCAGAAAGTTTAGCACTTCTCTTTTTGAAGCTTTTTCAAGTATGAGCATGGTGTTGTAGCTTCTGCTAGGTGAATGCTCTGGCAGATGTCTGGTCTAAGGTCAGCACAAAACCTTCAGTTTCATTTTTCACTCACTGCCTGTAACAGACTATGCGCTAGATTTAACATTTTAGGGAACTTTTAAATATATGGTATTGGAAAGCATAAAGAAGTCATAGCACTGATTCAGTGCTGTTTAAAACTATTTTTAATATATGTTTTGATAATGAATGCTTTAATCTGCTATCCTAGAACTAAACAAAGCCCTAAATCAAAAACAAAAAACAAAAACAAGAAAAAGCACCCAGCACTGATGAGCAATCTTGCAAATCAGTGTGCACACATGAGGGAAAAACAAATGCAGTTGGGAAACAGATTTCAGTGTCAAGTTTCCCTAAGTGTTGTTATAAATATCAGGAAATTAAAAAAAATACTCTTAAAACGCATGAACATTATTTAGGCCTTTTAATCTGGAAGGGGCATGATTGATTTTGCAGGGTGGAAACTGCCAACTGTACCAGTGCCTGCAGATGGAAGGGGCCGGCACATAGCTGCCAATTTCAAGGAAGATATTTCAAAACTACTCTCTAAAATGGATTGCAAAAGCTTGTTGTCTTCTGCTTGCTCCTCAGGGCTCATGCTGCACTAGACAGCTTAGGGGGAGAATGAAATCAGTCTTTTCCAGAAAAAAAAACAAAAAAAAGTCACAGAACATGACTATTTAAGGAACACCAAAAAAAGAAAAAAAGAAAATCCAAAACCCCTAAGGGAAATGGGGCCACAAACTGAATTGGAAATAATACTCAGCTAAAATTATAGACTCTTATTATTTACACTATGTCTCATTTACACCATAGAGAGAGGAAGAATGACCTTTAAAGTATAAAACTCACTTTTACATCATCATAACCCAAAAAAATCTTCATGCAAGGAAGATCTTTTGCTGGGAATATAACTCCATATAGTGAAAAATGTGTTGAAGTCCCTCTAGCATTGGAAAGCATACCAAAATAATACAAATAAAAATAAATTTTCAAACAAGACCATCTTTAAGTCCAAAGGCTCTTAAATGTCAACTTCCTCATTTCCATACATGTGTCTGATTTGAGATTTTGAAAATCTGGTGCACAGTAAAACATTTTGGATGTAATTCAGATTAGACTATCAGAGTTGAGCAGCTCCGAGTCACTCCAGCCTCAAAAACTCCTTATACAGCCATTATGCCAATGTAAAGAGAATCGCATCCTTTTTTTTTATATTAAATTTACTTTGCTTCTTCTGTCCTTCATTTGGAGAGGACCTCAATTTTTACCTTATCTTTTCACGCATATTTTAAAAATAATTTCCAATGGCAAAGGAAACTCAGTAGCATAAAGCAAGCTCGTAATAAACCCTTTTCTCTAGCTTTCTTGTATCAAGGGGTATCTTTTCCCTTTCCATCTACTCTGCCCTGGGAACTGTGCTTATGCCAGCACCTTGTTAAACTGATTGCTGAGTCTTCTCCTCTGAAATTTAGAACCACTACAGAAGGCTGGTAACAGAGGCTGTCTCAAATATCTTGTGTTAAGGACAGATCTGAAAAGTTATCTCTACTGTGGAGTAAATCTGTTTTGCTGGCAGTGAGAATACTAGAATGGATATAAAGTGTCTTCAGAAAATTGCTCTTAGGCCTGCATCACATTAGAAACATCTGAGTGGTATCTGGTCCCGCTGGCTCCAACAGGGGCAGAACCTCATCCCTACTTTAGTTCCACTAGTATAATGCACATCTACATATGAGGCATGAAAAGTACCCTTTCCCCTTTTACAGATTTCTCCTCTATACCCTTGCCTTTTTTTAGACGAAAAGACACTTGTGCCAGGGCAGAAATGAAATTGCTGGCCCAAATTCATCCACAGTGCACAAGACACCATAGCAAGGTTCAGGTTAAGCCCTTTGCTTTCTGTTTCTTTTTGTAACTCCTTTCATGCTGCACTGCAATCTTGTGATATATACTTTAACATCATTTGTTACATATTTCATACTGTAGTGCCATGCTTGATTACATCAAGCTATACAAAACAGAAACTGGCAGCCGGTCTCCCAATTTCTGCCAACTGTAAAGGTTAACATGTACGTTGGCATAATGTGGGTGTGTAAATAAGGGAATTTGTGTAGTCCTTTATTTAGCAATGTAAGAAAACATATTTCAGGTCGGAGATGAATAGTTTTCCTTCGCTCCAGGTGTCTATTTTCTATTTTGGAAATTTCAAGGAAAGGATTAAACATGCACAAGCACTACTTAGCAACAAAACACTAGGGAACCATACTGTGTGTACTATAACTTCATTTCATAAGACTATCATCACAAACTGCCAATATTTCATCACTGCCAAGATGTCTTCAGAGAGAGACAGGAGAAGTCAAGGAAGTGGCTCTCAAGACACCCCCAATAAGCTCTCTGCCATCACTCAAGCCTCCCATAAGGGATGTTCATCACCCCCAAGGATAACTAACAAATTTACTTCCAGATCAACCACCTTTAAGAAAAAAAGTTTGCCCAATGAAGAGGTCCCAATCAAGCCATAAAGTAGGTTTACGTTTTGGATTTTGCACTTTTAGAAGTTCTTATTGTTCAGCAAGCAAAATCCTAAATCAGCAACTGTCTTGCACAAAAACTGGTTGTTAGTATAAAGCAAAACTATGTACATTTTTGTATTTGTAGACTAAATGCTTTTCTGAATCCGATATATAAATCCAGACACATAAATCCGATACATAAATCCAGGGTGTCAGGAGGATGGGGTCAGACTCTTCTCCGTGGTGCCCAGGAACAGGACAAGAGGCAACGGGCACAAACTGAAACACAGGAAGTTCCATCTGAACCTGAGGAAAAACTTCCTTAATGTGAGCGTGACTGAGCACTGGCACAGGTTGCCCAGAGAGGTAGTGGAGTCTTCTTCGCTGGAGATGTTCAAAAACCCGCCTGGACATGAGACTGGGCAATGTGCTGTAGATGACCCTGCTTGAGCAGGGGGGTTGGACTAGGTGATCTCCAGAGGTCCCTTCCAACCTTGGCCATTCTGTGATTCTATGATTATTTGAACTCAAAGAATTGATCCAAATTTTCCCATGACACTTTGTTCTGGAATTACAGGAAAAAACTTAACTAAACATTTTGGTATGAGTAGGCAGCTGTTGCAATAGCAACATTTAAAAGGAATAACTGATGCATGTAATTCTTGTTCACAAGTTCATTTTGTGTAACAATTTGTAGTGATGACTATTAAACATAAAATTCAAATAAACATCCATCAGTGTTTAAATCATTCTGAAAACTATGATATATTTGCCACTCTTCTTTGTATAGCTTAAAAATAATGGAACATCATAAAGTATAGCAATGCATTCCTCTGCTAAAGTATCAAAAAACCCAAGAAATTGCTTTATCTGGACTACAGACAGTAGTCAAGATAATTACTTTCAAAGATCCTGGCTTTGTGAATCTCCAGGAGACAAGGTTACAACACAAGATGAACAATGTATAGCACTCATGAAGCTGCATGAAGGTCATCATACCTTTATGCTGACTACATAATGGCTTGCACATTAAAGGAATGCTAGTCCAAAATAAGGGTAGTGACTATATACACAACAAGTGTCTATAAGAAAGGTAATTTTTACGCATGATCACCACTGCTTGAACAACATTGCAGAATGTTGGTGCAGAATTAGAAAATACCAAATTCAAGCTTCCCTGAATAGAAATGCCCTATCTGCATATTTTAATCTTTAACTCATGTCAACAGAACTAAGAGCAAAAAATAAATTTTTTTTGATAAGCTACGTATCCACTGACATTTTTATGTCTGCTCTGTGGCTATGACATATTACATAAGGGCTGAAAATTGAAATGTATCTATTGTTAAAGAAAATGAGACAATGAGCACAAAGGAAACCTGATATGATCCCTATACTAGATAACAGCTGGCTGCATACCTCTAATAGAAGTGACATGAGCTACAGACATATCCTTACAAAGCAAGATGAAGTGGAGCTTGTCATATTTGTAGTTGCCTTCAGATAAAAATTTATTTTTAAAAGATAGTTACAGAATACAAGAAATTAGTGAAATAAACGTGAAAACGTTGAATGTATTTATTGAAGTTTTCTCCAAATGAAATGGCCATTTGGAGATTTCTAAAGGAAAATATGAATGAAGCAGTTTATATGTGTTGCTGCAAAAGCTCAGATCACCTTTGTTGCATTCAAGGCTAAATGTCAAAAAAAAAAAAAAAGATTCTTGAGCTGTCTAATAGAAGTGGAGTCTATAGTTAAACAGGAAGAAAAGATATGGGATTCCTAGAATAAATTATTGAAGATTAGATGGTATTTTTAAGTCCAAACATCAATATTCCACTATGCTCACATTGGCCCAGAGCAGAAAAATGGATCTGGTGATGAGAAGACATGAGAAAATGCCAGTGTCTGATCAACACTTAATTACTTTTGGTAAATATGAAGCTATTTCAGTATGTCAAAATATGAATATATTACAGTTATTTTTTTCTTCAAGGAAATATTAATTTATTGAAGAGAAATTATGCTAATCTTTACATATACTGTTGCAAAACTAATCATGAAAAACAACATCAGAGATTAAGCTAGCATGTGTGAAACATATCCTTAAATATTGAGTGATTTAAAAAAAATTATTTTTATAGTTGTGAATGTCAGCAAAGAGGCTGACTTTTTTATGTTAGGAAAGCCAGTTAACTAAATGGGATTTGTAAAGATCAGCTCAGAAGCTGCAAGTATTGCAACTGCATATTTGCACAGTGCATACCAAAATGGGCCCTAGTATCACCTGCAGCCTCTAAACACTACCATATTATTGCTCTTAATAGTAATAACAACAACATTCATCTTACTGGGTATGCGAGGTCTTATTTTTGTATTCACAGTAAAGCTTTAAAATTTTTCAAGGCATTTTCAGAGCTACTTTTCCTTAAAGATAAAAAAATCCCAAGTGTTTAACCATAATCACTATGGAGAAAATACATTAGTAATGTACACTTTAAAGCACTTCTGAAAAGCTACACTCCTAATACCAGGTAAATGATATATGTTTTAGAAATACTCACGAATACCTATTCACTTATTAATCTGGCATGACCTCAAAACACTATTGGCTAAACAATAGTGCTTCTATCATGGTTTTGTATATGGTCAATCAAGTAAACAATATGCACTTTTAAAAAAATGTTTGAATGCATACTTACATAGTAGTTTATTCAGACCCATTATGGACATCCAAGTAAATAAATGTTCTAAAGTCCATAACGATATATTCAGTAAATACAGAGCTGTTAGCTTCTATAGAATAAATAACAAGCACTGTAACAATACCACAATCACAGGGGTTTAGCCAACAATGTACTTAGCCACAAAAAAGATTTCAAAACTTCTAACTTCCCATAGGCATTTTCTTCCCATTATTTCTTGCTTTTGTTTTTAAAGAAAGTGTTAAGGGGGGAGAACATAACCTTTCCAGGAGCTGTTACTTTGCAAGAATACACAGACATTACAAGAAATAACATGGACGGATTTTTTTTCTTGGAAGTTCCTTTAGAGCTATAGAACTTAGTTCAGTCTCACCACTTTACCCTGGTCACCAGCAGACTTGGATGAGTTCTGCAGTTCAGAGCCACAGTTTTACATTGGCAATATTTGTTATTCTGAATAATTGCTTTAGTATTCAGGAATGCTTTTGTTTTTAACTACAAATATATCAAAGGAGAGCAAGCACTTCAATAATCTGATGCATAATTATATGTGGCTGAGAGCTTACCTTCCCCAGCCATCCTGAAAGCTTTTTATATTTTATTCTTCTTTCATACGTATTTTGGTAGTGCCAACAGGCAGAATGATACCCCAGAGAGGAAACAAGCAATTGCTACTCATAACAGTATTGCAAGCAGTTAAAGGTTTACCATTAGGACATTGTGCCTGTTGTGTTGCAAGGCAGGAGCCTTATAAAGGGGCTTGAATTGTCTAATTTTGACCAGGGAAAGATCTGTGTCACATTGACCAAAAAAAAAACGCAGACTGTCCTCTCAGTCAACACTTCACAAGCTGTGGAGCGAAGAACAGAACTGGGTGGTGGGGACCAAAGAGGGAGGGAGCCCTGTCAGAAGGCTCCTCCAGCAGGAGCCAGGACGTAGCATTTTAAAGGTACCAGGCTGCACAGTGATCACTAGCACACCCCATAGGTTCTCAGGACAGGCTTTAAGTAGTCAAAGTAGACAAAGCCTTTGCCTTTAAGACGAGCCTTCCACCCGGACTATTAAAATGATGATTTTCCAGTCTCCACGGCAGCCTAGGTTAAGAACACAAAAATGTCTTAACAGCAAAGGCTTGCATACTCTGAGTAGCCTTGAACTTGCAGTCTGATCTAGGTACATGAAATCCTACAAGTATTAAAGCAAATATTAAAAATATTTATTCCATTAACAGATATTCCTAGTAGAATCTACATGGGCTTAGGAGTAAGGACAGTTTACTTAATAACTCACTTAGAGTTTGCTCAGTACATCCTGCTTAAATGTTTTCACATGCTCATTTTTTCTGCCCACTTTTACTCTTTCTTAGCCTTCAGCTATCCTTTGCCTTCACTGAAGTAGCTCTGTAAAGGTAAAATTGAAAAGCTAAATGAAGACAGAAATGACTGCCTTGATTTCAAGAAGGCTGTATTTTTACCACTGTATAAAAGCCTGAGTTTTATGACTTCAATCTGATTTCAGGGATGCTAGGGTAAGAAGGAATACAATCCAACTAGTTTTATGATATATCAGCATCCTACTTTATCAGTTAGGCAGTGTCTATTCTCGATGTGTTGTTGGGGAATACAGTACAAACCTTGTTGACACTAGAGTTGTTATTATTCTATATGTCTATATTTTAGGAATATGGGGAAGGATATAGAGGGATGGTGGAAATAAAAGAGAACTATGTTCTCAGAAACTTTCATAGCAAAAAAATTAATTAAATCTGTTTATAAATTTATCTTCAGAGTGGAAGAAACTGATATATTAAATCACAGGAAAATTAATCTACTAATTAAAAAAGAAATATCTACTTACTAAAAGCTATTTATTTCAAGTTAGTTGTTTGAAAGTGTCCAATCTGGTCTTAAAACCATGCAATTTCCATGGAAATGGGGTATCTTGGTTTTTGTTGAATAGTGTTGCCATCCACACAGAACTAAAACAGATTTTCTCAATTCTTATTTACTTGTATGTTCTAAATAGAGAAACTTAATAGCATTGAAATTTTCCAAACAAATAACTATTAAAGTTCCTTTTCTGGCATTTTTTCAGAAGCCAAAACCCATTTAGTTTTAGCAAGTATATCAGAGACTGAGGTCTACTAGACAAACCTGAGGCAGATTTTTCATCTTAGATTTACTAGAATAGGAACATTAATATTATTTAATACAAAATAGTGTGAAATTTCACAATACACAAATTCAGCATGACATGTCATTTTTCGTTACATTCATTCCCACAGCAATAGAACACCTTAGTATACATTTGCCTTTTATAGCATTTAAATTGGTACTCAATTTTAACAGTCGCTAGTGTTTTGTCTCACTGGTGTTTTCACATGCCTTTTGGTCCTACAGAAACCATTTTTTAAAAAAGTGTTTGCACTACCTCCTGATACCTCCTGATACTTATGAGAAGTAACAGTATAGCTGTTTTCTTCTGACCTATCCTAAAACGGGAGGTGTAGTCACTACCTTCAGCATCAGGTAGTGCATAACAGCAGATACTCACTAACCCATTAACCTTGTCCAAAGAGCTGGCAGTCACATTTGTTCTAGTTTACTTTGAGGATTAAGTAATTAGAAAGTCTATTAGAAATGAAAAAATAAACATACAACTTTTCGCAGCCTCAGCCTCTGAGTACTCCATTCTAATGGATCAACTCTTTGGCCTGCAACTAGCTAACTGCAAGACAAAAAAAAACACATAGTGCAGCCAAGCTTGAGGTCTATTCCCACTGAAAAAAATAAATAAATGGCTATCTATAGAGGGTACAATACGAGAGTTTTGGGTTTTGGCTATTTCATCACTGTAAAAAAGGTGGTTATATAAGTATTAACAGCAAGATGGCTAATACATGCTTCCTGTGTCAAGTCCACTTATTTTACTGCAGAGATACAGCCAAGGAAGCCTACTCAGGTATTTTGCGTCCTTCCCGCTCCCAAACAAAAGCGGAGTTTTCTGCAAAGAATAAACCATGGAGCCCCTCTAAAAACCTTCAAGATACTCTGACATCAACTTGCTTCCTGTTAACGCCGTCTCTACCATCAGTGAACAGAGTCAGCCATCACTCTCTCAAAGCTGTTTCTCATCCCTCTTTATAGAAAGACACCGTAGTGAAATGTTAATTGGAGCAAGTGACTGAAAATGAAATTTGTTGGGCTCAAAGAAAATATAACTGTTCTTAAAAATAGCAGGAACTATTATCTACTTTGTTTTTTAAACTATGGCCAAGAAGTATAATACATGCACCATAGAAAGTAACGTTTCAATTTTTTATACAATGTGCCAAAAAAGTAGGGTGACCTTTAGATTGAAACACTAGATTTCATATTGTATCAACCCTGCTTAATCAAAAGGATAGTCCTCAGAATTTTATTTTTGGATTTAAAGTAATTTGTGAAGATTTTTTATTTTACTGCTAAGGTTTGAAAATATTATTGCTCTCAGGGGAATCAAAGTCTGCCTCTTCCCTTGCTTTGAACTAAACAACCAATAAATGGTTTGCCTTTTAAGAATAATCCTGAAAGACCATAGTTAAGATACTTAATAATCTTTTTAAAGATTCATATAGTCTACATTGAAAATTTATTCAGATTTTTCCATAAGCTTTTGTCCATTTTCTTGTGGACTGGCAAGTAAGCTGGCAGCTTACTAATGGTCAGGAACCAGATTTTAAAAGTATTGGGAATGCTTCCATTGACTTGAAGAAGTCATATCGAGAATTTATATGCATTTTATTGTATTAAATATTTTTTCAACTCCTGAAGTGCTTTTTCAAACACAATTATAACCAGAGCCATGCACAGTATTCCCTGGCTTAACTTTCTTCAAACTGATTTCTTGCATCTAGGATTTCTTAAGGTATTAGAAGTGCTTTGGAAATAAAAATATGTAATTAATACAAGCTGAACATAATGTTTCTTTAAGGAATATCACTTATTACCAAAGATATCAAACTATTCTCAGTATTAAATGATGCTGTTACAGCTTTAATAGGAGGTTACAAAGCCAGAGTAGAGGAACAAGTGCAGAGACCTGAAAGTTCAAAAGATCAATAGATAAGCAGCATGTTATTTGATAGTTGAAATGAGATCCTGTGAGAAATAAATCTTTTGCTGTAGTGAAAAAAAGTATTCCTATGTGATTTGAGACCAACTTTAATACAGGATTAGACTCCAGACATACAATCTGCAAAATGCTGGTGTTCGGCAGATAAGTGTACCATTTTTAGTTTACTTAGCCATTGATTTTACAGAAGTTTCACAAAACAACTCTTCTTCAGCTAATCCTCTCCCTGTGAGAGGAAGGCAAAATAAATACACTAAGGAGTATTTCCTGCTATGATGTAGTATATTACTAAATCTGGACATCTACCTTTCCTTCCTCCACTGTTATTGAACAGTTAAAACATAATTCAAAAAACATATCCTCTTGTTAGATATGTCCACCAGTTTTACACAGGTAGAATTGCAGATACTTTATGCAGCATTCTAATTTTAACTATCAAATCACTCTCATAAAAGAGGCTCAATGAAAAAATAGACTCTGAGCTTGCACTTTGCAAATGTCATTTACCATACATTTGATTTGTGCATATTTGTTTAGTATTTCCAGCATTCCACCTCTTGCCAAGAGTCAAAACTGCTCTGTCTGAATTGTTAGATGTCCAGAAAGCAGAGCAAGTGATCACTAGGCATGCATCAATTAATTCTGTATTAAAGACAGCAGATCTGATGCACCTCTGATGCAGATTCACTGCACACACAATTAGTTTTTATGCCATAAATCCAATGAGTCCCGTACATTTTGAACTAGCCATGCATACAAACACACTTCACTTTCAACTTCCCAGAATGGAAAAGAGAATCACTGCTTTTTAAAGGTTCAAATAATATCCAAAATGTCAGTTTGCAAAACTGAGATGCTTTATAGCACCCATGCATAGAGAGAGATACAGGTGCAAAGTTAAAGATTCTTCAGAAATCAATACCACAGAATATTAAATCACTAAAGAAAAAGTTTATTGAAATTGGTTTCTGGTTTTACTAATTTGAACACTGTGTTCAGTCAGAACTCCTTCAACTAAGTTGTCAAAGCTTCTCAAACAGAATTATTTATAAACAAAAGTAAGGTCCTTTCTGTTCAAAAGGAGAAAAATATGTAGCCGCACAACTGCATTTATTTTTCCATTTCAAAATATGAAGGGATTTTAAGAAATAATTCAAAGGGTGTAAAACAGAAAACATTTCAGTGTTCTATTCATTCATAAAAGGAAGTTAATTCTGTGTGTGTTATCTAGACTTTTACTTACTCTTCCTTCCACATCTTCCCCCCAAAATCTCATTGTTTGAACATGTTATAGCTTATTTTCTTTCCATTTCTTTACTTGATGTAGACAGATCTTTCTCCTTGCTCCCTTCCTCTGCCTTTCCTGAGTGAAAGGCTACTGGAAAGACAGACAAATAGGGAAAGCCATTAACAGCAGCTCACTTTGCCCTGGTCTTGGCCTTTACATAGATTAGTGCAACATATGGCTTCAGACAAAAGCAATGCATTTGAGCAGGCTCTTATTGTGGAGGGCACACTAAAACACTACCTCTAGGTATACCAGTGCCCTTGACACACCTGAGTGCATCACTGGATTTACACTTTGGTCCTTAAAGCATGAGAGCTTTTCATCTTTCAAATTCTTTAAGCAGTGCTTGTCAGACTAGTGGCAGCAGTCTTTGGGAGGGCAGAGGCATAACAGGCAGGTCCAGTTAATGTAGAACCTGCTTGCTGAAATTGGGAAATATTTGTATCACATAGCATTCACTTGGAAGGGAAGAACAGATTAAAGCTGTACTAATTTGCTAAGCTGTACCTTATCCTGCAAAACACAACGGGGCATTCACATCAGACATGTAAGAGGTAATTTTTGACAGACTGAGTAAGAGCTCCAACTCATGCAGGTAAGCAAACAACTGTGATACGAAGATACACTTGCCCTCCTCCTCTTTCTCAGATGTTTGATAGCTATCCCTCTGCTGAGATGATCATTAATCACAGAGTCAGCAAAAGAGAACTTGGGATGATCACTCAGTAAGTCCAAATCACAGCCTGGCATCTTAATACAAGTCCAGTCTCAACAGCTGTTTAAATTAGGATGCTGGAGAGTGAACCAGTGCAGCTGGGGCAGAGGCACACGCTCTTGTCAGCTGGTACAAAGGCGATGACCTTGGACAGAGGGGTGCCAGCAACAGCAAAATGCCACAGGAAAGCTGAGCGAATGTCATCTGCTTGACACCTTACCCCAGTTTAGGTTATTTCTTTCAAAACAGGCAGAAACTCTTTAAACTTTTAGATCATATTTTCAATTGATGGAAATGTGACTTCTATGAAAGAGTGCGGTCATACACAGTATTGTCAAATGACAGTGAGAGCGCTACCATCCTGACTCCTTCAGACTTCATTATTGTGATTACTGACCTGCTGTTTTTTGTCTGTCCATGTAACCATACTAAAATGGTTTTTGTTGATTTTTTCTAGATTAGATGGCCTTTTCTTCCACCTGGAGTTTCTTCTCCACACTTAAAACCACAGGAAGCCTTTATATGTAGTATGAAGAATCATAACATACATCATCTTTCATCTATGAATTTACACATAGGGAGACATTTTCTATGTTCCCCATCCAAACAAAAAGGTTCTCATAACCTGTGAATGAGATGGACAGACCAACAGACAAAACCTGAGTGTTTGCCTAAACAACTTGGCACTCACTCACAAAGTAGTGTTTGATCTAAAGGCAATTTATTACTAGAACAGCTATAAACAAAACCCAGCACGACCATATTTCCCTCCCTTCCCTTCTTTCTCCCAGAAATTTACTTCTGGAACATACAGAACTTAAATGAAATCCAATTTATCCTTTCTATGATGCTGAATTCATTGGACATTGGTAAAATTTCAGCTTCTCAAAGAACGAAAGTATTCTAATTTGCATGCTGATTACTCTGACAGGGCTAAACTGCAAGTGTATGTGTATACATATATATATATATGTATATAAGATAAAATAAATATATATATTTAAATATATATATCTCGCTCTACATGCAAACTGCCATTTCTATTAATTCACTATGTAGCTATATATATTTAGCTGAGACTCAGATTTCATGTTTATAACTTGACAAATTAGTTTAGTGCTGCTGTGGAGATAGAATCAACTGCTCTGTTTACACTACGTTGCCTCTTCAACTATGACTATATAAAAACAGCATTTACTAAAGGAAATGGAAATTCACTTTAGTCTTGAATGCTCTGCTCAAGTAAAAGTTCTGGAATTTAAGAAGCACTTAGTTGCTGCACTAGGCCATTTAGGATGTTTCAGCGTCTCAATTGACTGTAATACCAATCTGCTCAAGTGCCCTGTTAATGACCTTCCATCTCACAGCAAGCTCAGGAATTCAGTGTTTATACTTTTTTTACTATACCCTGAAAAGACTGAAGGACGGATTCTTCTCATTCCATCTCTACTGTGGCAGAAGGGTGTAAACTGTTAACATAATTTCAAGCAAAAACCCCTAACCTTAATACCTCTTAATGAAAGCAATTATTAACAAAAGTTTAAAAAGGAGGCATCTACTTAAAGATCTACATTTCTTATGGTCCAACACTCTGTAATTTTAAGTGTACACTAACTTCCATTTTGTAGCATGGAGATAGTACTATGTTATTGTTCTAAATGGATACGTAAAACGTGGTATGGATCTAGACTGAGAAATATCATGTCCCTTTCCTCAAAATACTCTCCAGATTTTTAAGATAAATAGCAAGTAGTGTAACATAAACTTAGAGGACCAGATCTTCAGCTGATGCCACTGAGATAGCTTCGCTGCAGTCAAGAATTTTAGTGATTTGCAGACTGAATATGTGACCCAGAATTCCTGCTTTGGGAGCAAACATTAATATTTAGTCAGTCATCTATCCTGCCATCTTTACTTTATCAGCTGGACAAAGAGCATGAGGACTTATTTGAGCTATGTAAATAGTGCTGACAAGCAGCTAGTGACATTTTACTGTAGTAGCCTCCAGTACAATACTCAGCTGCAGCATTACAGAAAATTCTAAAGCCAAATTCCATGAGTTTATCTTTCTTCATAAGCCTCACAAGAGAAGTACTTACTAGTCTTGCATGCTTTGTTTCCACTAAACTGCAACACCGTCCCATGAGATTTCATATCTCCATTAAGTTCTCCCAATTATCATGAGAAAAACTAAATTCGGAAGAAAAAAATCTTGGAATAGTCTCAACAAGTTCTAAAAGCTGAAGTTCAGTGATGGAGAGCAATATAGACTTTTGAAAGTAGCTGCCCTAAAAATAATTCGCTTCCCCCTCCTTTACCACTCCTCCCCCAGTAGAAATTTGAGAATGTAGAACACTTGGCTCGCTTTTAGAATTGTTTTTGCATATCCAGGAGAATAACTACTGACTTTGAACCGTACAAGTTCATTTAGGATACGAATTGTTATACTCCTCAGTGGACTACAGAAACAGTATCCGCTCTAGGATAATAGCTATCACAAAGTATTTCAAGCAAATTTTGCTTTCAAAATATTTGTTACTATTCATTTATGGAAAGGTAACACATGCAGTTTTTGACAGATTATGGCCTGTTCTATGTTGTAACACGACAATCAGACACATGTAAGCACAGTTAGAACATTAAATTGTAGCTGCTGAAAGAACTTGTTTCAGTTTAATTTTCATCTCATTCATAACATAGATCACCTCATCCAATATGTTTAGTTTAATGCCTGGTACCTAAATAAGGCCAGAGGGCAGATGCTGTCCCTGAAGTCAGTGGGAATTTTGCCACAGATTTTAAAAGGACAAGTGGGTTTGCCTCTTATTAAACTACAGTCTAACTGGAGTGTGAAATACTGTATTTGGGTATTAATTCTATATGGCAGAACAGATGGAAGGACTTAGCTAATACTAGCTAATACTTAAACCAGCCTAGTAACATCAGGTTTCATTTAAAAAAAAAAAAAAAAACACGCTATTTTCAACAAAATGCTCTCCATTAATAATTTTTTTTGAAATGTTTAATACAAATTTCTTTAAGTGTACTGTAGAGGAAAGAGTATTTATCAAATATTTATACCTCTTCTTTCCATATATGTTCAAAGTTCCTTATCTTCATTTTCAACCCATTAATAGGCTTTTTAGGAATATTCTTCTTTAGAGTTTCTTATATTCATTTCTATCATTGTGGAAATATGTTTCTGAAGTGTAGTAAATTGTTAATTAGCTACCTCTGACCACAACAGTGAATAGCAGGCCTCAAGGCAAAAAGCAAAGCCATTAGACCTCTAAGTATTGACTTTATGCTAAAAATTTCATTTCAATTAATACAAAGCACCTGATCAGATTTAATGCAACTTGGCATAAGTACTATGACTACATCTACTAATGTAGGGGTCCATTTTAGACACAGCATACAATAAGCAAAAGGGACTTACAACCCCATTACGATAGAAATATTTAGTAAAAAGCCCTTAAAACTAGAAACCATGCTTTCTAAGAATCAAAGTTCTCAGACATTTAAAACAAACCTGTGAACACTTCTGAGAGTACTGCACAGAGGAAGCCATTTTCCGCACACAGCAGAAGTTAAACTAGCTTTACAAAAGCCTAGGAACTAGGCTATGTACTCTTGAGCACCATCTACTGACATCAACTGTTTACATAGTTACAGAAATGGCACTCAAAGGTGTACTCCACGGAATCTTCTGAACAGCTCCGAGGGAATAGACCGCACTGACAGAGTAGCTCATACGCTCTCTTTCTTGGCACAGAGAGCTTACACCTGCAACATAAAATCAAGCCTCCTGTGTTTCAGCAACAAGCCATGCAAACCATTACACCATTAGGTTCATCAGCTAAAATGCTGGCCTGAAACTGAAGGCATTTATTTTAGTAATGATTTAGACTCCTAGTTTTTAATTTTATATATTGAGAAAGACCAATGTGGAAAAAAAGACACTAATTGAGTCTTCACAGTTGTTGGTTTTTTGTTTTTTTTAAGTAGAAAGTCAAGCAAAAGCTCGTTCATTTAAATTTAGAATGCTTGCTTAAAATACAGCTAATCCTTCAGTAAAAATGTAAACAGCTTTTTCTGTTAAAATATTAAAAATAGCATAAATGAGACATTACAGTCAAATGTTAATTTTTAGTTATATTGTGTTGCATTCTTACAAACAAAACATGCTTTATTATAGTAGAAACTTCATTTAACTCACCTCACTACTTTAAGTGGAATGGTATTTCTCAAATTTTTGAAGCTCAAGTATTTTTAAATTTTCTAAAGCACCTCATAGCCCTGCCGGGAAACTTTTCATCACCAAGAGTTTAAGAAATATTTAGTTGAAACATTAGGAAATTTTGATACTATGATGTCTAATTTTTCCTATTAAGTCTTTCCTTATTTGTAAATAATAGGAGATAATGTAAGCTCAGAGTTAGCCCATGAGCCTAGAGGCTCCCTTCCTTGCAAACCAGTATATAGGAGCAGAAGGGGAGTTAGAAACCAATCAGATTCATCCTAGTTCTTGTCCAGATTTGGAGATGAGATATGGTTGAAGCGCATACCCAGACCTAGGATCACTGAGAAATCCTCAACATTTTTTCATCACAAGTTAGCAAAATAAGATTTGGGAATTTCCTGTAGAAAATTCTTAAAATTTTCTGTTTAAGAGAAATGAAAACACTTGGATTAGTTTTTCCATTAAAAAGAAGCTTGCTTTCTCAGTTCCTTAACTCTGCAGGGAGAGCCTTAAAATCCTGATCTCCTGCTTTCAAAATGGCAAACTTTTTCTAGACTCCTCTGGGAAAGCAGGAGTTTTTACTTAGGACAGACCTCTGGAGGCTTCCAGGCATTCAAGCCTGATATCTCAGGTCAGCACCCTGAGTAGAGCAAGAACTCCTGCAGTTTGCAAGCTCTGAGCTTCATGGCAAAGAGTAAAAACCACAAAGCCTTTAACCCTGAGGTAGTGAATAGGACATTGTTTCCCCAGACCCTAAAAGCAGTGATTTGGGCATTCTTCCAGTGCTTTTCTTAGCTGGCTTATGTTGTTAGTTGTGTTTTTAATTCTATCTGCTTTCTGAACAGGCCGATGTGGTACACTTCCTCCCCTCCCTGCGTTGCAGGATCTGATCCCCGGAAAGCAGCAGGCTCATACAGCCAAGGAGAATGGGGACGGATGGGCAGGGCAAGAGCACTAGACTGCCGCTTGGCTGGGGAAACCACCACAGCCATTTGGGATATGGCATTTGTAAACCAGAAAACTGAGTTGTGGTTTGAGAGTTTTAAAGATAAATATGATGTGGCATGGAACAGTGTTCCAGTATTTCTGGCCTGTAGGATATAAAGCTCTTGTAAGGGTACTCGTTGTGATCTCTTACAAGTCTGAACTAATGTGACTTACAAGACTACATGAAGTATGGAATGTATTAATATTTCTCCATGTATCTTACATTCACCATATTTCAACTACTTAACTTGTTTCTCTGTAATACTAACTTATAATTTCACGCAATATTGTGTTTTCATAAGATTTACATAACTACCATCCACTGATAGGAGAACCTTTACATATAGAAATTCATCATGCAAGTGACTAAGAATTTCTGACCTGTTTTTCCTGGTAGACTATTTAGAGCATAACTAGTCTTAAATCCTATTAAAAACACCTGGTTAGCTCAAATTTGCTGAACAAAGTTGTTAACACTTGCAGGAAGTAAAGCAAGCAGTTGATTGTTTGACTGAATTGATACTGTTATACTACCTTTTTAGGCTCAGCTGAAGTGACCACTTCAATGTCAGTTTTAGCACTGCCATTCAAGTATGAAGATTGATACTCTTCACTGTTTGTTTTCTAGTACAAAACAATTCAGATTACTTCAAGTAGCCACTTACATGTGTAAATTTGTTCATAGATAAGAGTCATTTTTCCTTCAAACGAGCAAATTAAAACTGAATAGTGAATGGAAGTGTAAGTTAACATCTCACTATTTTACAGAATTATAATAGAAAATCTGGTTATAAGTGAATTTTAACATAATTTTTTACAAGCAATTAACAAGCTGTTGCAATTTCTAGGACAAGAGGGAACATTCTGAAATGGTGGAAATGGTTTTAAAAAATCTTACTGTACATAAACATTTATGATGCATATATGGGTAACAATCATCCCCGCTTTTTAAAAGAAGTGTACATACCCTGACAGCCAGGTACTCGTTGTGTCAGGTGACTTTAGAATAACAACAAATGCATCTACCTCAAACAAAATTACCTTGCGAAGGTACTCTTAATTAGCTAAATATTTTTCCCAGAATGTGACACATCAGAATAAAAATAGAACTATAAAACGAAAATCTATACATGAGCATAATGAACATATGTTAATTCCAGGTAAGGATCTGGCTTCTTATACATAGTGAAGCCAGAAAATTTTTTCATATGATATAGTTTTGGGATAAAATAGATTCATTGAAGTAGATGTTTTCCGTGAGTGCCTATCAACCATTCAGCTATGGATGGTGAAAAAATGTTTGCAAAGGTCACTTCCCCCACACACCTTAAGCATCCAAATACCTTTGGAAAAGTTTCTTCCCTTTAATATGTGTGTGTGTGCATGTGTGTGTATATATGGGGGCTTTTTGTCATCCATTTTTAAAAGAACAATCCCAGACAAGGTATTTTCAAAGTGATAAATCAACATGTAAAAGTTTATTTCATTTCAAACTGGAAGTTTTTTATACATTTTCACGACAACTCAAAGACACTCCCCAGCAATTTGTAATTAAACTGCTAGGAGACTCTCTCTGCAGTGTGATTTTTGTGCAAGCTTTCAAGCCCCAGAAAAAAGCCAGTAACTGTTTCCAAGAAAACCAGCTAAAACTTACTCGGCTTCAATCTCAAGTAAGGCATACATTATGCGCATAGGGCTGACTTAGCACCAACGAAAATTGATAGCTCAGCTTGACAGATCATACAGAGAATTCAGTTACGCTGTAATCTTTTCACCATAGCAAGACAGAGCCACAAGTGGCTTATTAATACCTGCAACCAGAATAAAAGTGAGAAAATGTGTTGACATGATCTGATTCACTATTTTGGTTCCAAATTCTTAAACTAAGGAAATTAGGGCCTAGATTGACACAATCACCGGAAATGTAAAGGGGCTTTTTCGCCTGCCTCTGTTGCCGACTAGTTAGGAAAGAGGTTGTAGGATGCTTGAGCAATGTGGGTTCCAGGTCCAGCTTCAATACATGTGCTTTAGGTTTAAAAAAAATAGAAAGGTATAGCTTCATCAGAAAAAGGGGAAGGGATTCTTCCTATTCATACCCCACTCTCCAAACCCTTTCCCTTCAACTTGCAAGTTCTTCCCTGAGAAGTGGGAAACATAGCTGAGTAGCCGGCTCTGTTCAGAGCAGCAATTCTGAAACAAAGCAGGCCTCATGGGAAAGACTACAGAAATTATGAGACCACAGAACTATCCTGAACACCTATCAATGTTTTCTCTGGGAAGCTGTGTAGACAAATATTTGCTGGCCCAGAAATAATCCAAGTCTTTTCCATTTTCAAGAGCTACAGTCAGTATCCACTTAGGCAGAGGAATTTTAAGAGGTTTCCTCATCAGTGATACAATTACTGGGCTACCAAGTAGAAGAGAAAGCATCTCTTCCTCTAACGCAATCAAGTCCTTCATTTTGGTAATATTGCAAGTGCCCCAGAATACACCATTTTGAAAGTCTTAATACAGTTAACTTTTCTAAAACATTTATATTTGTTTTTTTGTGCAAGGAAATTCTAATCACATTGACCATTGAATATATTTGAATTTTACCTTTTGAATACCAACCTAAAAATCAATTACTTGCAAAGTCTGAATATGAACTCCAAAAAAGGTACATGCATCTACCACGATGCATTTATTTTTCATCTGTTGTTATTTACCACATTTACGTGTCGCTCTTTTTTGCTTTCTTCTCCTCAGTCTTATTCTTTTCTAAATTCCCACATGTGAATTATTTCACCTAGGATTTTCCCAGGGATTCAGAGAAAATGTATGCAAATACTTTACTACCATGAAAATAGCAATGTTACTTTTTCTTTCTTTTTTAAAACAGATTATTTACACGGCAAGTTTTCAAGGAAGCAGTATAAAAGGTAAATCAAATGGTGCTGAAATAAATGACCAAATATGATCTGTCCAAGAGTTACTAATGTATTTTACTTTCGAATAAAAGAAAACAGTGTCAGTCGTCAGATGCAAGTACTAGGCGCACACTTTAAGCCATTTGATAAATTTGAATTGCCAAGTCTTTGCTGAAACACAAGGTAAGCACTATACACTCCAACAACTCATTTCACAGCCTACACGTCACAGAAGTTTGGGGAAGATGCAAGTTTCTAGATCTTGTGTTTCTGTAATTCTGCTAGCCCTATTGTTAACTGCATTGCTTAGAAGGGTTCATACAGTGTCTCTTCTCCTCAGTAATGAATTAAAAGCACACACCACCTTCACAGACTTCAGAAACTGCAGTTTGTACTATAAAATAAGCACATCCTTTACTCCTGTCAGATTGAGAACACTTCTTATACTTCTGTTAGAAAGCCTGGTACCATTTCCCAAGTATGAAACACAGCAGAAAGTAGCAGAACTGAAGCCTCTAAGTCATTTAGAGACTTCTAAAAGTTGCAAATGTGCCTTGTTGGAGAGAGGTGCGAAAGCTCAGAAATCTTTTCACTAGTCATTCTTTCACATTTGCACATTTCATTTTGATAGCCGTAGTGCAACTCCGTTCTTATTTATTGCCCTATGTTGATAGCCAAACCTTTCCAACACCACGTAAGTTTCAAGATAAAAGATGAAAAGTCATACATGGATCAAAAAGGATAAAAAAAGTAGCTTCCAAACCAATTTTAATTCTATAGAGGACAAAACTGCTTTCCTAACAATGTTTACGTACTTTATAATTATGTATATTGATGCTAACCAAAGGATAGACTTCTGTTTTTAATATTTTAATTTTATTGTCATGCTCAATCTCAGTAAATCTGAAAAACACTTACCATATATTGCTGTGTGTGTATGCCATACATTCACTGCTCGTTCTTCATTGTGCAACGCCACCTGAACAGCACTTACAGCCCAGAGTCACTGCATCAACCTAGGCAAAGCATCATTGCAAAAGAATCAATTGAATTCAGACCAATTCACTACTAAAATCATTAAATTGTTAGGCTCCCTCAACACACCTGGATACAGGGAGTTCAAACCTGTTAGTAGTTTAAACCCGTACAGAAGATTTCACGTGTCGAAGTGGCAACCAGATGGACCTTTTTGGCTCTGCTTTTATTCTCTTCTGCATTCCAGTCCTCAATATGGGTCTTACCTTATCCCAAGGTAAATTAACCTATTCCCAGAACATTCTCCTCTTCCCGTACATCTTTTTCAAAATCAGCAAGAACATACATGAATATTACCACAAGAATGCTCCAACACCCTCTAGATGCATACTTGGCCTTACTTATTGCTTCAGTTTTTGTTATCTAGGCCGTCTTCACTAGGCGGAGCGGTAAGTCTGTCCTGCAGAGTTATCAGGAACTTGTCCTTCCAGGATTCTAAGGAAATAACCTAAAGTAAGCATTCAATCCCTTTTTCTTCCAGGGTTTGCATGTTCACAGGTCTCAAAAACCCATTCAGTCTGGCTCACCAATTTTACTGGAAACTGCCTGTAAGAGCAGAAGTAGGCTCTGTGCTTCAGCAGCTGCTTCTTCACAGAACAGCTGCTTACCAGGTTGAACTTCTTTTAAAAGCTAGTCCTCACAGATTAACTATAGCAAGCTACTCTGTCCCATAGTAATTTACCTAGAGAAAATTTTGAATATTCTAACCTATAGCCTTACTGCAAAATAAACTAGGGCATCCCATCTGAATTCTTATCTGCCAGACTCATTCATAACAGTATTTTATAAAAATTGGCAGAGATGTCTCAGATATTCCCATAAAAAGCAACTCGAAAAGGTGTATATAAATATGAATTTGTAAGTTTGCCCACTGTTGGATGTTTCTGATGAGTGGCTGAATATAGGTCTGCCCTGTCCAAAGATGCATTAATTGCTTAGTGACAAACAAACTGTTAGGGTTGTGTGATAGCTCAAAGCGGGGAAAAAAGAACATCCTCAGAGAAAAGTTACATGCTCTTAGAAGCAGAATGCATGTCCAGGAAGACTGCTACACAATGCTCTGTGACTTTATCCCTATCTTTACAAAGACAAGGACTGAGCCAGTTAGGACAGAGTTGTTTTCTTCAGGAAAAAACAAATCAGATCAAACAAAAAAGCCCACAGTGCCATTGGCATAACTCTCAGCCTCTCACCTGAGTGATAGCTTCATCTTTCTGATAACTCCCATAAAACAGATAAGTTCTGTCAATAATGTATTACCCTCTGAGCAAAACATTGGGTATATCATTTGAGCACAATAATCTCAACACTATGCATGGCCCAGTCTGGATCTCTGAGGGCCAGACATTCAAAAAGCATGAGGCTTTTCTTCAGTTCTATTAAAATAATTTAAACATGGCTGCCTTGATACAAGGGCAGTCTTGAGCCCACGCTACATTAGAGAGATTGCTCCCAGCTGTTGTGCAGTATTGCCACAAGCATTTCAACATAGGTGAGATATCATAGTTTCACTGATTACCTGTTTTTGCAGGTTTTATTACTGCTGAAACTCATTAAGATTTGGGACTCTGGTCACTGTATTTCTTGTAGGCCCATATCCACATATATACACGCACACTCATAGTGTGATCAGCTTCGTAGATCATACTCCCATAACAGTTGTTACTTCTTACATGAGCTATTACTACCACACTACTGCTGACTGGCAAATGAAGCCATTCTCACCCATTACAGCAGTTATCATTACTACAGCATGACCTCCTATTACTAGTTTTCAGTCACCCAGGTGAGAGTGTTTCCTCCCTTTAAACTCTTCAGCCTGCCTGGAGGATCATCCGAGTCTTCCTCAGTTGTCAGTACTTAGACACTAAAATTCCTTTAGGTGTGCACGACTTGCACACTTCGCTTTCATCCTCTGCAAAGGTACAACTGTTCCTACTAATTAGCCAATGGAACCACAGGGTGCAGCTTAACAATAAGGTTAAGACAATCTAAAGGCCAGCTGACACAAAAAGAGGAAGCCCAGCCACACATTCCCACCACTTCCCTAACACCATCCAACCCCTCAGGGAGTGGGGTAGAAAGCCATCCTAACAAGTGAAAGAATGCAATAATCTCCCCCAAACTAGCTAGTGGCAGGATTAAATACGTATTAGTGCCAGAAGAAGCACAAAGCGAGACCGGGGAGGAAGGAAGTAGGAACATCCCTTTCAGCAGGGGTTAGCCTTTTGATCGGCCTTATCTGTATTGTCACACTACAGGCCGAGAGGTGTGTTTCACGAGCAACTAAGCAGACTAAACTGCTTTCTGATGCTAAAAGGAGCAGTCCCATTCTCCTCTCCCTTGCATTCCAGCTCTGGCACTTCTTTGACCCCACAGTAAACTGACTCATTAATCCAGGAGAAAGCTATTTGCTTTTTTGGTTGGGTTAGTTTACTGCTGGTTTAATGAACTGGATTGGCTCAGGGAGAGGTCAGAGAAATGCCAGTCAACAAAGCAAGAGCACTGAAGACGCGTAACCAGGAGGAGGGAAGAGAGAGCGCTGCCTCTCCAGCAGCGCAGCCCGGCGGCGGCTCGGCTCAGGCCATCCCATCGGGCTTCGCTCCAGCCACACAGTCAGCAGTGGCACCGCTCTGGCTTTGACGAGAAAATAAGCCAGCAAGAAGATAGCCCTGCCTAACTAACTGGCAACTTGTCCTTTTGGGACTGACTGGTAGCACAACTTGGTATCTGCTAGCTGTGAAAAGCTTTTTAAGGCAAAAATTCATTGTCCAACATACCGTAACTAACTTACAGTCAGTTAAGATTCACAGTCACGTTCTTCAAGGTTTTCCTCCTTCTAGGAAAGGCTCAGATTAAAAGCTGTGCTCTGCTGTAAAATCAGCCTCCTTTCTTTCTCATATGTCGAGCCTACCTTCACATCTGCTGAAGCATCACAGCCCAGCCCCATAAACAAGCCTCCTGCTTCAAGGCCTACGTCCTTGCTGGAGCGATCCAGCCTGCCACGCCACAGCAGCAGGCCCACAACCACCCCTCGTGGGCAGCCGCAGCAGCCACGCTGCCTAGGTCTCCTGCATCCCCTCCCACCCAGCTCGCAGGTGTGTGGGGCCTGACTGCACCCCAGCCCCCAGCCTGGAACAGGTTCTCTACCCTCTGTAAGAAATTACTTACAAATCAACCTTAGAATTGTACCCCTAGGAGCCCACCACATCTGGAATATGGGCACTCGCGCCAACCTTAGATGCAAGCGATTGTTACGGGCCCTGTGCTTGGGAGCACACCAAAATCTCACCTCTTTTCTGCCCACGGGGCTGATTACACATCAGCATCTTCTCTGACTGCTTCTGCAAGGCTCTTATCTGGTGACAGGTTCAGGTGACTATTGCTTGATTACTCTGAATGCTCACTTGTGCACGGGTTTCAGCACAGAAAGTCTTGTGTGTGGTGGTAATTGTGGGCAACAGCAGGCTAGAGCTGCTGTGGTGGCTCAGCTGTGTGCGTTTGTGCCCTGCACAAGGAGAGCTCATTCTGGGACTGCCGCTTGATGAAGGGGACCTGGGAAAAGAGCTCGAAAGGCAAGTTACAGAGGTTTGGCGAGTTGGCGCCTGCAGGAAAGAAGAATGAGCTTGGGAGAGTTGAGTGTTTGGGGCATGTGAATACAGAATGCGCAGTGTTTTCTCCGATGACTATTCTTGATTTTTAAGAATAATTGAGTATCCTACTTGTAGGTGTTACTCAAGGGCCTGTTCTGTACAGCTGCATGCACAATTCTTCCTCCATACCTTCAGCAATGTACATTTTTATATAAGATGTGCATATATTTAAACAGAAATGCCAGCTTAGTAGCAAAAACATTGTCCTATAACAGCAGATTCTTGAAATGATTCTACCTTCCCATCTTCTTAAGCAAGTGGATGTAGTTTAACCTGAAAGAGGCCAAGCACTGCAACCATTTAGCTCAGCAAGACATCTGTATGCTTAATATCTCAGTACTGATGCCGTGGAGAAACCTTTTTCTCCTTCGAACACAGTGTGTGGGACACAGTGATGTGGAAAGGAGCTGCAGCCCCATGGCCTGCTGCTGCCCCCCCGCCTGGCGATGGACGCATGTGGCAGCAACCCCCCAATGCTGCACGAGAGGTAGTGGTGCTGCTCTGCCAGTCCACAGAAACAGGTGCCGCTTCAGAAAGGGGGACTCTCCTGTGTGATAGGGAGGCCTAAACTGCCACGTGCTTGACTCTTCGCTCGAATGAATAGTCTAGGTACTGTTGCAGGGAGGGGGTTGTTTGCTTATTGTATGGGAGGAGGCTGGTAGGAGAGAAAGGATTTTTTTGGGATAGTTTGGGGGTGGAGTGCCTGGACTGACTTACAGCCCATACACAAAATGCTCAGAAATTCTGAACACACATTTCCAAAAGTTGTTAGATAACATGAGCTTTGCAGACTGCAAACGACTTAGTACACTTCTGAACTGATGGAAGAAGGGAATAGGACCAAGTTTCCTTGGGTGATGACCTCTATCACGTTTGAGAATCTGATGATGCTCTTGCAAGCTTCTAGGAGAGGAAGGAGCCTGTTAATTTTTTAGGCTCATAGTATCTGTATAATATAATATATATCTGTATATTTGGGTTTAACCCAGTTTTAATAACTCTTATAGTTTTTTCCAACTTTGTTGAAACATGTCTTAATGCTTAATAGCATTGTGTTGTGTATGTGTGTCTGCTCAGGTACCCATTTCTAAAGTATTAAATCTTTTCATTGTGACACAGGGAAATAATCATTATGACCCTTGCAGTTCCCTCTTTCAGTATTTGCAGAACAGAAGACAAACTACATATTAAATCCTATTTCCAGACTGCATTTCTATCCTTCAAACAGCTTACAAATTGTTATTAGAAGAACATTAAATAAAACAGAAAAAACAATAAATATGTGTATAAGTAAATGTCAAGGGCATTATAGATCTTTTCTTAAATGTGCTTGATAGAACACTCTGAAATGAAAGAAAATTAATATTGAGAAAAACAGTTTGAAAATTGAAATCTTCTAGTTCCACAGTAACTGTAGGAATACATTACGAAGTTAGGCAGCAATCATATGCATAATTAAAGAAGTGATTATATGTATATTTATACCATCAATGTATAATCCTCAATTTGTTTAACATAAAACAGAACATCAAGGAAACGAGATTTTAAATTCCACTTGTTTAATACGGAACATTAAGTACATAAAAAATTGCTTCTAATTTTAAAGTGTATAACTTGAACAAAATTTCAAAGTGGAAAATATTTGGGAAGAAGTAATGAGTGAAAAGAAAAGGAAAATATTAATATGCCTTTTAAACAGAAACTTCATTTATAATAATTAAGGTGTGGTATCTTCCTGTTTAAAACACTTGAAAAGACAGTAATGCCAATTAAAAAACATCTTTTCCTTTTACACTAAGAGGTTAGCTAGATTTCTTAAGTATTCATGCAGAATTTTTGTCTGGCTCCAGCACATCAGGCAACACACAACACAGTCATCTCGCTTGCAGCATATATGTGTTTAATGATGGTCTTAAAAACATTCACTTATGTTCGGATTAATAACAGCAAAGTATTCTGTGTTTGTGACAAGAAACTTGGGATTTTTGTGTAATACAATCAAGCTGATTAATACTTTGAACGAGATTAACGAGAAATCTATAACCCTTTTCTTGAAGGCATTGGAAGATGGTTTAAGTGCCTGCTACCCCAAACGAGAGTTTGGGAGAATACAGTGGACTCACTGTAGAAAAAAAGGAAAGCTCTGCCTATTCCTCATCAGGGGTCTCTGTGAGGTGCTGCTGAGACACAGCCACCTCTCCTGAGTGGAGTGGAGGAGCCCTGGTGAAAGTTCTGTAATTTTGAAAAAAGGTGATCTCTGCTTCCTACTAAGCACTAGATTTCACAGACCCAAACACTGTGACACCGAGTCACTCTTACTCAAATCTCTTAGCTGAGGTCTGCGCCAAAGATTTTTCCTTCATGTTTTTCTTCTCACAGCGTGTAGAGAGTACTCATTTATTCTGATGACAGTATTTACAGTGTTTTCTTTCAGCCTCTTTAGAAATGGTGACCAACTGTCCTGAAGGCAGGCTTTTTTAAATTTTTTTAATTTTTGATTGACAGCACTATCAAGGCTGTTCTCAGAATGAGTTAAGGAGCTATCATTGAAAATGTACTCTGTCTTACTAAGAGTTCTGCGGTTAATTGGATACTGGAAGTGGATATTAGCCCATTTTGTCAGTGTTACATGGACTTGATAGGATAAGAAGTCATCTGTCATCAAAATTAAAGGTGTTATAGAACTTTCTGCACCCCTGATTCTGTTGCTGAAAGGATTCCAGCTTTCCACTGACCCTTCAGCAATCCTTTGCACAGTTACGTACTATACTATTAACAGTCATCTGCTCTTGATTAGGAAGGAAATAATGCTGTGTACAGAAAGTGTGTACTTCCAGGTGAAGAAGTAGAATAATTAGTAAGTATTTAGCTTTTCATTTCCTTACTTTTCAGAGTTTGTCTTTAAAAACTATATCTATATATAGAGAGAGAAATAGATATAGCTACACAGTGATCTTAAAGTTGTAATGTATACTATCGTGAGGAAATAAAATACTTGACCACCTATAAGAAGAATAATGGAATAAAAATGTAAACATAATGTAAACATTTTGAGGCTTGTGGGTTAATTACAGTAACATTTCAAACTGCCACATGTAAAACATAAATAAATGCATATAATTAATGTAATTTTCTATCTCATGAACCACCAGTGAAGAAAAATGCATTTTAAAATACTTGTTAAAGATTTTTTTATCATACCGTAACATTTGTTATTTATACATGTTGAGGAGTTTTAGAACAGCTAATACTATATTACTCCTTTGTATTATAATATAGGAGGAGAGTAATCTCTATTAATTGCTTACTTAGAAATGTTTCCTCCGACTTAAAAGTGTTACTCAAATTAGTCCCTCTGGTTATCATTACCTGTGAGAGCCTGAAAAATCCAAGCTTTAGTGCAAGCCAGTCTCATTGACAGCTTCTCAAATTTTTTATCACTCAGCTGTTTGTCCTTAAAATTAATTTCTAATAATTAAGCACTGCATTAAGTGATCTTGCCTGTGAAACAAAAGATGTATGGGGTTGTAAAACTGGTTTTCACAAAGAATAACAACTAGAGAAAAGATCTAAGATGATCTTAGGAACAAGTAACTCTATGGCATGAAATGTTACTCATTCGTGTGTATTTCTATTGAAGTAGATTGTTACTACTTCTGATAACTCTTGCAGAGAATAAAGATAATGTTCTACTTCAGTGCTATTTTAAGGTTTTTGCATGGAATTTAAATATTCCATCTGTCTTTTACTGGCCCATTCTTTTAGTCTACATTACTTTTTAAGAGGAAATTTATGAATCTTGCAAATTAGCAAGTAAATAAATAATTATAATGCATCATAAATGTCATTTAATTTTGGTGACTGACTATTATTAAATAACATGAATTACACTTTTTAGAATGCTGCCAGCTATTCTTGTGGTTTATCTTTTAAGAAAATGGAATCTGACTAAGAAGAGACCTCACTGCAACTGTCTGCTATTAAGCCTTTGCTGAGAATTTTTATGTGCCAATTATGGAGTGTTCAGATTAGCAAAGCATGAATTACCAAGGCTTTTACAGCAGTTGGTGAATATCAGTTTGAAGTACAAAAATAAAATAATTTGAAAGCATTATATAAAATACTTCAAACATACGCTAAGAGGAAAAAAAAAAAGTTCTTTTAAGTGCTATGATAGAATTCTTGAAAAATTAGCATGAGCCAAACTGTCCTTTTCATCGTACTTGCTATAGAAATTTCCTTTTGGAAAATCTCAGAAAATGACACATGGGTAAGCTTGTATTTGATGCTAAAGATGTAGAAGACAATTGATACTTCTCAGATTTTTATTTCTATTATGTGACAGAATTCTCAAAATAATTTGGAAGGAACAAAATGTGTTCAAAGCATTTTAAGGTAAAGAAGCAATATTAATTGACATATATTGCAACACTCAATGGAATATAGTGTGAAGAGTTGCACCAAGTCTGTGTGAATTCATTCGTCAGTCCTGTCACTTCAGTTTTAAGATGTGTTATCTGGAATGATTTACAGGTACAAGGGACTAAAAAAGAAGACATCACCATTTCACACCAAGGAATGTTCCAGTTATACTCTGTTACCTGTATTAGCAATTTATAATTTCAACTATGCAAAGTATGGGGCCAAGGTTCTGTGTTGTTAATTGACACGAAAATGAATGTGCTAACATACTTTGCGATTTTTTTAGGATATGGAATGTGATAGGACATCAATACTTGGCAACTGTATGTCTGATTAACATGGAGCACATACAGTACTTTTATTTATAGATTCTATATTTTAAAAAATTCTAACAAATGGTTATATACATTAAATGAAGTCAAAAAGACAAAATTTCTAGGTAATTTGGCATAAGGTATACTTTCATGAATATTGCACAGTTCAGCCTGTACTGCATATAATAATAAGTTGTTTTATCCTATGTAGGTTTCATTCAGTTTTTCCTTTGATTCCAAACATCATTTAAATTCTATGATGGCAGTCAGACCATCAATACATCTTATTCAGAAAGTTATAAAAGAATGAAAAGCACATTCTATGAAGTATTGTAGGTTGTCACCTAAAGAATTTTTCTTATAACCAGGGAAGATGTCAGGATGTAGAAATCCTTTAATAAACTAGACCTTTTGAACTGTTGAGACACACTGCTGAGAATCGTGGACACCTGCATTGACTTCTGCTTATAGAGAGAAGTTTCTTGTAGAGTCTTACAGAAAACAGCTATATGTGTTTATAGTACTACCTAAAATGTTGCAAGTACGTGTGAAAAAGTTTAGGAGTTCCCTACTCCAGACTGCTCACAAGCTTGAATTCTTTCTCTGTATCCACTGAATATAATCCATTTTTAAATCTATTTACTTCTAAAGTAAATAATAACTTACCAATCTATTTAATATTGAAGTCATGGTAAAACTCCTATTGATTCTAGGTAGTGTGGGCTCTTTAATTTTTTTTTATAATCTCTTTTGTTCCAGATTTTGAGAGCGTAACTCTCTGAATAGCACCGTACTCAGTCCAATCAGATTCAGATGCAGCAAAAGCAATAAACTTGAAATTGATACAATTATTGGAATAAACCAGAAAGGGCAACCCCCAGTCACAGACAGGCTTACTGCTCATTGTTTTAAATTATTTATAGCTAATAAATAATGATAAGCACTTAAGGTCCGAATTGTTTCCATTGTAATCAAGCAGTGGTGTTGAATGATGGTCTTACAATCGTTCAAGGAACAAACTTTGCAGGGAAAGTTATCAGCATTGCTGAAAAGGCGTGGGATGGAACAGACTCTTTTCCTCACCGTCAGATGGCCTTACTTGAGATAAGGAAGTTTTCTCCTAAGATCTCGGTGTGAGGTTCTAGCAGAGAAGAGCTGCCACTGAGCTGATAGGATTGTATGCATTTTGTGAATATGAACTGTTCAGACACACATAAGCACCCGTTCAAAATATACGAAGTGATACATTCTGTAAATTAGTCCCTTAAATTTTGCTTGAATTATCTGCCATCAGTATTCTATGGTTAGCAGGCTTCCTTATGTCAGTTATAGTTACTATGGGGATGGAAATAAGGCATTAGAATGCATGTTCTTATTCTTAATTTTTATCTTTATCTTATCTATTTATCTTAATTCTTATCTTTTCCTAATGTGATAACAAGAAGGAATGATTCCTTTAGCAGACTTCCTACTAGCAAATAACAGGTGCTAAGGAGAGCACAGTTGTAATCCAAAGCCCATCTTGGAAGATGTTTTCAAACAAAGTAGCTCAGTCTAGAAAAATGAAGGGCTAACTTGTTCACGTTACACTCTTGAGGCGCTCTTGGAAGGTACTATTTCAGGCTGAACTGATCCCTACAAAAACACTGTGTATAAATGTTTTGAAAGAGCATTATTTTATGGAAAACAAAGATTAATCATTTAAGTGATATTTAGACTGATAAAATGTCAACTTTTGCTAATTATCAGGTGACAAATTAAAGAAGACATCAGCATGCTACAGTGTGGGTAAACTTGAATTATTCAGAAGAAAAGATCTGTTTGAAAGACTGAGGCCTTTGTAGATACTTCCTTGGTATGAAGCCCTATGGAAAGGCATTTTGCTCATCTTAAACAGAGAAAAATATATAGCATAATGAAAACAATGTGCATTTATGACTAAAAGAAAAAATATTGATTTGAAAAGTGTGGAATGATGTACCTCACAGAGATTCTTTGGGTTTGTTTAGGCTTATGCTGTAAGTAACTACTGCTGAAAAGAAAAAATAACGTGTAAATACAAGTTAGAAAATAACATGGCAATAGAGCGTATAGAAGAACCTACTGTATTTGCCAAAAATGTCTCCTCCCTTTTCTCAGGAGTGAAATACAGAAAAACGTGCATAGTAAAGCATTTTATTTTGACAAGGAAATATTTGTTCTCCTTGTAGATAATTTGTAAGGCAGAAATGGTGCTGTAAACATCACTGAAGAACTACCACTCTTTTGTTGGGTAGATAAAATAAAGTGTTTAAGAACAAACTCTTTTCAGACTCATATTTAACTTATTGATATCATGGGAAGTTAGGAGCCTGAACACTTGGTTGGATGGGTGTACACATTGCTTTGATTTCAACTCCTCTCTGCACTCCCAGTATGTTTCCTACCTGTTGCCTATGGTGCTATAATGTTTCTGATTACCTTCCTTAAGTTGATTACCTACTGCACTTTGTTTGAGGTACATGCTGTGATAGGAATGACTGATAATGCACCTCAGTTTTCAGCTAGCATATTGTGCATGATAGTGTTCTGTTTATTCAGTTTGCCTGCTTGTTCAGGAACCAAACTCCATATTACCTTCCTAGCCCATTGCCAAACAGGAGCTGCTTATACAATATGTGTTGGCTACATCCTGCAAACTGGGAGAATATTACTGTGAAGTCACAGATCCTCTATGAACCAGTTTCTTTCTAAATGAGCAGCCATTTATTTATGTGTAAATAGTGTGCTCTGAGGTTACAGTGGGAAGTATAAAGGTGTTAGTTGTTGAAATCACAAATGTATTGTCACAAATACAGGGTAACCGCTATAACCTCTGTAAAGAAGGGCAACCTTACTTGTCTTTCACACAATTTGATTCTGGTTCATACAGCCATTTTTTAACATCATAAAGCTAAGTAAAAACAATTCTCAAATGTACAGTGGAAATGCCAGGTGGCAATGAATTTGGAAGCTTTAATTATTATTTGAAGAAGCACTCTTGTGAAGATCTGAATTTTGTTTATAAATGCTTTCTATCTTAGCTTCAGAAGGAGATACGGTTGTCCCAGAACAAGCGGTTTTCAGACAACAC
Organism: Struthio camelus; assembly: GCF_040807025.1. NCBI lineage: Eukaryota > Metazoa > Chordata > Aves > Struthioniformes > Struthionidae > Struthio > Struthio camelus. The sequence continues at coordinate 52,405,544 of NC_090946.1, read as the reverse complement.
ACTGCTCAATTGAATTAATTCATCCTGGTTAATTACAAAATTCAATTAAGGACTTGAATGTGACTTCATCAGGGAAAAAGTTGAATATACAGTGTATAAATTTAAAAATGTCTCTTTTACTTTAAGAGTAGTAGATTGATACAGGACATTGTATAGAACAGAATTCAATCAACCTTTTGGAGCAACCGTCCAATGTTTACTCTTGTTTCTTGTGGCCCAGCACAAACCACATAGTCAGATTTGTAACTGACAATATTCTAAATAGATCAGATTGTTTCAAAGCATTTAATTCATAGAAGACTAGTCATCTGAAGACAACAGACTGTGAACAACCAGTGTAGAGAATTTTATTAATATAAATGTAGTTGCACTTGAATGTAGACTAATCTGCCTATATTCTTGATGATAAAGTGAATCTGTGCCCATTTCTGAAGATGTATGGGCTTGTATGAATACATGTTCAAGAGGATAACCTCTGGTACTCTTTAGGTTTTCAGCTTCATGGACAGCCTGAGTTATGGAGGAGCAAGCTGTTCAGAGATCTACTATCAAAGGGCTCTGGGGAGAAAAAGACAGCAATATTGATAAGGGCAGGAGACACAAATCTGCAAGAAGAAACCAACTGAAATATGGCTCAGATAAATGCACAACCAAACAGAAGAAAATAGACTAAGAAGAAAGCCACAAAGGAAAATGAAACAGCTCCTGTAAGCAAAACTTCACTGCCTGGTAACACCTTCACACCAAACTGGTTTCTCTACAGGAAGTGTCTGTGGAGGCAAAGAAGGCATGGTAGCAGGCTTTAAAGAATGTGTGATTTTGTACTGGATGTCTACATTGTGCAGGCTCAGTCCCAAGGGATCTGTTTGTTGGGGGGAGAGTTCTGAGACCAACTCCTGGTAATGAGAGCTTTTGAGACTGTAAGTTAAACCACAGGAAAAAGGGGTAGGGGAGGAGAGAAAGCAAGAAAGAAGCTGTTCTATTTTTGCTATATGAGACAGTGTTCTGCTTTCTTTATAGCCTGGTCAGATGGATCAAAAGCTTAAAGCTCTTTAAGTGCCCCTGGCCCTGTGAATTGGACAATCTATTTGAGGGTTAGTGCGGTGTGCGAGCCTTGTTGCAATGCCTTCCTGTCATGCTGTTTCTCAGCCAGTTTTAGAAGTGAGCCAATATGGTGCCCTATCTGAAATGCTATAACATCTATGTGTTGTTTGTGGTAACCAGAGTTGGCACATACATGTCTGAATGTGTTGACTAATAGCCAGGTTTCTTCAGCGCTTGTTTCAGGTTGTTTCTGAACACTCAACGCAGTGCAGGTAGTAAATTAGGAAATGAGAGGGTATCCTTCTAGAGGTAGCTTTCTGTAAGCATGTCTAGGTGTTGTGGCATTGTATGAGACAGACAAATGTGGAAAGCCACAAGGTCATCAAGGATACTTTTGGAAGCCTACAAGCAAGGCACATGGAACAGAACACGCAATTGCTGTGCATATGGAAAGCAGAAGTTGAATATGATGAGCTTTGCCCATTGAGGGAGTCAGCTGGTATGTATCAACATACAGACAGTAGAGTCTTAATGTAGCCCTTGATTAAGAATTGGTCATGAAAGAATTTGAGACCACAGATATGGTTTTACCATATATAACTCCAAATATATTTTACCAAATATACCTCCAGGAAAGACTAGTTAATCTCAAGGTTGATTTTGTTCAGTGAAGGTCAGGTATTTTGTTGGATTAAAGGTAATATTAAAATCAGAAGCTCCAGAGACACCAGCTGTTACAGTGAGAGCAGTAGCTGAAGAACAGCAGCAGCTCAGGACCATGTTGCTGAAAGGCTGATGCCCGCTGGAAAAATTTTAAAAACAGGAGAGGCACAGGGGTAGGTAGCTGCAGCTGCACTGACCATTGAGCAAATAGCAGCAATAACAGCAGCTGCTGTCCAAAATCAGTCCCAGGTACCGTTACTGGTTCCTACTGTTTCTCTCTTTTTCCTTTTGAGTTGCCACTGTAAACTCACCTCTCCTGAATGTACTCAATACAAATACCACACCCAATGCTTAATAAAGACAGCTTTTGCTGTATTTAGTTAGCATGGCAGATGATTTCTTTCTGTGACAAAGAAACTCCATTTATTTTTTCTGATGCAATCTATGTTCTGAAACATATGTGTTGCTGTTGCAAGCATGACACCATTTTGGTTGTACTTCAGAGGTGTTCACTTTGCCAGCTCTAATGCAGTTTTTAACAGCTTGTCTTTTTGTGACATATTGCAATTATGCCAAACTATATAATCACTTATTTCACATAGAAATTTCAAGTTTTTGTATGAGATGCAGCCTTGAAACTTAAAATTCCACTACTCAGAAAAGTGATTACCTATCTTTCTGAATGAATTTCACAGAAAAATAATGATTATTTTTGAAAAAAGAATTTAATGAACAAGGCTCCAGAGGTGATATCCCCATCTCATTGAAGTAGGTAGGAGTTTTGCAATTGCAGCTAAGTCAGGCTTTTGCCTCAGGACAAGATGCTTGTGTAATGAATGACTGAGCAGTGGACTGTCTTGCTAAAAAACTTGACTAAAAGGTTATTACCTTTTTTCTGAAGGCTCTTGAGCTTGCATACACTTAAGTTGCTCCCTGTTTTTGGATGTGGCACCATAGCCTGTTAAACAGTCAGAATTCATCCTCTTGGTAAATGTAGTGTGTGGGCTTCACACATACGATTTTTGTTTAGCCTGAGAAGTAAAATTTTACAAAATGAAAATAAAAAAGTAAGTGATTGTTTTAAACTCCCACTCAAAGGTATCCAATTATGAAGTAGTTTGCAGCATTTTCTTAGCGCTGAAGTCAAATCCCATGAGTGGTTTTTTTATAAGTCAAAAATAGCTATAGAACTTCTAATATTAACAAAATAAAAAGGTTTTCCCCTTAGGCATGGAGAGAATCTAAAACATAAAAGATTAACAAAAATTATAAAAGTGATTGTATTTCTTGGTAAAATAGGACGATACAGGTGGATTTTTTTTAATTACCTGTCATTCTTAGGAATGTAGTTTTTTGAGGGTATGTAAGAGCTTTTGGACGAATACAATAGTGTGATGCATGTCCAACACAACAGTGGGATAAAAGTCAGTGGATTAAGGCACTCACATCAAATCAAAAGAAATTTCTAACGGTCAGTTTTAGATGGGGACCTATTCATCTGATTGCATATTTTGCTTGTAGTTTACTTATTCTAGATTCATGGAGACAAATTTCATTTCTAGAAAACGGAAATGACATTGATGCTTTGTTTAACATGTGTAGCTTGAAGTCCATCTCAGTTTGGTATCAATTCAGTACAATAAAAGTGGCCCTGCTACCTAAGCTCTGCATATATTCCCAAGGTGGAATTCAGATATGGCCTGCAATATTCTGTTTCAAAGAACTGCTATGGAAATTAAAACAAAACCTTAAGCAAATTTTTTGTTTTTGTTTTTTAAACATGACACAAACTAAGAAATCAAACTGCTGAAAATATTATTTGACTCAAGGACTAAATTCTGTAAAACGTATACATACTGGAGCATCCAATTTATGCATGTTTAGCCTCTAAGTTCTCCTTTAACTGCCAGATAAGGTGTTTCAGAAGGGTGAATCCAAAATCAGCACACTTTACAGAGAATTCTGAAAAACTAGCAAGTACGAAACACTCAACATGCGGTTTTCTTTGAGCTCCTTTTCCTCTCCAGACTTTCGTTACCTAACTCAATACATCAGGCAGAAGCCTTTCACGCATATCCATACAATCCTTACCTAGTGATAGAACAGAGATAGAAGAGATGTGAATCTCTGAAAGAACTGAGCAATGCAACTCTTAGCTTTTAAAATAGGTGTGAAAAAAAATTGAACCCAACCTGTGACTGTACAAATGCCTAACAATGGCTAGAGCAGCACCTGTGTAAAAAGTGGGAGACTTAGCTGAAGTGCACTTCTTATTCTGGTGTGAGTCAAACTCTTAGTACCAAATGTGCACTAATATACAAAGAAATGCAAGATTTCTGAAGTCATAAAGTACATAATTTTGTAATCCACTCAGTAGGCATTTTCCTAGAAAGGGAAATTTTAAATTCTGGTAACCATTACCTAATTTCTCTGTTTAGTTCTATCATTGAACAAGAATTTAGGAACCTGGCATCAGGAATCCAAAACCAGTATGCCCACTCAGATACCATGCAATCACATTCCTTCCTTCTTTCCTGGCACCAGGAATCTCTCATCTCTTGGTAGTGGCACAGCTTATCTCTACCTGGCGGCCCAGGTTCATCAAGAAGGGTATAAAGTGATAAAGTCTCACGGCTGCCATTTTATACTCAATCAGAAGGTGAAACAGGCTGCTTCTGTCAGATGGGTTCTGACTGAGAGCCCATGAAACTGTTACATAAAAGCTTTAGCTCTGCCAGCCACTGTGTTTTACAAAAACACCTAAACTGGCATTTTAGAAGATGCCTAAGCCCTTCGTTTAATACGAGGTGAGCTCAGAGCATGCCTGTCAGACGTGGTGATTGAAAGCAACAAATGATTTCTCAAATGATACAGAGGTAAGTTAACGCTCAGCAGAAACTTGTAAGATTTGGTGGCACATAAGATTAGATTATACGCCTGATAAAATAGGCATCACCTACACAATAATGAAGCAGGTAATGACTGGACCATTGTATCCAGTAATATGTATGTATGCAACATACAGTGTGCTGAATCCATAGCTGGCAGAGTGAAAATAAGATGAATGAAGGAGATGAATGAGGACAATGAAGATGAGATTTTCAAAAAACGAGATCTCTTTACACATGGCATGGCCATGTCGTATACTGAATGATTTCTTCTAAAGATTAATTTTAAGGTTACCTCAGGATTGTATGAAGTTTATTGTATCTTTTCAAAGAGCAGCATAGTTCTCTTCAAGACAGAAAGCAAAGAAGGGGCAACAAGTACTCCTGATTTAAAAAAAAAAAAAAAAGTTTGATTTTCATGGCTTCGAGAGCCCAAAGCAAAATTTTTTTAAGAAAGACTGCTAAAATCTTGCTTTAAATTCCAGGCAATCTACATTCTCAACTGGACACAGAGGCCCTCATCCTCTAGTCTCATTTAAGACACTGATTCAAACGGATTACTCGCCTGAGTAAGTCTCCTAAGTAAGAAATTTGCAGGTGTAGGTCTCAAGCTTGTATAATTTTACTTTTATAAAAAGCTGCCTTTATCTATGTGGAAATGATACCTGTAATGACAGTACAAGACAAATTTAATCCAGAGCTGTTGTAGTTGTTCTCCCTGTGGCAGCCACCAGACTGTTCCCCCCACTCCTGTTACTATTAACACGGTTTAGAACCAGATAAAATTGTCTTATTTCTCTGTGTTGCTGTTTGTATCAGCATGCTATAATTTGGTAAATACATGTGCTTTCTGATAATCCCTATTAGTCTCTCAGAATCCTAAATTTAAACTCTCTATTTATTTTCCATTTCAGACACTGGGAACCTACATTTGGAGCTTAAACTTTATTTTTACTTACTTGATTATTTTCTTCAGTGTCACTAGTAACCATCTAGACTATATTACTGTACTTGTAGTGACTGTTAAAAGATCTCTGTTGGCTTTTCCTTGGGGATGTCTTTTTCCTATCAGTGTGGGACCTTTATGCTCTTGTTCAGCTGACTTCATTATCAGGTTCACTGCAGCTGAAAACACAGTAACCTACAATATACAACCTGTTGTAATGCCCTTTTCTATCTTTTGCTCGTTTTTTTAGTTTAGAGGCCTATAATAAATATCATGAAAATTGCTTTATAATAGTCTTTCACCTGCTGCTGCACTGTGTCTGGTACTTTGTTGCTTCCTTGGATTTCTTATACCATCCGAGGTGGCCTAGCCTGGCCTGCATTGTGATAGCAGAACACTATCTCTATTATAGTTAATGTTGAGAACTTAGTTCTTTTTAAAAGGTTGACTTTTTAACTGCTCTAAAATTCACATGCTATACTGGATTGCCTTACAGCTTGGTATCCTCATGTGGGTTCCTATTCAAAATTTGAGAATACATGAATAAAGCAATCTTTTCCCAGCTTACTCCCCCTCACCTCAACTTTTCATAGGATCAGCAGATTATATCACTGTTTTTCTGCACAGAACAAAGGTCCAGATATGGGTCTGATCACACCCAAATACTTTTAGTCATGCAATTATCATTTTAGTGAATGGTTCTTCTTCACTGTGTCTTTGGGGAAGCAAAATTGAAAATGATATTCAGAAAAAAGAATTTTATCCTCAAGATGGACATGAACCTAACAGTTCATGTACCAAAAAGATATATTGTGCAACACAGCCTGAGTAGCTGAAAGGCTGCCTAGCCTACAAACTGGGCAGTTCTAAAGGACATGCAATTATCCTTGATCCTGACGTAGCTGATACGAGTTTAAGTACCTTTGCGCACTTGGGAAATCTAAGCTTGACTCTGAAAGAACCACAAAGGACTTAAGTTCCTCAGTACTGAGGAACTGAACTTAGAAACAAACATTTTATACATACACACACACACACATATATATATATATATGCATATAAAAGAGTTAAACTATACAGAGAAGTGAAGCTCTTTCCTTTCACTATATGTTTCTGAGTACGACTTCCTGTTCCCTGTAGGAATTGGGATCCAGAGATCTCTGTCACTCAGGGATTCAGACTTCCTCTTCTTTCTGTCCTTGAGAAGCAGGATGTGTGTCAGGCATAGAAACCTGGAAAAGGAAAATATCGTACATAGGGATACATGCAATCTGACTGTCAGTGGAATTGAATGTAAGTAGTGTATGGCAGGGAGACTATGTGGTAGGGGAACACCTTATTCTAGTAGCATAATTAGGCAAAGACTCAGCAAATATTAACTATTAGCTCAAGCTACATAACCGAGAGAGTCTTAGCTCAAGCTACATAACCGAGAGAGTCTATGACCATAAGACTCTCGACAATGCTGCTGCCTGTGATGTACGAAAAAGCAGAAACTTTTTATGTGTTGATGGCTTTTACAATGCTAATGGCTTAATGAGATGGATAGGAGAAGAATGTTAGCTGGAAATGGTAGCTAGGGTGCTATGTTCTCCAAGCGTTGTTGGACTAGGAGTGTAGAAGGAGAGCTGCCTTAAAATCACACGCTCTAGTTACTGTAACCACCATTCAATAAAACTGTCAAAACTGCGGGCTTGTATCTGTAGTTTTTCTCACTTACCCTATGTATAGATGGCCATAATGCTACAGAAAAGAGAAGAAGAATTTAACAGTCACACAGTAGCCTTTATTCTGCCTTTAGCAGTAGCATGCCAACTGCAAACCTTCTTATGAGTATAGATATGTAAAGCATCGTTGAATCTCAGGAAAAAAAGAAAAACATAAGAAACAAACCAGAAAAAAATTGAAGAAATTTAGTTATCAAACAAACAAAAAAATTTCCTGGTGAAATTTTTTACTTTTTCATGATGTCACGTTCAGCAACTCAGAGGACTAATTTGCAGGAAGTGAAATGAAAGTATTTGATAATTATAGTTTTTTAAACTTTTAATTAAAATACACACCCATACACCCCAAATTCTGCCTTCTATGAGTGATTTTCTTAACTGCCCAGAATATACATACTCTTCATTTGCCTCTTAACTGTACTGGAGTTAAGTTTCACCTGCCCAGCAGTCAATCAGCCTACTGCACAGGAACTCTACTTGACATCTTTTGCACATTTGCACATACTTCAGCCTGAGTAAGACTCAGTCTTGTTAAGACTGAATATCTGTTGTACTATTTAGAGAACGTCAATCCTTCTTTATGTTAATGTGTATATGAATTAATAGAAGTTAAGGAGATTCAGCACGCCACAGAAGGTGTTTAAATCATCAGTACTTAACCTCTGTCTGTGAGCTTCTCTGTCTTGTAAAAAGAGGATGACATCAGACACTGACCTCTTTGAAGAATATTCAGACTTAATTCCTTAATGTGTACAAAATATTTTAAAAATAGTTGATAAAAAATGACATGTAAAACTTTTCAAAATACAGTTTGAGGTTGTAAGAGGAACCCACCAGGAATTCATCTATTATATAATTTAACCATGTGAAAACTACCTGCCAATGAGTCACTGGAAGCAAAGCTTTTTGTTGCCAGGACCATTGCATTTTGAAAATAAAACATTTTTGCAGTAATAATTTGTAGACATCTATCTCACTGGTTCATTTCAGTTTCATAATACTGGCTGCTGAGTCACAGCCTGAGAGCAGAAAATGAGTAATGCTGGACTTGTGAGTGTGACAAGCAAGGGCTTTCCACAGAGTATCACCAAGTTTTTCTTCTCACTTTAATCCTTGTTGTTATGATTAAAGGTTACTGTGTCTTGATAGCTAGAGTGCATAAAAACCTATTCAAATCACTATTGTAAATATGCTTCTGTATAACCTGCTCACTCAGAATGCTTGACTCCTAATTATGTGCTAAAATAAGAGTGAGGTGGAATTACAGAAATTGTATTGAAGAAAATGATCCCATCTACTTCACAATAGTCCAAACTGAAGAATTCAAAATGGTCCCTAAATCATAGCCAAATGCTTCGCTAAGAATTTTCTTCATAAATGTTTTTTTTTTTTCCTAAGGAGCAGCAAGGCTGACTTATTTATACTATTTCCTTTATGTCACTTTTTTTCTTTCTCTGAAGGAAGATATGAATGGAGTTTCAATCAAAACATCATGGCTACTTTAAAAAATATTTAGAAGCTTAAAGATTTATGCAGTGCACAGATTTTTCAACCTGATTATGAGATTAAGCAAGAGTATTTCCAACAGTTTTGAACGGAAAACTGAGGCAACAGATTTGCTTATGTTTCTAGTCTGATACGCCCTTTAATTTCTACCTCTAGTTAGCATTGCTTAATGAGGCAGCAGTTTCATCGTCTTGAAACCAAATATGTATATTTTCTCCACATCATGCATATAGTAACTATACACACAATCAATATGCACACTCTGGGAAGGCAGAATACTCAAAATCATTGTTCATATTAGCTTTTTGTTCAAATGTATTCCTCATTAGTCACAATCATTTTAGCATTAGGAATAGCTTGTGTCTAAGAACTTTATGTTCATTACTTAGGAATAGCACTGATGAAAAGTCCTGTGTAATATCTTATTTTCACATGTGCACAAATACAAGCTTGCACCCACACACACACAACTACAAAAACATTTCCAGAAGAATGATGAAGGGAGAAATCACGCTAATTTCTTACTTAGTTTAGGGAGATATTTTGTATTCAACAAAGGTTGAATAACATATATAGGGAAAAATGTGACATCAATTACAGAAAACATAGGGGAAATATGATAGAAGAGAAAATATGAATGAACATGTTTTTCTCATTTTCTTTTCAATGAGTTGAAATATCCATTTTACATTTTCTGTCACTTAAAGAAAATAAAGCTAAAAAATGCAATTTCTATAATTGAAATCAATATTTTAAACCCCTTTGTATTTGTATTTTCTCACAATTTTTCCCTAAAAACACATTTTGATTTTTTTCAAAAAGAATCAAATTTTTTTTGTGGAGCAAAACTGTAGATCAATTTTATTTGAATACTACTTTCGAGATAACTCTGATGTTACTGAAGTTACAAAATGCTGTGAATGTAAATATTTTCTTCTGGTTATTTTTGGCTCCATGAGTCGTATTTTTGGCTCAACTCTGGTGACATTTCAGAAGCTGCATATATTAGAGATTTTAAAAAATTGTTTTTGGCTTCCAAGGCACAGCTTTGCCTACAGGCTATCAAAAATAATGCTAGGTTTTGGTGTGTTACAGCCATAATATCTCGTCACAAACATTGTCTGTGTTCTGACTTTTCTCCTTAGGGCAGATACAACATGGATAAACAACTAACTTGCTCCTCATAATGTGTTTTTTCTTGTTCTGTATTACATCTTGTTTCTAAAAAACAAGCATTTAAAAATAGTTGCAAATTGCCCAAGTATCTCCTAAAAGTGGGAGTCACTATCTCTCTTCAATCTAGCAGTTTTACAGAGAAGTATTGTTTACCCTCGAATTCTTGCCACTCTGCTGACTATTTGCCAACTTCTTATTAAATGTTTTTCTCACATTGCCGTATATAAACTAATTCTTCAAAATAAAGAGGTATTATAAGACTAACTTTCAAAGAGTTGCAATCAGGACTGTCAGTAAAAAATAATTTTAATAATTTCCCATTTTTAATCCTTAATTCCATTTTTAATTCATGAAAGGTAACCATATCTTCTGAAGGAGAATTCCTGTGACTGAATTTTATATTTTAATTATGGGTCAGTCATATTTAGTTGTATTGTAATGCTGGCCACAATTTTTGCCGTCATAAAATCTGACAAATGAGTCAAACGAGATATTCAAATATTTCAAAAACATAAACAAACAAACAAAGATATGTGGCCAATAGTAAACATTGCAATTGAAATTTTGAATTTTAAATATAAAGTTATAGGACAAAAGAAAAATAAAACTTTTGTATATGGTAAAAAATAATATACTTTAGAAAAAATCATCATCTAGTCACAAAAAAGGAACAAAAGAATAGGACCCAATTTGTCAAATAAGCTGCTTTCATGAGCTAGTCACCCGGCTCTGGTTCCTAAAGTTTCACAAAACGAGCAGCATTTCTAAGGATATAGCATGAAACCTGCCACACAATCCGGTAAAAGAGTGTTGTTTCAATTCTTCTTAATATAAATTCAAGAAGTATGTAAATATATTTTAAATTTTCTTTCTTCAACAATATGCATTCATTATCAGAATTTAGCTCAAATCAATTTTTTTGTTACTGAATTTAAAGATATGCCAAAACCTCCTGGGTATCTTTCTCATTCCATTTTGGAGCATAGCTTCCATTAAGACTAATGGCTGTTTTATATCTAATGGGAATATATATCTCAAGAAAGAAGCTGATGTAGAAGCAGAAATTTTAGTGGAAATGATGAACAATAGAGGTCATGATTACAATAATTGTTGAATGAGAAAATTAACAAGATTCTATGAAAGAACTGTTCCTTTCTTTAAACAAGAACGCCACATGTTGACACTAATCATACTGAGTAGACCTACTGAAGCTGTTATTCCAGTGATTTCATTGGGGACCATTTCCAGGCTAAGAGTGAAATTCCCTTGCATACTTGGTTTATGCCTAGCTCTCTTATCCTCCATTGCTCCAGTGAGGCTGGGATTCCTCAAGGTTGCGTAAGTGAGTATGTGTGGAAATCTCCAAAGGCAAAGACCTGAAAAAACCAGCTTGATATGAATGATCATTACAGAAGCTAGCCAGAGTTTTCAGCATCAGTGTTGGTTTTACAATGCAGATAATAGAAATCAATGTAATGTTTCAGCATTTAATGATTCTTAAATTGTAAGAAAATAAAATGGACCTATACTGTGTGTGTGCATATATGTAATTCAGAGTAGCATCTCCCAGTTTTTTTTATCATTGAAATATAAAGACTTTAAGGATATATTTAACTGATTTATCTTCAAAGTTAGAGCCTAATCCAGAGCCATTGGAGTCAGTGGGAATACTGAGCTTGAGTAAGATTTGATTCAGGCCCTACATGGCTTAATTCATTTTAAAAGGTAAAAGGATGAAAAATAAAAAGCACATTCTAAATATTTTCATTTCTTGAAGTTGGAAGAACTTTTCCTGTTTTCAGCCTTACTTTTTAATCCTGAAGGCATTTCTTCAGTGTGTATACATTTATGCTAATCATATACTACAGCCATGGGTTCCTCTATCAATATGAAATGTTTTGTACTTGCTGTTTTTGTGCATCTTGTATTGTTATGTGCAATATACAAAATAATGTGTCTAACTATGCCATTTATGCTTTTGAAAGAAAAAGCAAATTACTTACTGAAGAGAATGGCATTTGCATGCATGTGTGTCAGCTTTCAAGCCATTTCCCGCTACAAAATATTGCTTTCTACACTTAGAAAATGCATCCATCCATCAGTTACAAACCATTTCAAAGCACTTTATGAATCTACAGAGCAAAATGTACTTATCTTACATTGGCAGTGTCCCAGCTGTTACAAAATTGCTATTGTCCTAATACTTACAAGGCAATTTTAGCATCAGTTAATAATTTTACAGGATAGATAACTTCTAAAGCATTATAAAATGACAGACATTAAACAATAGCAACTTAGCATTTTTTGAAACAGTTCATGACAGCTTAAAAACTAAAGTGATTTTAATGTATAGTCTATGCAGTTTTAGTTTCTCATTGACAATTCCTTTAGAAGATAAAAATGTGAAAAATCCTTTTAAATAGTGGGTAAAAGAATAAAACAAATTTATCTTTAAAAGATATTCAGTAAAAATCTCAATTAGGAATAATGTCTCAAATCTTCATGTACAGATAGTAGGTGACAAGAATTAGAATTTATTTAGGCAGAAAAAAAATGATGGTATCATTTAATGGTAGGGTACCACAAAATAAAAAAGGCATATCTATTCATTAAACCTAATACAAAAAGGAAAATACAGTGAACAGCATTTTATATAAATCAGTATGCATTATTTCATCTCAAAAACTGTTTTCTATCAATCTTACTTTAAAAGCTTCAGTTAAAGGCAAATTCTAGTTAAATTGTTACCTTTAGTCTTGTTTAAGTAGCCATTGTGGCCAAATGTTCATTTTTTGGTTAGACGTTTATAATTTACCTAATGTACAATACAATCTGTAATACCAAAAGATTTGATGATGTGTAAAGTGTAAACTGTTCTAAACAAATTAAATTAATTGATATTTGAGGTTTTACTTTGGTAATAACTAAAAAGAACCTTTTCAGTGCAACTAATGTACATCACAGTGGCCTTTTTCATCAATGTACTTATTAAGTTAAACCAATTGTACCACTTGCTGTCATACAGCACAGGTAATTGACCATCTCAACAAACCATACCAAAAAGAATCCCTTAGTGCCTAATTACTACATACTTCTGTACTATTGAACACATTAAAGCAACATTAATGTACTGTGCTATATACATCATTACCCGATAGTATTAGAAGGTCCTTGTACTGGAGAAAAGAGTTCTGATTGCAGTACAGCTATTTTCACCATTCTCTCAATTTAACTTTCAGAACACATAGTATCTTGAAGAGTAGTTTAAACAGTTATCCAATGTGAAAATATCAATTAATATGGCAATTCTGCTTTACCAAATATCATGAGCATTAGAATCTTGAGAAGTCCGCCAAGTGAAGTATAGGACTGATCTTACGGCTGGCCAGAGTAAATGGGTGGAGTGGTGACCCTAATTCCAAAGAGGCAGATAGGCAATTCCTGAATTTTAGTACTCATGTATCCTCAGATGTTTTACATAATGGAACATTATTTAAAACTCCTTGTGTATGATAGAGCCTATGTAATGTCATGGGGGAGAGTGGAGTTCTCTTTTCATAGCGTTCAATTACATACAGCTGTCATGCCCACATTAGATAAAGTTTTAAAGTCATGCTTACTCATGTGACTGAGATTACCAGGTCATGTGAGCTGGTTTGCTCTCACAAATAGGTCTGTGGGGCCAATGTGGAGTAATCGGGCACAGTCTGAAGCAGTGAATTGTACTGAACTGTTCTGAAGACAAGGATTTTCAGAAGAGATTGTGCTTGTATGAGGAATGATCTTTCAACGAGCAGCTTTGGGAAAGAAATTTACACGTGCCATGCCATCACCTGAATTCCTTAATATCCTCCACTTTTAAAGGATCTCCTGTTCTGAAGCGGTCGACTCATGTCATGAGTTATGGCAAAGTAAGATTGCCCTTATAACACATCTTTGTGATTGTTAGACGCCCAAGACCTCAGAAACTGCAACTGTGGAAAAAAATATACAACTGTAATCTGTCAGCTTCTTCCGTTTCAAGTAGAAGTTTCTGAGACCCAGCTGTTAGCTTAATGCCATGTTAAAGTTCTAATAACAACATTTTTGAGATAGGTATATATTATATATATGGATCACCTCATTATGAAAGAAAAGAAGGCAGCGAAGGCAGCTGCCATAACAATTTACGCTTTTTCAAATTACTGTGGACTCTGTCATCACCCATGGCACAGTGGTAAATAAAAACAAGTCAATTCACAGTTTGGTCTGTATGAGAAGGAGGTAAGCTCTGTATTGGCTAAACTAAAATAATCTGTTTGTACACAGCTGTATTACTGCTTTCTCTGGAGTTCAAAAAAGAGCTTATCGTAATGATGGTATCAATTAATTACAGTGTAAAAATTTTTAGGAAATATCACACTTTCTGCCTAACCACTCTCTACTGGTTGGCAAAGCTACTGATAGCCACTGATATTTTCACTTTCTACCAGACCCTGTCATTTCTGGACTCATGAACTGGTTACTAAGGAACAAGGGGCAGAGGAAACACCAGCAAGTACCCGTGAACGGCCTTCAGCCCCAGCTGCTCTCACCTACCACAAGCCCTGCCTCAGAGTCAGCGGAAAAAAATGAAAACATCCACAGGATTTTGGATTATTCGTCCTGTCTAGGCGTCTTAAAAAGGACGACGAATCCTTTTGACAAGGATGACGTACCTGGCGTGACTCCCCTTCTATTTTCCATCACTGCCTCACCCGGATGGAGCAGCCTCAGTGTTGGTCTAGAGAAGATTTAATTCCTTCTGATATCTTACTCAATTGGGTAAAGGAGTTTTAATGTGTTGACTACATTCTAATGGCAGAAACCACATTTAAATATTTTCCTAGCTGATTTTTTTTTGTAAAGCAGGTTAGGAAAGTTGCGTTTTTCTCTAGAAAAGACAACTAAAAAGTTAGGCTTCAGTTTCCTACCTTTTTTTCTCCTTGATCTCAATTATTTCTATAACAGGTTTTACATTAATAATTAGCATTTCACTCATGTCTTCAGGTAACATTCAAGATGTATTACTCACCAGTAGCCTAGCAATTTCTGCATTTCCGTCATGGAGTATTTACTCTGTCCTGTATATATGCTATACTGCAACATTTAGTCTTGGCAGAAAGCATCAACAGTTAATTGGTCCATACTTAGTATCTCACACAGAAAGAGTGACATTTTGAAAAATGTAAATTGTAGAGAAAAGGTGTTGATAAAATATATTCTAGAAATAGCAAACAAATTCATGTGTGCTCCAGCCAACCACTTCAAGCTCCTGAAAATAACTGTTTTATAGAAGCTGAAACTTTGCAGGGATGTCTTTTAATACTCTCTTGTAATGAGAGAGAACGAGTCCCTCTTGTAAGATACGCAGAACATATTACATTGCTACTGATTTATTAACACTTCAAGCATTTCACACAAAAGAGGTGCTTACGCTGTTTCTCTCCTACAAAAATTAAAGCTTGTTTGAATGCCAGCATGAGAAACAGCCATTTGTGAAAGCATGAGGTAGGCAGGTAGGGCAAAATGTAAAGTTCAGAGGATGACCATCACAGGGGCAGTTAAATAACTGGCATGAAAGCACCATTTTCGGTGTGAAATTGTCAGTTTGTGTCACAAATAAGAAATATATATGTTAACCCCTTTGACCCCACTGTTACATAGCTTCCACATCCGATCTTCAAGTAAAAAAACTATTTGCACACTGTGAAAAAACAGGGGAATTAATATGCATGCATACAAACATGCATATATACTTATATTTAAGATGACAAATATTTTCTAAAACGTAATGTACTTTAAAAGTTCAAATTTGCTTCAGGGTATCTGAGGATTTATACATGCTTCTGTATAAATTAACATCTGTTCTTATGAGATATTTTATAGTCATCTGTATGTATTCTAATAGGTTTTTTTGAATAAAGTACATAACTTGAGATTCAAAGTAGTTGCGACAGAAAAAAGATTTTTTTCCAAACAATTTTAATCGAAGATTTGAAGATTTTTACAAATCCTTTAGAATGCTTTCCTATTAGTTGTAATATTTCTATGTTGACCATTCAGGGAATTGTAAGGATAAGTTATACATCAAAAACTTGGGGTTTTCTTCCCTTCTTAAATTTATCTAATAAAAAATATTACCTCTTCTAGAAATAAGAATCTGAATAAAATATGCCGTGTTGCTTTTTACTGAAGGATATCTTAATGGCAAGTCTTTTCATCTGTATACCGGTTGTATAGTATAAAAGTTAAACAGCTAGCTGATGTTCACATCTGAGGAACAACCTATGCCCTGAATCAGAGCTGGATTCAGAGTGAATAAATCTATCTCAGCCAGTCATACTATATTAATTGCAGAAGTGAAGGCAGTTTGCATGTTTAACAGCTATATGCTGGTCCTTGTTATAATGTTTTGATGTCACATTTCTCTGTTTAGGTAATGATCAGTTCTTTTTATCATTATATTTGTGTAAAGGAAGCTTGTAGCAGACATGGTTTTCTCTTATTCGAAGGCTCTTTTATGCTTCTAGAATAATTTAAAGTGGTCTCAGTTTAACGAGTGTAAAAACTTTAATGTCCAAAATCAGCTGATGTCAAAAAAAGGCATTGAAAGATATTGGGTGAATCCCTTTGTTCTTTGCTCATGTCTTGCTGATGGGTTCCTCACTTCCCCAGTAGTTTGAATGCTGACTCTGACTCTTAGGAGTAGCCTGTAGAACCTTCTATTTCTGTGAATTTCTTTCAACTTTTCTCTCCAGGACACTATGAGGGTTTCAATGGCTGAATTCTAGTAGAATTTCCACATCACATTTTCCTAAGACTAAATAGGTAGAAGTTCACCAGAAGAAGGTGAAGTTGCACTTACCATTGTTCAAAATCTATTCTGCCAGACCTCTGTTTGTTCTGACAAGACTAGAAATGCTAGTTTTCTGTTTAATAGTGTTTTCAAGTGGGATATACAGAAAAATCTAAGAAAAAAATGACGGTTTTTTGGTTGTCTCATGGCAATTTGGTTGCCACAGATAAGCACCAGCCGTTTGCAATCTGAGTGTGTACATTTATAAAAGAAGGCCAAATTAAATAATTTTCAGAGTCTCGGCAAAGCAGAAGGCTATAAATCATGTCTGTGGTGATTTGTTTGATTTACTTCTTACATTTTCTTCATATGCCTTTCTAATTGTCACCTCTATTTTGAACTCAAGATTTTTGGCAGGAAACAGGATCAGTGATTATCTGGAACTGCTACTCTAAACTTGTCTTTGCTGAGTTGAAGGGTGGTTTTATACATGGAGGACTTTAAGCAAAGTATGAATGTGTGAACACGCACATGAAAGTGTGTGTTCCATGTTAGTTGGTGGAAAAGAGACTAATGCCTGTACTATAGACAGGTGGTGTGAACAAGTAAGCCCCTATACACATGAGGCGTTTATCAAAAGCCCTTTTAAAGGAAAAAAAAAAAAAAAGGTGAAGTTCTGGCAGTGTAGAAATGGGACTCCCAAGCCTGATAGAAACTGGCAGTTGCAAGGGGAATAAAGTCTCCATCATTAGAGATCATCCTTAACACCAGTGGCGCTAATGGGAGCTACTGTTTTTCACAGCCAAAGTTAATTATTTGGACACTGGACTATTTCTATTGTGGCATTTTTGCCATTCAGTTAACAACAAAACCCCCTTTTTAAAACTCCTTAAAGTTTAGTTTTCCAAAAGCTATATCAGTTTCTTTACTCATTCATTCAAACTACAATGCAAAAAGAGATTAAAAATATAAATATAATTTTATTTCACATCAAAAGTTTTTCTCAAGCTAAAATATTTAGACTAAAAAACAACTTCCTTATGATGAAAGTAGTCATTCTTTGGAAGAAGAGGTTACAAAGACTGATCTAGTTTTTGTACAATAAAGTAAATACTATGGCATTATGTTGCTGGCCAACAAAGGGGAAATCTAGATCAATGTCCTAAAAGAAGACATTGGCCTTTTCTGGATGTCTCTAAAATTATTAGGAAAGCTGTTTCTTGGCAAGTTGAATGAAGACTAAACCGTTTAAGGAGGTCTTACCGTCAAAGATGAACTTATGAGTCCTTACATATATGTCAATGCAAACTGGAGAAACTAACCTTTATGGACAGTGTGTGAATTCAGAATCTCAAATTTTGGAACTCTTAACAAATCTACACATCCAGTAAATAAAAGTTTTAACATTTTAATTATTTTTTTCACACATTTAAAGAAAATACATTATTCTTTCACCGGGGAACAGAGTGAACTCCCTTTGAAGGTTGCAAGAAGAATTCTCTAATTGCAAGTATCCTGTGCATGACATTCACCTTCTTTAAGGAAGAAACACGAACAACTTTTGTAACATTAACTCATGAGGTCTTGAAGATGGTGCTCCACAAAGTACAACTGCAACTGTTATGCACAGCTGTCTAAGGAATTCAGCAGCCTAAAGGGAAGCATGAACTACCTGAATCTCTGCTGACCTGAGAGAGATTCTCATATTTACAGTAGATGGTATCCTAAAATGAAGATATCTTTAGTCAGGAGCATTAAGGCGATACAGTTGCAAGAGTCAAACCGCCAAAGACAAAAGAAGCTTTGCTTGTGAATTCAAACCTTAGTTGGATCCTAGCAGTCCAAACAGGACCATTTTGCAGCCTACTGTAAGAGAATTGGACTGATTCATCCCAAAGTGACATATGTGGAGTAAGATCTATAAAGAAATTCTGATAGAAAAGGTTTTGGTTTTTTTTCCAGTTTCTATCATTAGGACAAAAAGGGAAACAATCTGTTTAGCTTTTGTTACAACAGAAACAGATTCAAAACAATAAAGCAGTTTCTGCAAAGTAATGAATCCTGTCAAATCCCACGGATTTCATCTTGCAAAAAGTTCTGGGAAATATGTAATCTTAGGCTCCTGTTTTATAGCGAATGCACTTTTCTTCTGAGAACAAATTAAAAGCCAACAAACAAGCAAGCAAGAAACACAAAGCATTCATGGGGCCAGCAAAAAGAACTCGGCTGCCTGATAATGAACATCAACAACAAGACTTAAAAATGTGTCCTGAAAATGTAGTTTCTTTGTATTTCTATATGTTCATCTGTGAGGAATCATATGTTATTTTATAATTGACTTTTGTGTTCTTTATTTTATTTAAAAAAGAGCCTACCAAAAACCCAGAGAAAAAGAAGAAAAGAAAAAAGCTATGCTGGTAGCATTTATTTTCTATGTCCACATGATCTCACCTGCCATGTTGACCAACTCAGATTAACCAAAACCCATTCTTTCCACAGGAAACAGACTGTACAGAAATGGACTCATGTTCTCTACAGACAGCATGGAAAATACTGCTGGTCAATACTATGCAATATATAACGGATAATTATGATCTGAGTGTCCAAATTATAATCAGTTTGACAAATGTCCACAAGCGTCTTCAGTCTATTTTATATTTTCACTAAGACAAGGCAATCATACAACCAGACAATTCCATCAGGGAAGCTTGTTAGCTGCTTAGTCTGTTAAACCCTGGTTGCCATAGCATCTAGAGTTGAAAAAGCTGCAGATTGGCATGAAAAAGCATGTCGACAATTGCCCTGTCACAGCATGCAAGCCAGGTCTGCTCAAAGGCAGCACACTACAAGTTTTCTTTCCCAGTTTGCACTACCCCATGCTGTTTAATAATATCCATTTACTGGTATTGGGATTGATCTAGTGCAGTGTAAAATCCGCATCTAGTGAGACTTTGCTTTTCACATGTGGTGAAATTCTTTAATAAATAAGCACATAACAATTAATGTATAAATGAAGTATTGTAAAATTGTAAGAAGTATATCTGATTTAACAGAGAAACAATTTAAACTTTTAATGACCAGCTCTTTAGCAAGCTAGTCAGTTCTACAAAGTTAAAAGAAATACATTGTTTGGTGATCTTTCAAGTAGTTTTGTTACTTGTAACTAGTTTTATCAAACATTATAATACAGTCTTTTGCATTTGAATTTTGTGTTATCAGAAAAATCTAAATATTTATTATGAGTATACTTTGTTTTTAATTGTGTGCTTACTATAATTAAATAAATGACATGTAATTGATTAAAGAGAATTCCGTTCATAATTAATATATTATACTTCAATAAATATTAGCCTATGTAACTGAATAGACAGCAAAATATTTTTGCAGAATGAACCTATTGTGCAATAGAAAAAGTTCTTATATTACTGTTAATGTTGAAGAACCTGCACCTTTAAAATGTCTACTTTGTGATAGTACATTCATATTTACTCTTGAATTTGGATCACTATATAATAAATGTATTTATTAGTCATCTTCATCAAATTGTTGAGGTTACAAAGGGAAAAAAATATTGCACAATGAGTGGCATTTACACAAGTGTTTCCTATCAAAAGTTTACACTTGGTTTATTCAGACCTTCCCTTCCATTATCACCTTCTAATCTGTTCTGTCACTTCATTTTACTTTTCCTTCAATGCCACAACTGAAGAAAATCTTGAAAAGTACATACCCAGGAGCACAATTAACCTGGCAAACCCAAGAGGATTCTGGCATGGATCTTTTCTCACATTTTCCAATTGTATTGTTTCACTTTTTAGTCTATCAATATCATGTAGACATGTTTTATTGCACCT
The DNA here is from genome assembly GCF_040807025.1 of Struthio camelus. Classification (NCBI taxonomy): domain Eukaryota; kingdom Metazoa; phylum Chordata; class Aves; order Struthioniformes; family Struthionidae; genus Struthio; species Struthio camelus. Next base: position 52,384,923 of record NC_090946.1, on the reverse strand, counting down.
CTCACATCAGTTATTTTATCTTACTCATTAAAGGTCTAGGTACATAACTGGAGGCAACACAAGAGAAGTTATGTCTTTCAGTAAAATTAGCAGCCTACTGAACTACTTCACAAGAAGTAAATCTTTTCAAAGGTGATTTTCTAATGCATCTTTATGATCTCAGTGACAGAAAACATCACTAAAACTTTTAACAACGTTTTAATTGAAATTATTGCTCTAGATTGCCGTGTGAAATGCAGAAATATAAAATATTGGGTTAATAATACGTATTCATAGTCATTTTTGTTATGTATGTATTTTATGTACATGTCTATTTTCTTTGACTTTTCTTCATCTTTGTAATCTCGAAGTTCATAATTTATCAGTAGTAATAAATACACACCCCAGCTGAAATTTGTCACACAGATGGGGTTCAGAGAACACTTTTTTCTTTGAAATCTGTATCTGTGTGTATAAATTTATAGTTGTTTTTGAATATTGAGAATATTTCTGTATACATTTTACTGGGATTTTTTTAGCATCGTAACGGAGTGCTGAATCTGCAGCTCCCCAGCTGACACTGCAGACTACAAGTCATTATCTTTCAGAAAAACCAGTGGAGGCTTATTAGTTTTATGACTAATTAAATACCATTTATTAAAACAACAATGCTCTCACCCATTGTGAACCAAATCGAAAATCTTCAATTTATTGTAGAATATCTTAGAAAAATTGTATGTTTTTTAAGCCTGGCTAAAAATGAATTTATCTGATAAATAAGGAATTTAGTCCATCATATAAATAAATTCACATCAAAATGTAGCTTAGCACAAAAATAAAGTATTTAATACTTCACTTTCCTCTGTTTTTATTATGTTTACGCTAATGAAAACATGGAATTTAAGATTATGTTCAAGTGGAAAAACACGAGTCTTTATGGAAACCTGAGATGAAAGGCAGTATGGGTCTGTGAGGGGTAGCACCGTTATATTAGCGTAGGGTTCAGAACTGAAGCCCAAATATTTTCTTGCGCTCATTCCTATTTAAGTGAGTACGTATGCATAATTCTGGATAAATGGAGGAAAGTGCAGGGAGGAGAAAGCCTACCTGCAGCATAATTTTACTTTGCTTAGATGGCAACCTTCAAGGTGAACCCTACAAAGAGTGCTAGAGGGTGATGGGCTGTACTGAGAAAACGGTGGGTGGAGTTGGGACGGCACTAGCACCTACGCCCCACGTGACTTTGGGATTTTCTGCCTGTGACATTAGCAGGATCACAGCGCACCAGCGCGTCAGGGGGAATATGGCTGAGAAGCTTCAATGAGAGGAGCTGCCAGTAAGGAAATGAAAACTGAGGAGTAGCTCAGCAGCGTTCCTTCACCAGAGTGAATGTTTTCCACAGATACACCAGCTGTGTGAGAGGGAGAAATAATCTCCTTTGCCCATCACTATCCTTACAGAGGAAGGAATGAGTCAAGCTCTGTGGGTCATATTCTCACATGAGCCTTTGAAATCCAGTGAAACAGGCATATGCTGATTTACAACAGCTTATGTCAGAATTGTTAAGTTCCTTCTGCTTATAATTAATTCTTCCTTAGTGTCCCTGTTTCTATCGATGATGACAAATTGGCCCTAAAACTGCAAGTCCATTTTACACATTCTACTTTTGCATGGCCACCGGCCAGTAAACTAACATTACACAGGCTCGCCTCATACTTTGGAGGCACTGAAATGCGTGGTATAAAGAAAACATTTCAGGTCCATAAATGAGAAGTGCCCACAAATGTGATGTCGCTGGATTCACCCAGGAGCCTTGCTGTATTCTAGTACTAGTCTTTGTCTATGGTTCAAAAGGCTCTTTTCCACATCTATTTCATGAATACTTAGCCATAGCTATTAAATGTACACAAAAATTTCATGTGCAAAAATCTCCATTTGTCTATTTTTATTCCAATTTTTCTCTAGTACTTAAAAGGAGTAGTGACAGATTATTATCACTTTCTTACACAATATAAAATTTACACTAAATGCTATCATTCTTCTTAGGACACTTATTTATAAACATGCTTATATCTTTTTGTCTTCTAATTAAAGCAGGAGGGATATTAAAATAGAAATTATCACACTTGAAATTCACTGACAGAAAAGAATGTTTTAAAATAATGGTAAATATACAGCTTGTACAATAGATGTGAATGATACTGCAAGTCGAATAGTTCTTTAAAATTCCCACAGCTGATTTCCTCATAAAATATTTTTTCCTTTGATCTAAATCTTTTCTATAATTTCTTTGAATTCAAATAAAAAAAATAAAACTTGTACGTTAGAACTATTCGTATGGAGTTAAAAAAGCATTGCTCTGTAGTAGCTTCTATTTTTTCTGTTACATTTTGCCTTATTGTAAAATTTTCTTCAACTGGCTGAAAGCACATTAACTGCTAGATAGGCATCACACTGATGTCTCCATGCTGTAGCTTACAGCCGTGAATTTGCTACGATCTGTTTAATCATCAGTGTATTGATTTTCCTCAGCTTTCCTTCATTTTAGCCCCATAGCAGGCTTCTGTAATTTCCTTTGGACAAAGTGTAACCAAACTGTGCTAAGTGATGTTGATTTGCAGGCAAAAGTAAAGGGGTAAATATAAATTAACAAGCTATAAACATTTTACAAGTGGGGAGTCAATAAAAACAGTGTCTGCAGTTCTTTAAAAAAATGATTTGAAGCAGATTGCTAACAAAGGTGTCCAAAGAAACTGACATGAGTCTGAGAATAATTTTTGCGCTTTGTGATTAAGAATTGATCAGTCTAAAAGCCTCTGATGCAACTGAATCACCCATAAGCTGCTGGACTGAAAAGGCTCAGCAGGGGCTGGTATTTGTTTGTTAAACTCCCATGATTCCAAGTAGATAATTGGTCTGTGAAGTTCATGGCAGAATCTGAATTTGCTTTCTTGCTTCCCAGCTGGCTGAGCACTGGTTTATAGACTTCTGTGTACAAATTTAGCCAGCAGCAAACCTCACATCTTTAATGTAAAAGGTGTTTTGTTGTGTTTTTCAGGTGCTGAGTGGAAAGCCCACACTCCAGAAGCTCATTAAAAGGGCCAAGTTACAGTACAGGTTTATTTCTGTCACAGCGTTTCTGAAAACAGTGACAAGGATTAATATGTTTCTTTGGTGCTGGAAAAAGCCTGATACAATCCCTTGTGAATTTGATCATCTGTTTCATTGCCTGTATAAGATTCAATCTCCTATTATATCCTGAAGTTACAGCTGTAAACCAGGGCTGATAAGAATTCAGAAAGCGCTGCTAGAGCCTTCAGAAAGCTAATTGTTTTATCAAGCAGCATCTTGATTATTTGCAATTTATTTCATATGTCACTCAGAGAGCTGACTCTTCTTTAAAATGATAAAGCATGATAAATCTGCTGTACATTATCCATGACAGGCACTATATTGTACAAATATGTACAAGTAATGGAGTTTTTAAAATCTCTCAAACTGTTACTTCTATTCTGTTGTTGCTTATGAATAGCTATTTTTGAACACTTATGGAATTCCTTCCAAGGCTTTTCACAATTCTGACAGTAAACTCAGATCTACAGATTGCCTAAAAAGTCATCTCCATCTGAAGGCAGAGCCTGACAGTGTAATTGCATACCCTGGCCTGAGCTAGGGCAAGCATCCTTATGCAAGCACTCATTCACATCAGCACCCTCTTCCCGAACACAGGTAGCCCCATTTGATGGAAGGCCCTCTGTGAACTGTGCACACTCCTTAAAGATGGACTGCAGAAGGGGACACTGGATCCCCTAAAGCAGACATCTACTCATGTCACGGCTTCACGTGAAACCTAAGCCTATACATCTGAGGATAACGGTAGCTTTACCATTGATTCTGATAACTTTTTGATCAGACCCAGAGACACTATAAAGAATTAGAGGATGCTATTTTGAATCACATGCTAGGACAGGAGGGCTTCACTGCATATCTATGAACTACCAGAATAATGGAATCATTTCTGGGGGTAGGAGGGAGAATAAATGTTGTAGGTCCACTTCCACTTACCTAGGATTTATGTGGGGAACAAATAACGCTGTCCATTAATGAAAGCTTGCTTTCAGTGTTCGAGCCTAAGACAGGACGCTTTTTTTAGCTTGCTTACATTCAGTAAAACTCATTGATATCATTTTTTTCCACCATTTTTATGGGAATACTCACATGAGCAAACTCTTAATCAGTAGTGCCGTGGATGGGGCTTTGGAGTTGTTTGCCTTTTTGCTGTACTTCATTATCATGTGTGTGAAAATAGGTCTCAGTCTACTGTAATTCAAAGCCCACACCTTCATACAAGCAAGGATTTGAGGACCAAACATAAAAGCCATAAAAGATATACATTTTACTGCATATGTCAGAAATTAGACAATAAACCCACATTATTCTTAACAGTAGTTCTTATTCCTAATTCCTTGAGTGCCACACCAACATTTTAATCCATAATTGATTGTATATGATTGTCTGTACAATGCGTAGCTAAACAGAACCTTGTTTGCAGCTGGCAATTTATTGCCCTCCTGCATTACAACAAAGAAACCCAAAATGGTAGCCAAAGAGAAAACTGCCAGTCAAAACACTCTTGCTCTCTTATTCACACTGTTGCTTTCTACCTCCACACTCCATTTTTCCCTAACAACAAATTTAACTTATGAATGAGAAAGGTTAAAGAAAAAATATTTAGTTGCCAAAAACATGGCAAAAATATTATAAAAAGATCTGTTACTGTTAAACACTGTATGTCCTTAGAAAAATGCTAGGAACCACAAGAGTTACACTTTTATCTAAGAGGTAGCATATGTGCCATATAATACATATGTTGCAATCACAGCAACTTATTTTGCATGAACAGCAGCAAACTCTGAAAAAAAAAAATTGTCCAGTGCTCAAATGAAAGCTGTCATCATGCCTTCATTTTAAATATGCATTCAAAGGAAATCAGTTTTGTATACTTTCCCTGACAGATTTTTTTGGACAACGGTACCTGTTAGCGTAAAAAGAAAAGAAGAACAATTATATTTTTATATTAAGATATTTCGAACAATTCCATAATGTCATCATTTTTGTGTAGAATGATCTATGTTAAGCTAAAATAAATATTATTGAATAAATACTCTTAAACCATTCTTCCAAAATCACTTAAAATGAGTGTTCATATTTGCCTCATAACAAATGCTAAACTACTTTACACCATTATTTATATAATTATATACATATATTCCCTTAAAATATTTGTTACTCAGCCATTACTGCTAGGAAGAACTGTTACTAGCAATGTACAAAATCTCATCATTCCCAAAAGTAACCTTGAAAGATTTATAAACTATGGTTGAGTACTGGGTATCGAGCATGCAGTAGTCCCAATTCTGCATGAATTGAGTAAGTGTCCATTTGTGTCACAATAAAACTCTTTTAACTACGTCCTCATAGCAGGTGGCCCCTGCCCTCACTGGGCTTCTATTGCACTTGCACTGTTTATGCGTATAACAAAACTGGCATCTCTGCCCCAGACTGCTACCCCTCTAGGTAATGAACCAGTGTTTCTCTCCTTGGCTGTTCTTCAAAAACAGGGATGGTCTTATACAAAGTGGAAAATGACAGTTTACAGAGCAAGAAAGTGTCCGAATACTTTCTGAAGAGTTTTAATTTTAAAAGAGAAAGAATAACAAGCTTGCTTTTCCTCTTTGGAGGATGCATAAATGATGCTTTTTGTCTGTTTTAATCCAGTTGCCATCAAATCATAAAGGATATCTCAGCATAACATATGGCTTATTTTGCTGTAATACGATAATGTATGTATCATTTCTTTATTTCTCCTTCTAGCTTAGCATTGTCCTGGAGTTTCCTTCTGCAATGATTATTTTTGGGATGCCAGAGGTTTTGATATTTTCTAGGAATGAGATGATGGATATCTATAGCTTTGCTGCTAAAAACAAGGGGCACAAAAGTGGGAAGACATTCATAGGCCCTGATGTCTAGATCACTGTTATCACACACAACTCCATGAAGTAATCTCAGCTTAAAAATAAAATTTTACATGCATTAATAATTATCAACCTCCATCTTAAAATCAGACAGATTTATCCTTCTATTACTCTTATTACATGTCTGCATCCTGAGACTTTATGCTGCCAGCAATGATGGCAGATAGCCCAGCTACCAGCCTTTGCAGGTTACACTTGCTTCAGACCTTAAACAAGAATGATTGATATCAGCTTTTTAGGGAGGTCTTCTTCCTTGAATAGCATAATGACAGTGATCACAGTGTTTTAAGATTTGATTTATTAAACAACATACTGATTTGAGTTTGTGTACTATAAAAATGGAGTACAAATGAAATTAGTAAAGACAAACTGTATTTCAAAGCATCAATTTTATGCAATATTCTTACAAAATAACCCCAAATTATCCTGAACTACAGGCCAAGTCTGTTTTGTTAACTAGAGCTGTTGGTACAGCACTACACATTTCATTATTCACTTCTAGACTCATGACTTTGAATTCCATAGTCCAGATCTGCAAAAGGTATGGTTGCACTTAATTCCCCAAAAGATTTGACTCTACATTCTTGTAATCCCAAATTATCAGTATCTTGAAATCTATTTAAAGAGCTGTATTTAAAAGCTTGTGAGAATTTTTGCATTTTGAGAATACACTTTGATTTGAAAGTTAATTTGACCGCCAAGTACACACTAAGTAGAAAGGAACAATGAAATCCTCTCCTGTCTAGCCTTGGTGACAAAAAAACTGGCACTATCTATAGCCACATTAGCATATTGGAAGAAAATGCACATCAGCATATTGGAAGAAAATGTACATCAAAACAGAAATTCTGTCAATTTGTTCTTATGACTGCATTACTAATTATGCTCCATTGATTTGGTATCTTTTCTGGCATCAACATATTAGGCATTTATTTCTTTCATTCTGACTTGTTACACAAAGTAAATACTCCTAAAACTCTAGGTAACTTTGTCAAAAACATTTATTTATTTGGATGAGAAAGGGCTTGGTGAGCACAACAAAGCAACAGGAACACCTCACCTTCTCTGGGCACCCACATCACTTTACTCTCAAAACTGGGGAACGGAGAAACAAGATTCCGAAGAGGTAAATGTTTTAGGAAAATGTGAAAACAAAAAACATAAATAACCTCAGTACACATGGGTTACCTTTCAAGGAAAGATAGATTTATGATACCTCACAGAGAAAGAACTTTTGATTGTCTAGTGGACAAAAACAAAAAATACTTTTAAAAAGTTTTTCAAAAGAACTTTTAAACCATTTCCCTCCCCAAAAACTCTAATTAAGAGATTTTGCAGTTAAACTTTTTTTTTTCTGAGAAAGCTACTAGACCTTATAACCTTACACCACTGATATCACAGCATCAAACACCTTATCATTATACTCCTCCCCTCACAGAGTAATTTTTCTCCTGACCATTTGCCAATTCTGTCTTCACAGTCACCGCAGCGTCTCAATCACAGTGGCACATGGGAGCACACAGTCTGGCCAGTGAAGGTGGGAAGTACTCTGCGCCTTGAAGCCCTACTCCTTGCAAAGGGGGAGGATCATACAAGGCAGTGATAAGAAGATCCTTTAAAGCCCTTGGGAGTGCAAGTGTTACTTCTGGCACAGAGATGAAGAGTCCTCCAGTGACAGGCTACACAGCTGCTCTTTAGCCATATCTTTGTATGTGAAATACAATCCCCAAAGCTTTCACAAGCCTAGCTGCTGAGTCTACCTATTCAAACCGGGCAGTGGGGTGAGGCTGAGGTTTTATTCAGTGCTTACATATGAAAATGACTGTAATATGTGTGATGGACAAGGACTTAGAGAACAGTAGCTCCAATAGATCTGAGTATTTGCACACATACACATTCTATTCAAAGCATCTGTAGGCTATAGAATGTTATCAGAAGACTAATATATCCCAATCAGACGGGATTTATTTATAGAGAACGCTCTTTTCGCAATGTTAGATGCCTCATTAACTTGATTCAGCTTGCACACAGCAAAAATATTCCCTCCCTCTTCAGATTTTTCATAGGGAATTATAATTTCTTGTTTCATTTGTTAAAATCCTTTCGCTATAAGGACGTTTCAGAAATGCTTTATTGCACATGACTTCCTCAAATGCCAGAGTATTCATTTTGACCAAAAGGCTCTCCTTTTGCTGATTTCCTCTTAAGAGAGATACCAGAGAGGATTGTCCTATTTCTTCTTTTCATTTGCCTCTTCCAGAAACCATTAATAGCCAACATTTGATCCTCCTACACAAAAGTTCAGGATAGCAAAGTTGAAAGAAAGGGTTATACATCGTGCTATGAACAGATTATAACTTAGGTATTTCACTATTACTCTCACTATGAAGCTGAGGGAAATTATACCATAAGATTTTAAATGTAATTTAAATTTAAGTACAAACTCATTCCTGGAATATTTATGGACTCTATAGTTTTAGAAAGTTTGGAGATTTTAAACTCAGCACTTCAAATTAGCGTGTGGAGATTTACAGAAGTTATCTTACCTGAAGTCAGGAGAAACTGGCAAAGGCACGTAACGCTCTTTTTGTGAATTTACCATTTTTATCTTGGTTTCATAAAGCAGTAGAATCTAAGATCACTCCTCATTTGTTTCAGCTCTGCAGCCTACTGTCATTACTGGTTACAATTAAAGATAGAGCAAATGGAAAACATCCAGAAAAATATATGATCCTATGAACGAGTTGAATTCACTGAATTCCATTCACATGCTTACCCAGCAGACAGGGTCCCTTTAGTGGCTGGAGTTCAGTAGGGATTAGGATTTTAAGACGCTGTTTTTAAGAAATGAATTGATAATGCCTCCTTTAGTAGTTCTAGTTCATTTATAGCTTGATCTTAAACAACCGATATCAATACAGGATTTGCTATTGGCTTCACTGGGTTACTAATCAAACTCTTTCTGTCTTAAAATCTTTTAGATGAGTTCAACCTCCTGAATTAATATTTAATATCTCTTACACAAAAAACTAACTTTATGCCCACTCTAACCCTTTCCAGTACAAGTCCAGTCCTCTTTTCCTAACCATTTGAATTTGTTAATAGAGAGCTGTCTTTTAGGAATGGTTTATTGGATTTCTTTTTACAAAAGTGATATGAAAATAAATCTCTCCATCACAGATATATATATTAAAATACTATATGAGGGAAGATCCCATTCTCTAAGAATCTGAAGAACAAGTTTTATTTTAAAAACAGAGTAAATCCCAAGAGTAATCTGAATGCATTGCCTAAACCAAACAACAGGATGTTGCTGAATGTTGTGATTTTGTTGCAAACTGTTATGATAATCTGGTGGTTAACTACAAACAAGAATGAAAGATATGAAAGTTGTGAATCTTAATTTTTTTAAGTACACTTCCATATGCTTTAAAAATAGCTGGATTAATGGTCTTGGAAACATGAGCTGCCTGTATGTGAAACAAAGGCACCGTAAATATCTCTACTTCTACCTCTACTTTTCTCTCTCTCACTCTCGTTTATAAAGATGATCTCATGATTTCTGCAACCAGTTCATGCATCTTGAGCATTTCAGGTACGTGGATAATATGCCGGAATCTAAAGGACTGTGAAATACAAAAAAATTATTATGGATTAATCAGTTATCAGATATGATTTGATCCCTGGTAAACAACTGTGTGAGAAATCTTATCCTGTAGTGCACATGATAATGATGGTGAGCTACCTTGATTTAGTATTAGAGTAAGAACGCAGACTCCAACGTTTAATCCAAAGCAGTAAATCAATGATCATGTTTATTTCATTGCAAAACAAAATTATTTCTGCTCAAGCTTTTAAACTTAAGTTACAGAGTCAAAAAAGTTAAATATACATTTCAAGCACTGTTCATCAGGATTTGCATTATAGAAGAAATTGATTTTTTAGCTGAATGCCCCTCAGCAACATTCTTGGTGGCGCATAATCCAGGGGTTTTTTAGGCTGTAAATGCCCTGATGTGACACAGAATGACCAGGTCAGAAACCAACCTCTTTCTGAACAATACGAAAATTTTAGAGATGTCTTCTTTTAGCCACACAAATGTGTTTTATTTCTGTCTGTAAAAATGCTTCTTTCACATTTTGGAAAAACAGTCATACTACATTTTTGTCTTTCTTTCCTTCCTTGGTGCATTAACACTGATGAGCCTGTGTAATTTCCTCAGTGATGAACAAACCTGCCATTAAAAAGACTGTTTAACCTAAAACATATAACAAGGATAAAAACAGCAGCAGTTTGTAAATGAGCCTGAGTTTCCATGGAGGTACTATAGATCTTGCTAGGGTCTTAATTAGCTTCTCTGCTCTTTAAAAGTGCATTCTAGCTAATCTGATGCACCACTGTTTCCATCAGAATTTAAAGATCTTAGAAGAAATTCTTCATTTTTAGCTCCAAGATACTAATGGCATTCTTTTCTCTGACGGTACCCTAACTTAAACGTAATATAATCTTAATTATAATCTTACCTGTAAGGAATGCAGGGTGGATGCTGTTATATAAGGTGGATCAATGATTTAAATGAATGGAAAAAGAATATATTCGTTAATCACGAAACCCTGCCACTGAAATATATTTTCAGTGAATTTGTAACAAAATCTGGACCATTGCCACATAAAGGCCAGCTGAAAAAGAGAAATTCTCCAGAAGGCTTATCAGTTTCAGCAGCCCAAGTGAAATTTTCCTTGATGCACTACTTTTTCATCAATATACCTCCTCAACAAATTATTCCACTCCGCGGATGCGTGGGCAGCCACCCAGCCGTATTTTCCAGCTTCTGCATATACCTGTATGTATATTCTTCCCTGGTGTCCTATTCCTTCACTTTACAGGAATTATATTCAGTATGGCCTAACCTTTCTACCTTTCTAAAGGATCATCAGTAAGATTAATAGTGAAAAAAGAAGAGATTGTTCTGACACCTGATCAGCTCATATATGGGAAGATTACCCCAGGCTTTTAGTACAAGAATTCTAATACAAATACTTTTCTAATACTTGAGAACCTCTTCCCAACCAAGAACTCTAATTAACCTCAGCTTGCAAACAGTACCATGCCACTTCCCTCTCGAATTTGATTCACTTCCTTATTGTTCTGTCTCAGTTTCAGGTTCTAATGTTTTGTCTTGTCTTGTTTGACCATACTTTCTAACAGTCCTATTACGAGCTCAGAATGCCCTAGTTCTGTATACATTTTTACCTAGTGATTCCTCTCCAGAATAGATTTGGTTGTCTTTTGTCAAAAACTTTATGCCCTTGTCTTTTCCAGCACAATGACAGATCGATTTTGTATTGCCCCACAGTAAGTCAGGCTTAGTTTATTTTATGTTATAGAATACTACAAAAATAGCCAGAAAATGTTCTAAGGTGTTTTGTGTGGCAAGCTGTTGCTGTTGCTGGGGAACTAACCTTCATTTACGATATTTTACTTTTTCTCTGAATAATAATCTAGGATCATTTTGTGACAAATTGTTGTCTTAATCTTCAGGGAGTTTCTGTATTAGCAATACTTAAATTTATTTCTCTGCAAATACCAAAACCGTACTTAACATAAGTCAGATAGCAACTAATAGGCAACTAATAGGGGCCCGCTACCTCAGTTTTAATCACCATTAGATTCAATGGCAACCATAATCATGTTAACTGGAGTTATTTTAAAGACAAGTTCAGACAATGTGTTCCCTTGTTAGATGTGCTAGGCTACTATAAAATTATTCCCTCTGCCTCTATAGAGCTATCTAAAGCAATAAATAAGCGCACAGTAAAATTCCAAGAGGATTAAACAGCGTGCACCAGAGGCACTCAGATACTTAAGCAAAAATGTGGGAGTCCAAATAGATAGACAGATAGATGGACCCCAAAGAATTTTGTGTTGATGCGATGATATGCATGAACTAAAAGAGCAGCCCCCACGCAGCCTGAAGTGAGTCAGGCTGATTATAAAATGCAAAGGATGCAGCCTCCCACATCTGACTCTAAATTCCCGTTCATTCTGCTAAAAACATTTCTTCATTTGCTCAACCTGGTTTAAAGGTTGTTAAGCAGTTCTGTGGTCAATGTGAGCCACACTAAAACATGCTAAAGCATTTAGACAATACCATTTACTGGATTAGGTAGTAAAAGATTTTTTGAGCTGCCACAGTGGGAATTAATTTTAAAAGAAGGAGATGAATCAATTTGTCTAAGCAGCAGAAGCAGACCAGAGAGCCAGAAAGACACTAGGAGGAAAGCTGCAAAGAATTGTTTGCGTAGAAAACCTGGGAGGAAGACTGCTTTGGGGCAATGGTGTGTGGAATGGCAAAGAACTCCTCAGATCCAGAGAAAACATATGCAAGAAAAATGTGAGGCTCTAAGAAGAGGATCATGAACTGAGTGGAAATATTGTTTTTGTGAGTGGCTTCCCAATGCGTTTTTGTACTGACCTATCTGCTGATACCACATTGCTTGCACAATCAGATTGCCATTGGCACTTTCCAGTAGCCATTCTTCAAACTGGAAAAACTGAATATGCTTCAAACTGTAATTATTCCAGGCTGAATAGCTAGATTAATCAGGCTTTACTTCAAGGAATGATGTTTGAGAGCCAAAGCATTTCATTCCCCACAACTCACACCACTGAGAAAGTGAAAGAACATCACAAACAAAATGCCAGAATACATTAAGTACTACTAAAGCAGAAACAAAATGGTTCGTTGCTTACCCTCCATCCCCTGTGTCCAATCCAGTGTCTTCTGATTTGGATCCTTTAATCCTAGGGTCAAGGCATCACAATCTGCTGAACAACTTTCACTGCCACTTGTGCTCCTCACTCACAGTGAATCTCACTACCTCGCTCATAGCCAGTTGTCTTACCTGCATGCATGCAGGGACTGTAGTTTGGAGAAAACGCAGTATTAAAGGCAGTGTAGTATTAGAGGCAGTAATGGCTGAAAAAATAACTGGTAAAAATGAAACGTACTCTGGGAGATGCACTTCTGTAGCTCTAAGTCAAATCTTATTTCAGATTCTGTTTTGTCTCATTTCCATTTAATTATGATTTTGAATTGTATCTCTCTAAATCTGTACTTCATTATTACCACAGCATATCTGGGCTTTTTTGAATGGCACTAATTGGCATCCTTGCTGGCAGTCTCAACAAAGAGGCCAAAGACCGAATGTGCATGGAGAATGAATTGTCACCTTCTCCTTAGAAACTGTCCCTCTTAGTTAAGGTGGAGGCATGGTCGAGAAAGAGGGTTTATATTCATTGGCCGTGCTGGACCTGTTCCCTGGACGCAGACTGCTGATGCTGCTGCGCACAGACTGCTTCCAGCCCACCAGCCATCAACCAAACTCCACTCCAAGGGTGCTTAGATACAGGGGTCTGCAGGATCAGAGTGCAGATGAACAGTGCACTTCATCCTTAGAAGGCTGTTAATCTTGTCATTTCTAAAAGCAGCAAAACTCAAACATACAATTAAAATATAAATGTCCAAATATCTGCTATTTCAGTTTCTGCTGCAGTATAAATTCAATGTAATCTCATTCATATTGAAATGTAAATGTAAAACATAAATCTAAAAGGTAAAAAAAATGGCCAGCTTGGAAAAAGATAACACTTTTCATCTGTGCAGAAGCTAATGATACAATATTCAAGTTTTCCACTCTAAAGGTAATATTTTTTGTCTAAGTCAACATACTTTACCATTTTTAAACTTTTCTCATCATATTTTTGACAGCAGGTTTTCCAATTTTGACAGCTTTTAAAAAGTAATTTTAACAGACGAGTGATTTCTCCTCTCAGCAAAGTCAGATTATGTGAAATGTCAATGTAAAAACTATATACTGTGACACATAATCATTTTTCATTGAATTTACTTATTAATTTTACTTGCTATTGCTAATAAAATGTAAGTGGCTGGCTAATTGTATTGCTTATTTAAATTTTTTAAAGGAAAGTATTTTAAAATTGCATTTTTTCTGACTACAAAATTTCACAGAGGCAACTATAATTTGTCACCCTCCCAGTATATTTAAAGCAGAAGAATTACTGTCACAATTGCTATTCCCAGCCGAGCGGCCAAAGAATGAATCAGCATGGAGAGGTTAAACCAGCATTTCACCCTTAAGGGTGGGCTCTTTGGTTTCAAGATTGGAGCATATCTGCAGAATTGTTCGGGAAAATTTGTTTAGACATGGTGCATGTACTCCATAGAAAGCTGCAGATTTCCATTAGCTATGCTATCATCTGGCACCTTTAGGAACAGTAAACTCAACAAAGAGGGGGAAAAATCAGAAAGTGAATGGACAGCTCGGGTTTTCACTTCTAAATCAAACTCAGCTCAAGTGGATCTTAAACGAATTGGACCTATTGCTACCTCTGAAGGAATATAGTGGCTCTAAACCTAAGTGTTATATTTCTGTTGTGCAGTGAGTTTTATTTATAATCTTCCACACTAGAGATCTAAGAGGATTATTTATTTCTATTCTCTGACTCTAAAAGCTCCAACACCAAGCTCCGCACTCTCAAGATCAGGACTATAAATAGAGTTTGCCTTCAATGACTTTGGGGCATAATCCCAAAGTTGTGGATGCACTGCTGTTTCACACGCATGTAACAAAGGCTAGAATGTGGTCCCAGCATACAGTTCTCTTTACATGTCTCACTGCATTTGGGAAAATTCTTTAGTCCTCAAGAACACCCATCCAGATAAGAGAAAATGAATAAGAAAGAAAGAATTTTCCATTTTATTATTCCTTACACAGCCAAATAATATTATGGAGTCAAGAGTATATCATGTGAGGAAAAAGTTTCAGTTTCAGTTTCCGTATTTAAAGTATTTCTATATCAGCTCAGCTTAACTCTTATTACCGTCTATTTTGTATTCCATTTTGATCCATCAACTTCATATGTCACTGGGCCAAAAGTATGCTTGCATTTGAAACCACTGACAAGCTTACCATCATGTAGGCTGCTCCTTCACAGCATTAACGTAAAACAGTTCTAAATCAAGCAATGTTCAATTATCCCTGAGAGTACAGATGACTTAGTTCTTCGTTAACTTAATTGTTTTTCAGTAAAAGTGAAATGTGCTGTATGCAAATTAAATAATACTAAGCGTCAGCACTTAAAAGAAATGCTCATTTAGCTTCAGTAGACTTTTTTGTTGCAAATTTTGTTCATTTATTTTACAAGAAATTGTGTTTGTCTTTATTTGTTCCAAACACAATACAGTTGTGAGACACAGTGCCTGCTGGCAAAGCTAGAATTGCTGTCAGCAGGAAGTGGTAAACTAATAATAAATGGTGGTAAAATATTTATATTATAGTTTACTGGGAAAATGAAGGCCATTTTCTATTTCATTTCTGCATGAGACAGTACATAGTAACATAGCTGTTTTTCAGATAAGGGGATGGGATTCTGAACGCTACAGTAACTTATCTTCTAACCACCAGCTGCCAAGAAAAAACTTATAAAAATAGAGCCTTTTACTAGCTTCAATTTAAGAAATTTTGACTGGGAGTACATAGCGCAATAATTAGTAGCATCTCACATTCAATGTCATTGGACACTAGTCTGATAGATCAAACGTTTGCATATGTGGCCTACTTGCTTAGCTGCTTGCTCATAATTTTCAATAACAGTGCTGTTCTCATACAGGGAGGGGTGGTCTAGAGCCACTAGAGTACTCTGCAGGATGGTGATGTTCAAGTACAACACTGTGTTTATGTACTCCCCAAAGTGTATCAAAGCTCAGATCCACAGAAATAAAAGAAAAGTCAAACAAAACAAGCATTAGACTGCGTAAAATAAGGTATGGACAAGGCAAACAGGTGAGGCATTGTTTAGGTGGCTAAGGTAGATCAATATCTGTGCTTGCAAGCCAGGAATTCTGCCTGCTTTCCTCTGGCACTACGCAGATCATCTTACGGCCTGCAGACAGACTGTCGCCTAAACCCAACTGACAGACAACCTATTTCACCCCTGCAAAAATCATACCCATCTTCATTCTTGTGGTTCACGAGGGAAAAATAAAAGCCTGAATGCCCATGGGAAGTGACACTGAAGTGTAGGCATAAAACAACATTGCAGCTAATATTTTTTTATTGTATTATGTAAATTACATGATGAAAGCAGTTAAGTTTTCTGTTTCTTCTGCTACTACTAAATACGAGTCTGTGAGTTTTGCCTAGGCTGTGTTATCAAAGCACACTACAGTAGTCTTTCAGGGTTTGAAAAAGATTCATATGACAAGCTGTTACTATTCCCTCCTGTCCCTTCAAATGATCTGGTTTATTATCTGTGATGTTTTGTGATTTGAGACAGGGAGACATTAAGATGCCCGAACTACACATCCTGATATCATAGATCAGTTAAAGCCCTTTCACCTTCAAAAATATGTTTTAATTCCAAGCATGTTAAAAAAAAAAAAAGAGTTTAAAGAACCCGTTGACTCCCTCAGCAAAATATTAAAGACCACCAGCTTGATAATCTGGATCATAGCTACCAGAAACAGAAAAGGGATTTTGTAGGAAGCCATGGAGTACTTTATTTCCAGTACGAGCACTTATCATGGGAAACCTGCCTATAGGAGGGGAGAACGTGCAAATCATGCCGATTTCAGTGCATGAGAGACAACTCATGCAGCTTATGTCTTTTTATCTCAGATACACAGTACCACAACCTGATTTTTAGGAAGGACATGAGGATAAGAACGTCTTCTGGGGCACTTAGAGAAGGCACATTAAAGATGCTCTAATGCATGCTAGTAGAGATACTATGATCTCTTCATATATTAAATTGAAAATCTAACCCTTTTTTCTCATTTCTGAATTGATTAGCTATTAAAACACAGTTACAATTTCAAAATAATGTCTATTTCACTATTTTAAGCAGGTAAAATGTTCAGCTTTAATCTCCAGAGTGTAAAAGGTCACCTTTGTAGACTGATGCATATCATATCTCTGAGTAATGAGAACAAGTGTGCTTTTTCCTCAGTGCACAAACCTTAGTTACTCTTATATTGCAACCATTTTCCTGCCTTACCTTTCTTTATGGTAGAGGAAATGTAATTTACTTGTCAGATTGAAATGTTTGATATAAATCTTTAGCCTTTCTTTCAAACAAGTATTTCTGAAACATTATATTATAAACAACTGGCATGTTTAATTAAACAACTACTTTATTTTCAGCAGAACAAGAGGGTATGATTATATTAATTGAATAGTAGGACCTGTGACCAGATTTAAAGAAAACATTTTCAGCTCAACAAGGAGGTATGATTATCTTAATTTCAAAGCAAGACATGTGACTAGAATTGAAACAAAATATTTGAGTCTCTGTCTTTACAGTTATTAAAAATTATTTTCTTTGCAAAAATAGTGGATAAATGGAATTTTAAAAATACACCTTCCTATTATAACTCTTCAAATCACAAATTAGCTAACAAATTAAAATGAGTTAAATAAAAGTCTTATAGCAATTTATTTATATGACAAAGAGTATTTTAACTGAATAACTGTAATTGTAACATGTTTGCTAGCACTTTTGACTTCAAATACTATATTTCTACAAATGCATGATAGCACATTTTCTCCGTATTTTGTTAACTTATTTTTCCAGACAGACAAAAAATACAAGGTTTAAGCATGCATGACTTGTGCACGTAATTCACTTTAATATAAGTAATTTCACAAGAGTTAGCAAAAGACCAAAATTTGACCTAACTGATTAACAAATATTCATAGAAAAGTAACAGTAGCAACAGTTATTGAGGTTTTTTTTATTCTACTGTCTTAAAAACAGTTTCTATCATTTCCTACATGTGTACTATAAATAAATTTCAATGATCATCATTTCCAATGAAGGTGTTAATAGAAAAAGGGATGAGAAATAAAAAAACACAAAAAAATCACATATGCTTTTATTTTCTTGAAATAAAGGGGCACAAGGCATTCACAACATAAACGCTTATGACCAAATTAAATAATTAATGAAAAAGAAGAAGTTGTTATAGGAAACATACACTGAGTTACGATCCTAATTATCCCTGTTTAGATTTGTTTATTTCGACAAATAGATGAAATATTTTTGATCCAGATGTGACAATTTCCATGCTGTCATTTACCTTGCAGAGATCATTGAATTTTTGCTTTTATCACATTCCCCTGAGTACTTTCATGTTTTTGTTAAAAAGCAGTAGTTGAGAAAACATGTCAGATGCTAAGCACAAAATCCACCATGCAGCAACATGGAAAAAATGTAACAACTGTTTTGGAAGAAATGTCTTTAAGTCAACCTACATACAGTCTTAAATGACTTGCCAATGAATGTTAATTAGCTTTAAAGTTACACCATGACATGACTTCAAATGCTGAAGAAAACATTTGCTGATTTAGCTGATGTATGACCAAAAAATGAAAATGAGCAGATACAGTTTTGACAAATATCTGTATGTAAAGTTATTGGTATTTGGAATAGTTACTCCAATGCTAGCTAGAAATTAAGCCACAGGTTAAGTAACATCTGCAGGCAAATTATGATCATTAAAGTTGTAATTTTTTTTCTTAACAACTGACTTAAAATAAAGGTCATATTGAAATGCATAAAAATACTATTGACTGAGACTAGAATGTTCCTCTTCTTATTAAAAAACTTCATATTTTATTTCTGCTGTCACTGATGAGACTTCTTGGGGATTTAAGTTGAACATATTACGCAAGTAGTTCACTGCATCATCATCCAACATATTTAGCACTTTGTAGGATGTGCATTAGGAATATTTCCAGTCACAGTTAAGTTAAACATGAAAATACTGTAAGTAATTAAAAACATCAGTAAATGTCAAAAGTATTACATAACAGTATTTTATATAGTAGTGTTCATTTTTCAAAAGTGGACTGTAGACTAGTTCACCCTAATTCATTTATCTTCATACAAACAAATGCAATATAAAAGGACAAGCCCTTCTCATTCTCTCACACATAAATTGCTTACATGTCAGTGGAATTATTCATGAAGAACGTTAATGAAGGTTAGTGCAAGATTTTGAATTGTTAATTTACTTTTGGGGAAAAATATATATGGGTTAACAAAGACGAATTTTCATTTTCCTGCTAATAGCCGATTTCCTTAGAGTCTTCCATGACATTTCTCATATTCATTATTCTGAAAAGGATATAAAGAAATCAAAAAGCAAGCATTTACATTTTCTAATATCTGCTATGAGTCCTGTTCACTAGAAATGAGAGCAGTGTTTATTTTTGTGTCCATGTACCAGGCTGAGCAGACTGTCAGCACCAAACAAATAAATGAAAACAACTAACAATTGGTTTTCAGGAGATGAAAGAGATGACAAAACTAACAGCTAAGCTTTTGATAGCAGCCCTCTAATATTTCTTTCCAATGAATCTCTGCAGTTCTGAAGTCCTTCCAGTTAATCTGCAAAACCCTTTGCTGATTCGAGCTACACATTTAACTAATGACTCTTCCTTACCTCTGCCACCATCATTTCAGTCCTCTGCTTCTTCTCTCCTCTTTTTTCAGCTCTTTGCTCCCTCTTTCTATGTATATACACAGCTGAATTTTGTAGCTGTTGCCTGAATTAAGTGTTACCTCCTTCTCCTCTGAGAAAAGAAATACTCTCCATTAACACCCGAGCCCCTCTGCCTGCATGAGGTATTGACAAGATAGGGAGAGTCAGCCACTGGCTTTTGCGCCTATGACCCCATCAGCCTTCTCTGTACTTCTGTTTAAACTATGACACTGTAAATCGCTGGTCTTTACAGGGAAATATGAGTTTGCCTTGGTCATCCCAAGTTCCCTGGGATTCAGCATACTGTGGCTGTTCCTCCTGCCTTTAAGGAACTGCAGTATGAACAGACATTTGCTGCAAACTGCATCCCTGTTTCCTCCCATCGGTCAAAGTCACTGATCCTGAGAAGTCCTTGAATTCAAGTGAGCATAAGTAGCAGCCACTTCCTTTTACACACCCCATCTTCTGTCCCTCAGCTCCATAATTTGGAAAGGTAAATAAGCATTACTGACACAGAGCCAATCTTCTAAACTACAAATATGTTCACAAAAGAAGTTTTCTCAGACCTTCAGATCATCACCAGCAATTCTGAGTCTTCTCTAACCTAATTTTTCAGTGTGGATCACAAGAGCTTCAGGGAAAAGGCCATATCTTCTTGGCATTTTACAGTGCCTAAGTCAGCATCCATGTTCCTCAGTGGTGTTCTAGGTGTCTTATAAGTAGCTGAAGTAGAACATAGAGAAAACTGCTTGTTTTCCATTTCTCTGTTGCACTTGAAAGGACTGTTCTCATCCTGCACTCAGCCACAGACTCCATTTTGACCTTTCATTCTTGTCCCTTTCCCCCCCTGCAAATCAAAACAATTGCTTAATCCAGGTAATTCTCTTGCCTTGCCTTTTACTCTCCACCTCTACAGTTAGAAATATGTTGATACCTCGATTATGATTCATTTCACTGATTACAGCCTACTTCATCTGGATTGCTATTCCGTACACTCAAACTCCTTCACATTAGAACAGTTTTAAGTCATCTTTTTCACCATCTGTTGGCAACCTATTTCCTTTCTTTGTATTCCTTCACTCTGACTTTCCATATAAAATTAAAGCCACCTGTCCCCTGCTTTAAGGCGTTTCCAAGCAGCATCCCACCTGCAACTGTAATCCCACCCTATGTACTCCTCAGTCACACTTCTTGTTGAATAAGTTCTGCCACAGTTTTCTGACACTGCTGATTCTGCCTAGGACTCTGTATCTATCCTATGGTGCTAGCCTCCTTTTTGAACCCGTTTTTCAAAGTCTATTTTTCCAGCTTCACAAGGACTTACTCTTGTTGTTTGCCTGCTACAAATATATGTGAAAAAAAGATTCACTATTAGGACTCTTTCTCAGTGGGACTTTTGTCTTTACCATCTACTTACACTGAAACAACCTTGGGACAATAAAGAAAAATATATAATTCCAAAATAGTAGCCAAAAATTAATATAAGTTTGAGGAGTATGTTCCCAGAAGAGCAATAAGTTATACCTCTGTTGTAACCCATATCTTAAACTAGAAAAACTTCATTTTATTTAAATACATGTAGATGCTCAAAAGTCACGCACATCTCTTCTAATGGTCAACAACGCTAACAAATATAATGAATCCATCCTTCAGAGCCTTATGCTGACTCATCCTGTGTGTGAAGAGTAAGGAGATAAATGGGAGCTTTAAATGCAGAATAACTGAATCAGATCTATGGAGTAACACTGTAACTTTAACTCAGACTTAGTGCTTATTTTTCTGTTTGAGTTCTAATGTTTTCTACTATGCCTTAGAAATTTTGGCTTCTAAAAGAACAACTGGTCACTTTGAAGTTGCAAAAATTGATTATAAAAGTTCATTATATTTTTATACAGTTATGCTATTCCACATGCAAAATTCAATTCACATTGCATGCTCTCCTCAGAGCAGAACTTGGTTTTGGTCTCTAACTGTAAGGAGGGTAAGATATTCCCTACGGAATTATATGGATTTCTTATTACAGGTTAGTATTTTCCTTTATCTTACACAGACTTCTAGTGCTATGAATGGCTTAGAAAGACAAGATTCTTTATTATTCCTGCATTAGCCATTTTCTGTGTCCCATGTTTGCAGCTAAGAAAATGTAAAATTATCTGCACTGATTTCTGAAGGTGATGAAGTCTATAGGAATCCTGTGGCCACCAAAAAATCCTACTGGCCATCTAGTCAATGGTAGATGCTAAGCTCTGCAAAACAATACCAAGGGCAGGCCTAGAAGGAAAACACTCTTTTTCCAACCTATCTGGGGCACAGTGCTAATGCTAGGCCTAGCTATAAAAAAAAAAAAAACCTGATGACCGAAGAAAGGAAAGCATTGATGGGGCCTGTGAAGGAATTCTGCCCTGCTTAACAAAACATAAAGAACAAAATTCAAAGGCAGTCTATGAAGTAACTAGAATAACTGCAGACAGCACATATACAGTGGATCCAAGGGCAGAGAATGTCTAGGTAGAAGAGTACGGCAACCTCCACAACTTCTGTTTTCCCATGGAGCTCAAACCTTTCTTACTGTAATGGAACATATCTGTCTTCCACTAGCTTTGGTTGTCAGATAAAAAGCTGTTGGCGTTAGTCAGGCCTATTCAACTGATATGGTCTGAACAATCTCTAAAGAAAGTGTCATGTAAATATTAGATCAAATTTGAATTTGAATATTGGTATGACTGCATCGATAACCAGTCAGACTTTTTTCGACTTTTTTTTTCTCATCCAAATATGTCTTTCCATTAAAGCCAAAATGTTTCATTACAATGTGTCAGTTTTAATGAAGTTTGCAGTGGGAATGTTCTAAATATCCCGGCTTGTCTGTTTAGTCATTTCCTAATGAGAAAGCGAAACAAAGAAAGGAAGAAAAAGCGAAACATACTAAAAAAACAACGCTAGCTTTTTTGGCCCCAAAACAGACATATGCAATTTGATGATATAAAAATGTTCAAAGTATTTTGGTTTTATTTCCAGTGTGGAACAAAAAGTCATCTCAAATCTTACGTATTTTCACAAAATGGGAAATAACATTTTACCCTTAGGTTAACTCTAGGTATGACATTCTACGTTTGCTTACTGCAAACAATACAGTAAGTCTGTAATAAAGAACAATTAGGAAAATCTTTTTTCAGACTAAATTCATTAATAGTCACAAAAACAAATTCCATTTGCCTGTTACTTTTATATCTACAATTTGTAATATGTGTTGTGTTGGCCTATATAAATTAGTTCCTCACTGGAAAGCAGAGCTTACGTATACAAAACTACCCAGTCCTGTATAAACTGAAGACTCTGAGGATTATATGCAATTACTTTTCAAATAATATGTCGGTTATACTGACTATCTATATATGTCAGGTATCAGTAACATTGCATTCCAAATATATTTCAATTTCACATTTATACTGGTTTCTCCAGATGCTTTTGATGTAAGGATTAAAAAAATCCATTTTTAATTAAGGATTTTTAATTTTCCATTGCTAAATAAAAAGATGGGACTGAAAAGACCCATAAGGCATTGCATGAAGTCCCCTATAATCACAGCAAACCATTAAATAGATGCAGGGGCAATATGAATTTGCCTTGGTCATCCCAAGTTCCCTGCAATTTGGCAAACTGTGGCTGCTGTTCCTTCCTTTAAGGAAGTACAGTGCAAATAGCTGTTGCTGCAAACTGCATCCCTTGTTTCCTCCCAATGGTCAAAATCACTGACTGCCCAAGGAAAATTTATGCTCCCTGCAAAGGTATGTCAAAAACGAATTCACCAAATCT
Source organism: Struthio camelus (assembly GCF_040807025.1). NCBI lineage: Eukaryota > Metazoa > Chordata > Aves > Struthioniformes > Struthionidae > Struthio > Struthio camelus. The sequence continues at coordinate 52,361,526 of NC_090946.1, read as the reverse complement.
GTGACTAACTTAAGATTAATAGTGGAAGATCAAAAGCAAGAATTATGATGTGTCACAGGTTGAAAACAAATGTTATAGGTACCTGTAGTAATAAATTTAATATTTTAAATAAAACTCCCAGATAATCCATGGACTATAATCATATTCCTCAATATAAAAGGAAACAAAACCTATGCAGAAGTCTCTCTAATTAGACCTGCAGAAAAGCAATCTTCCTAGTCCAAATTTGGTAACCGGTTTTACCTTAAATTCACGAGCAAGACATGTTATGACTTTTCAAAACTAACTAATACAGCATGCTTTTGTATGTCATTAGTCAGATTCTCAGCTGAGGTTAACTAAAATAATGTAGACCTATCCATCCTGAAAACAAGAGCACAAATAAATTCACGTAGCTTACATAATTAACTAATACAATGTAAATTGCAAATTGCCAAAATTCACAACAAGTAGAAAGGGTCTATAGACTCAGGATTATTCACTGAAGTGATTTGCAAATAATTTTCAAGGATGAAAGTAGAGAATTATGCAGCCTGTTTGCGGACAATTTGAGTATAAAAAAAGGCAAAAATTGTCACATCAATTATTCATTGTGCATTGATCACTTCACTTTAGTTAATACCACAGCAGAGACATTTTCTGTAAGCTTTTCATACTGCAATGATGTAAGGCGTGCACGTAGCATAGGAATGAAGGAAGGCCATTTACTGGCCTTGTCTTCTATTTTTTCACTTACAACCATGTGATTTCACTCACAACCATGGGATTATCCACTCTGTTTACAAGGTGGCACATGTATTGCCTATAAAACATCTGTGAAGCACAGTATCTGCTAAATGTTAGTCAAGGATTGTTTCCCTTCAAAATGATTATTGATATACTATTAAAACAGTTTATTAAAACAACCATTCCAAAAAAGGCCTACAACTTAGTACTGTTAAATCTATTACTTACTTTAAAGTTATTTTTAGAATACTTTTCAATATTGTCAAATAATTTTTGAACTAATTACAAATGCAGATGAAAACTAGGAATAAAATGTATTGGCATTATTTATATTTCCATAGAAGGGAATGATAATGTCCAAGATTGGCTTCTAAAACTGTTAATGAGCCCTGGCAATGCGAAAAAGAGATGGATTAGGTAGATGTAATGAGATATGATTAAAGGGTATAGGCACTGAAGGGTGCTGGAGAAATTCTTTTCAGAAAGAGTATAATTAGTGTCTGATAAAAGTACTTAGTAGATAAGATTTTTGAAGAAGAAAGGTTAAGATAAACACATACCATATGACAAACCTGCTTAATTTTTTCCCTTTGGTTCTTTGTGTACTCAATAATCTGTTGAAGTTTTATACATAAATAACATTTGTTGAATACTTGATGAAACTTCACAGGACAATTAAGGGAGGTTTAATTGAGAAAAAAAAAAAAAAAAGAAAGCAAAGGAAGTGTTGAAAAGTGCTACTGCATTTCCAGTGCACATTTCTCTATTGATTTAAGTAACACAGATAATAGTATGTAATCTTTTTCTGAAATTAAACAAACAAATTAACTTCTTAAAAAACAGCTTTCCAGAAGTTGCTTGGTAACTTTCAAGGCACTTTTTAATTAAATTAAGAGGTATTTCTTTTAGTTTAAATTTTAAAATATGTGGTGGCCTAGAGCAGCCTATATCACCCACTTTTATATAAGTCTTGAACAGAGCTGCTTGTGTGTCCATTAGGCTAATAATACCTTGTGCACTTTAAAATATCTATTTTGACTGAGAAGTCAGTATTTTGGTGCTTCACATTTAAGTGTATGTACTCAGTCCAAAACTGGGGTTTGAAATATGCCAGATGTAACTGCAGTTAACGCACTCAAAAATAAATGGAAGATTAAAATAGTAAGTTCTTTGGGATCCAGAAGAAAGGCTTACCAATAAGAGTCTGTCTGAGTGTATGCATGCTCATACATACATGTAAGGAACTTACCATGCAAAATATTAAAACCTGAAATAATAGCTAGGGCTGGCAGGAAATGCAAATGGGGACATCTGCCTGAAGGAGAGCCATCCTTCTCAGTTTAATTTCTAAGAGTTGCAATGGTAGATTCCCCTCTTGTTTCCTTGCCCTTTTTGACATTCTGTAATTTCTACAATAGTTCATTGCAATAGAAGAACATTCAGGATTTGCAAGGTTACAATAGTCCTTTTCTACTCATATCTTCAAGAGGAGAAGAATTAGTAAAGGCCAGAGCTGGAAGTTCTACCTTGTCTCTTGGTTTCTGAACTATCTCCTCTGAAAGCTGACTGAGGCCTATGCACCAAGAGAACCTATATTAAGACAGCTACTTCTCTGCATGAGGTCACTAAGCGAAGGGACCACCTTGGCAGTAACAGGGGCGGAAAGACAAAACAGTAAGCCTGAGAACAGCCACAGCATCAAGCCTTTGTATGACATGGGGCACTTGGTGTTTGCAGCAGCCTCATTTCAGATGCTGCAAAAATACAGCACACAATCTTTCTCATCCTAAAAAAACACACCACCTTAAAGCACCAACATGTTTCAGGAGCAGCCTTTCTTCCTCTCTCCATGCACCGGAATCTCCATAGTTTGTTATGAGAGGTTGTCCATTCTGCACAGCAGGTGTGATACTAGAGTCCTCACATGGAATGGAGGGTTGTCCTGCTACCTGTAGAGAAATGCAGCATTAGACAAAGCAGTCTCTAAACCACTGGCCTAATTATTCAAGTGTACTTATTATCCAGGACACAAACTCGGTTCCCCTCAGGTGTCTAAACTATCCAGATAACATCTGAAACCCCCATAATGTGCTGATCTCCATGTTAGTATCTGAAGGTCCTGCATGAACTACCCTTGAAGACTTAACAGTATCAGTGAACAAATGAACAAAAAATAATTCAACTGGCAAGACAAATACTCTCTGCAGGGAAAAAAAGCAAACACACACATCCAAACTGGAGGTTTATTTTCATGAAGCTGGAGATGAGCAAGAGGAATAGTGGTTTTGTGCTATTTCAGTAATAGATCAAGATCTTGAAGAGAAATGGCATAGATCATTTCTCTTATGATTTCAGTAGTTTATACAGATCTTACCAGTTCGTTTCTAAATAACAGATCTTACCAGTCCAGTACTAAGTAAATAGTCAAAAATTACATTTATAACCCCTTTGAACACTTAGAGGATTTTTCAATGGAAATGAATGCAAGGTTTTACTCGAGATTCCAGATAGAAGTTTCAAACTCATTTTTAATCAATAGCCCTAAAAGATGACTGAAACACTCAATTCTTGGTGATATCGTGTTACTCCTTAAGTGTAATGATAACATGCTGTAACTCAACATTATTCAACATTGTCAACATTGTTTACTGCTACTTATATTTCAGCTTCAACTTCATCTGGTGCCCCAATAACCTGAAAGAAAATCTAAATTATTTTGCATTAATATCCCAAGCTAACTGGGGTCCTATTTTTGTGACAATAGATTCTGAGAGTGTACAGATGGAAGAAGCTGTTACACTATCTACTTCCTGTCAATGAAAGGTCATTCCTCAGATCACATTATTCTCTAGATTTTTGGCAAATTTGGCATCAAATGGTTAGACTTATATGGCTTCCAGAATTTGCTTGAAGAGTCTTTTCCATCAAATTCCTCCCACCAATCAGGAATATTTCAAGAACATTGAAACCTGATTTTACCTTTTCTTAGTACTACTTCATTTATCCCAGTGATACTCCAGGACAATCAGGCAAGGAGGTAAAGATTCAGTAGGTTCTGGAGAAGGAGAAAAGACAATGGAAGTGCCAGGAGCTGAGCTCCATTGTGTTGCAGCAGAAGAAGGCAGGGAAGCTGTTCAGAGAGGCTAGAGCAGGTAGGCCACTTCCTTCACACACGCAGTTTCTCATACACATACACCCATGCATCTCCTTATGAAAATCTTAATGTCCAAACTTTTTCCTGGGAAGCAGTGACACTCTACTTCTAGTTTCAAGACAGGCCATGATGGAGAAATACAGGAAAAGCCAGGACATCTTCAGGACCTAAATGAAAAGAGGGCAATGAGTACTTTTCTCTTTTTTTTGTAGGGACACAGAAGTGCCAGAAAAATTCTCAGAAACATATATAGAGGTGGCTTAACATGCTGCTGCAGGCCCACATCAGAGCCAGAGTCAGGTCTCTATGGACCAGTATCATTTCCTGCTGTCATCTGTCCAGACACTGCAAACCACAGCCTGCTGCGTCTTGGGATAGAAATTATGTAACCTGGAAATCAGTAGTGCTGCCCTGCTCTATCAAACACTTCCACGTGCCTTCAAAGCTGCTAGATTTCTTTCCTCTTCATTCTCTCCTTTCTTGATATGGTCCTAATGTTGCTGTTGCTCTTGATGCTGATGATGCTGTTCTACTTGAATCAGGAACTGAAAACATCCAGCCTTTTCTAGATATTCACTTTCTTGCAATTTCTGCACTTCTCAAACTCATGGCACTGTGCCCAGAGTCATAGCTTTGGTCTTTGGTTTGGTCAAAGTCTTGAAGGCACAGTACAAATAAATACACTACAAGGGGAACGAAAGGAGTTTGCCCATAGCTGCTCAGCACTTTTCACTGAGCCCATTTTAAGCTGACAGAAGTGGGCTGCAGCATTTGAGTGACACAACTTATCGCTATCCAAAATGCAGGACAGGGCAAGGGTGCAGAGCGTCTGGGATGTAAGGAAAATCTTTACTGAAGGAGAGGGGGAAAAATGTGGGTTAAGTCCCTGATGGCTTTAAATGTTTTGGGTGTTTCTGCAAACAGGGTAGGTGTTTCTGTGAATGGGGAATGGAAACCCATTATTGATTTGATTTCTTTGCACTGGAAGATTATGATGAAAGTTTTCTGTTATGAAGTTGCCAGTACGTGTGTGTGTGTGTGTGTGTGTGTGTGTGTGTGTGTGTGTGTGTGTGTGTGTGTGTGTTTCCTACAGTTGTTGTATACTATTTCATGATTTTCTTTAAATATGAACTTGGAGAGTCTCTCTTCTGCTGTGTTTTTTTTTTTTTTTTGGTACTACAATGAAGTAAGTTATATTTCTAGGTGAAGGGAGTGTTTCTATTCTATCCTTTACCCAGGATAAAAATTGGCTCTTCTGAGCATCACTCTCCATTAGGAAGGTCCCTGCAGTCTGCTGGAGATTAAGGACACATTGTATGTAGGAAGAAAGTTGTCAGGGGTTAGATCAGGCAGCAGAAAAACAAAACGAAACAAAATCTGATCTGAGAGTCTGCAAGACATACAGCTCCTTGTGTATCAAGGAAACATCTACCCTTCCACCGCTACTTAAAAGGAGTTGAAATAACAAATTGGGGAAAAAAAGAAAAAAAAAGAAAATCGCTCCTTACCCCAGGTTTAAAATGATAGTGAGATTAGACATTCATCATCTTGGGCTGAAGCTTTAGGAAAATATTGACCCCCTTTTCACCTCTCAGACTGTCAGAAAAGTCTTTGTGTGTTTAGTTTCAGCAAACCTCACAAATAATGGATTTCCTTTCAGAAATTGCCAGTAACACCCCATTCTTCCCAGGTTCCGAGAGCTTGCTGTAGTGAGTCCATAGATGAGGCCATCACGAGCTAGAGACACCATCAGTACAGAACACTGTTATTTATTTAGGCTCTGAAAAAGAGCCCTCATGCTTATTTTCCTAAAATAATTAAAATGCATCACTTAAGTTCCTATTTGCTTAAAAAAAAAAGCGTGGGAGCGTAAATGTTTTGGCTTTGAACTGACAGTAAATATATCTTCATATCATGTTTTTATTTTAGCATTTTTAATGCATCTATCCTTCCTAACCCCCTCCCCCCATCAATTCCTGAAGTGTTTGAAAGCGCTCTGGAGCCTACAACATCTCTCTCCCCAGTTTGCAGCGGAAGATCAAATGTATTACTTTTCCCCTTTGCGTGTCTGATGACGGGATAGAAATGTTGGTTCAGCCGATATTTACGGGCCTGCGTCTACAATGACATACGGGGAGAGGGCAGCTCCCGCTGCAGGGAGCAGGCGGAGGCACTGTGCACTGCCAGGAAACCCCAGGGAGGGTAAGCGCTGTGGCGCCCCGGCCGCATTGCCCGTGCGGAGCGGCGCGGAGCTCTGCGCGGGCTGGTAACGGGGCCGTGCGGAAGTAGCCCCTCCACCAGCCCCGCGGCACGACTGGGCTTCATCTATGGTCTGGGACCAGGCTTACTCTGCATGTATGCGGGAGTCTTTTTTTTTTTTTGCCCCCCTTCCCCCCCCCGCCCCGTAACGCCGCTTGTGGGGGCGTTATTCCAAATTCCTGCACTGTCTGCTGCCTCTCCTGCAACTCTTCCGGCAAAGGATGCTTTCCCGGTGCCGCCAAAACAGGGCCATAACGGCAAAGGAGCTTTCTAGTTAAAATTAGGGGGCAATAATTATTTAAATCTTATATTTATTTAAATCTTCGCTCTCCTCGAAAGTGGTGTCTGTTATTTACACGTTGTGCAGAGAAGCCAGCTCGATATTAATTTAAGAAGGATAACTCCAGCTCTGGTAGTGATGTTCATTTGCAGTTCCTACACACTGGCTATTATGTGTAGTGAACTAATCCTGCCTTGCCTTGGAAACAGAGCTTCCACTTAGCTCGCTGAGCTCCTCGGATTTCTTCTATAAGAGAGTCGTTGTTTTCCTAGGATTTTATTATTATTATTAATATTATACCGAGATCTGAATGCTCCCGACACGTGTGTGGAGCTTCCCTCCTTTTTTTTTTCTCATTTCCTGGCCTTTTCTCCCATGAACTTTTGGGGGCCCGCCGTGCTGCTCTTGCCCTGGGCCGCAGAAGCTGGAGGAACCCACATCTCCCTCCTCGTCCCTGCTGCAGCTGCCGGGGGTGAACCCTGTACCATAGGCAGTGGATAATGGCCAACCCCCAACGCCGTGTATCGGTGTCCGGGAGGGGTGGAAAACTTGATGTAATTGTATCCATTTGCCGGCGTTTGCTGGGAGGGAAATCGCTTATCGGCAGAGCAATGAGAGCCGTGGCTCACTCCGCTGTCCTCTCCCGGAAAATTCATCCCTGGACGACTGCTTCTCCTCTAAAAATCCTCATAGCCACATTTGCCACGTTTGTGGTATAGTCACATTTGCCACAAAGTCAGGCAAAAGTCTGCCTGCCCTGTCTCCGTGCGCTGAACTAACAATCCTGAAATCCTGACCCCAGTGAAAAGACGCTAGCCCTTGCCTGTGCGACCCTCCGCAAGCCAAGCCTGGCCCCTCCAGGGGGTGAAATCCTGGAGGTAGGGGTTTGGATGAGGGGGCAAACGATGCTGACACAGCAGCCCCCTGCCCATACACCCACATTGCCCCAGAGTAGGCAGAGCACCCGGCAGCAGGGACCGACCCACGAGCCCCGGCCGGGGGCTTGTTTAGTCCCGGCCTGAGAGACTGGAGCACCTGCTCGCCGCTAGTTAGTCCGTTTAAAGCGTTTATTGGCATTATGGCAATACAGGGCACAGTTAAAAACAGTGCAAGAAGTTACAAGCTCAGCCGCCGCAGCCACCCCCGTCAAGGCCGAGGAAGGAGTGTGAGATCTGCAGCAAGTTACTCAAGGAATGAGGCAGTGTATGCAATTGTGGGGAGGGAGGGGTTGTCATCCCTTCTGCCCCCTCCCTTCCTTCCGCCTCCCCCCCCACCCCCCGCTGCCCAGCAACATCTCCTACCCCAGGGCAGATCTTTTTTCCTATGGTGGTGCGACAATTAATAAAGAGCCTGGTTTAACCTCAGACATCTGCCTGGGAGATTTTAGAACTAATTGCTGCCTTTGTAAAATGCTGTCCTTCGAGCCGTCTTGGGTCCAGATTTCGGGGCGGAATCTCGGAGTGGTCCAGTGGAGCCTCTGCCTCTCTCCTAGACTCTAGCAGGTTTCACAAGTGCAGCCTCCCCTTCTCCCGGGGAGATGATGGACTCGTGTTTACACTCCAGACAACCACTAACTTCTCCGATCTCTCTCTCCCAACCCCCAGTGCCTTCCCTTCTCCTCCTCCTCCTCCCCCTCCCTTTTTCTTTTTGCGAACAAAAAAAGCATTTGGTGCCAGCACACTGTCCTGTTCTGCTTCTGCATCATGACCACGCAGACCTCATTCATCACGTATCCTTCTCCCGGACAGTTCCCCACTTTGGCTGTCAGGCGTTTCTCGTCACGTCACCTTCTTCCTCCGCAGATACCTAATCAGGGAGAGAGAGAGAGCACATCCCAGGCACTGCCAGAGGCGAGAAGCCCGCCCCCCCGGCACTCGCTGCGACCGCCCGTCAGCCCCCGTGGCTTGGCTTTCCCAGGGCTCCAGGAAGCCACTCAGGCAATCTCAAGAAATGCAAGAAGAGAGGGAAGGGCCCACCTCTTCAGGACCTGGTGCTACCGCAGCTTCCCCCGCTCCCGAGCTAAGGGTGTCGACCTATTGCCCATTTTCTACAAGTATGAAAAGATAGCCACAGACACCCCTCTGAACGGACTGTTCACATCAACGGCCGTTAAAACACTTGCGATGCCGAAAACCGATTGTATTGAGGTATCTAAAGGCTTCTGAAGGTATGCTAGGAAATGCTAAACGGCTAATGGAGAGTGCAAAAAAAAAAAAAAAGGAAAAAAAAAAGAAGAAGATTCCAAAGACAATATTTCAGAAGCTGCTAATAAAGCCCTAGCAGATCGCCCTTTTTCTCAGAAGAAAGGTAGAGATATGAGGGCATCTGTTTAACCCTTTTATTAATCTTTTAAAGAGCAGGAAATAAGGCAAAATCTTTAAATGATGGTTGATGGCTCACATGGTTGGTAGATGTTCAGCTCTCAGCTACCGCAAGATGTGCACGTGGCATTTAAAAAATAAACAGGAACTGTAGGCCCAAACTCCCGTGAGTCACAGTGTTTAATAACTAACTAGGATCATCCCTGCGTGCCTACGTGTGTTTGTATTCCCTTTGTCAAAGAATAAGGGTGTATGTTCTTCACATGTAAGATTTGCACTTTCATGTTGATTTCGACATTCCCTAACGATCCATCCTACAGAGGTGTCGAAAAGCACCTACAGACTATCTCGCATCTCTCTACAACTCTAATGTGACACACCTACCTCCGTTTTAGGGGTACATCATTTGAGACAGATTTACAGTTCAACCCTCTCGGCAGACAGGAGGAGAGATCTGCTTGGAATATAAATTCAAGAATGTAATTCTTTCTCAAACAAATAATCTGCTCCCTTTCAAATATAATTAATGTTTTGATAGTGCATTTCTTGAGAGAAAGATATACAAAAACAGAGGCAACCTCTTGGATCTCTGTTTGTATATTTGCAACAGGAATTTACACTACCTATCTTGTGAATGTGACAGATAAGAGTGTTTTTAACATTTAGAAGTTTATTTATTAGCAGAAATACAGAAGGAAATTGATAGGTCTTTGCTATCTACCATGCCCATTTTATGCATGTTTGTGTTGCAAAGGAAATTGCAGATGTAGTAGGAGGGCATTATTTTTTCATTTGGATGAGAAATGTTTCCTAGCTCTCAGGATGCATCCTCTGTCCTGTTGTGCTTGCTAGGCACATGTCCTCGTGCTTTGTCTTTCATTCTCCTATATCTTTCGTCTGTGGAGCTGACCCTGCATCCCTTTTTCACCCGCAGGGAGTTCAGGAAAGGCGCCCTAACCCAGGAAACGAACACCAGCTCGATTTTGACAATCTTCCGCCTTCAGACTGGTCCGAGCAACGACGTATTTCAAGTCATACAATCTGAACAAAGCCATGGTTGAAAATGCTGTACTGCCTAGAACATTTGTCAGATGCTTGTTAAATACTGTTATATGATCGTGTGGCTCGTTAGTTATAGATCTGCTACCAGATCCACCAGGGCTGGTTTATCTTTTCTCTTTCTCTCTCTTTTTCAATCTCTCCCACTCTTTTCCACCCCTTTTCTTCTCTTTTCGCCCCTTTTTCTCTTTCTTTTTTCTTTTTTCCTTTCTTTCTTTTTCTTTTTCTTTTTTTTTTAAACACTGCTTGCAGAAGAACATATCCAAAGGGTTTTCTACTGCACTTAGGAACACTGAATGATGTTCATTTTTAATGCCTACATTGTTCCTAAAGCACAGCACGAAATTACGTTGGTGGAAAAACTCTAGTGTTTAAATCAAAATGTTACAAATGCTGGATATCGATTTGAGACTAAAGTCATCTATAAATTCAATCCAAGAAGGGCCAGATCTGACTCCCACTAGTATCAAAGGTAAAATTCCCATTTGTATCATTGGAGACAACATTGATCCCGATTATGTCAGTGACCTAGTAAAATATTTTGTCATATCGCTTATTTTCTACTGTCTTATATTATTTCTGAAAAATCGAGTATTAAACGAAACCACATTATGAAAAATTTTTTCTAAAGCATTGGTTTTCATCTTGAATTGCCTTACTTTGCTCTAACTGGTATTTTCAAAGAAAGGGAGGACACTTCTGAAAAGGACTTTCCACAGAAAGGACAAGACTTGTAGCCGGTCCGGAAGACTTCAGGAACAATAAATATTAGTAATACATCTCATTAAATAATCAACTACCCACCCACTCCCAAAAAGAAGCAGTTGATTTAAAGGAGTGGTTTTTGCATTTGCAAAATACTACAAGGCACTCTGCTTGTAAATAAAAAGGACCTGTCTATTCTGATTGCAGGTTTTCTAAAGATAAACTCCTCCAGAATTTTTTTCCAGAATTTATACTCTCTATATTTGTCTATAGATTAACAGAGTGTACTGTGTTACCTACGCGCATAGGAGTAAGATAACTGAACTTTGAGTATACAGTACTGGAAATATTGCAACCCCATTTTAATGTACTACTATGTGTTTTCAACTTTGAGTATACAGTACCGGAAATATTGCAGCTCCGTTTTACTGTACTTTTGTACGTACTCTGGATCTGACTTTTCGAGAATTGCCTGAAATTTCTGCCTGATATGTAAGCGCCTGGACATTTTGACAGAGATAACCTCAGTTCAATACAAAGTTACCAACCTCAGTCATTCAGATCCAATTAATTCGATGTTTACCTCCAGTGATCTGTGAAAAAACACACACACGAGGGAAGAGAGGGAGAGAGAAAAAAAGAAAATATTTACAGAATTGATCAGATAATATTTAGGAAAATGTCAAAGGTACACTTTCATACTCAGTTCTTAAAAATAACTCAAAAAAGAACAGAAACAATTGCGATATCGTGGGCTATTCAACTGGTCTTTTCGTTTAGCAAAGGCTAACATTAGGGACGATCGCACTTATGTTCAGAAAATATTGTTATTTTTCTTTAATGTGGAAAATTGGACTCCCGCGACTTAGATCTGTGGTTTTTAGGACTGGGATGGAAATTGGACTGACACCACTTTGCACTTTAACAATCGGATTTCGTCAGGGTACAAGTTGTTTGTTTAACCCGACAGCTCCGTGCACCCCGTCGCACGCTTTTACACACTCATTAAAACGATTATTCACGACCTGTCGAGTGTTTTCTCGTTCATTCACAGGAAAGACTTAGCGCTCTAAGATTCAAACGCATACGGTCAGCTATACCACGGACCGAGGGGAGAGATTACTTATCTCTGTGATCATCTGATGCGAGGCCGTCCTATCTCTACAGGTTGCAAGACAGCAGTTGCTCGAGGTAAAGGGGGAAAAAATCCCCCCCCTCAGGGGGGGAAAAAAAAAAACTACGGAAAGCAAAAGTCAAGCAGGAACTGGAGAGAGCTCCTCTTCGCAGACACGGGCTCGACACCTCGTCGGCACCGCGAGCAAGTCCCGCTCCCCCGTCACAAGCTGTCGCTCGGACCCCCGCGGCGCCGCTGCCCGCGCGGCCGCCGGGCCCCGCGGCGGGGATCCGCGCCCGGACGGGGCGCTGCGCCCGGCGGGGGCGCCCGCAGCCCTGCGGCACCCTCCGCCGCGCCGGCGGGGCCAGCGGCAGGCGGCCTTCCCTCTCCGCTCCCGGGTTTTACACTGCCTCCCGCTGCCCCGTCCTGCGCTCCCTCTCCTGTGCCAACGCTGTCGAGGTGGAGAAGGAACGTTACCGAAAAGGCAGAGCCCTCCCCGAAACAAGCGCAAGTGAAAATGCCAGCGTTGAGACAAAAAGTATGTTAAAATATAATAAAATGTCAGCCTTCTGCGAAGCGCGGAGGGGATGGCTGGAAACCAGCTCTTCTAGCAAGCGTGGCTGGGGCTATCCCTTTTGAACATATTCCATTAACAAGCCAAAAAGCAATTTAAAATATCGTGTTATTTGGAGCACTGTAATATTTGAATGCCAATCCTTTTGCTAATAAACCGATTCCTGATTTTCACATCCACATCACTTCCGATTCTAAAATTCCATCTATGAGAAAATCCTAGAGGCCCTATGTTGCTGGGAAGGTGTTTTACGCTTACCAAGGAAACCGAAGGCCTGCAAGGCGAAAGGAACATCGGCTCCCGCGCAGACTCCGCAGATCGAGAAAATTATTTTTCATTTTGAAAATATCTAGACAGAATGCCCCTTTATTTAAGCGAACCGACCCCGAATGTAACGGGGGGGTTTAATCTGAAACGATTTCCTAATTGCTCAAAAGGCAAGCACGTATAAGTAATTTGTTAAACTTATTGGATTGCAATAATCCACTATCAGGTTAGCTAAGAATGGATCTGTCAAGTGTGTTTCCCACTCTAAGCTCTTTCTTTCAAACCAACCTGGTATAATAATTAGCAGACAAAGAAACCGAAATATGTAAGTAAATACCTAAAGCTCTGCATAAATAAACACACTAATCAATAGCAAGCTAGCCAACACTTGATTGATGAAGAGACAATCGATTTTGCTGTTCCAACCTGTAGTCAGAGAGACCCATATTTAATTATCAGTACTTTTACCTTCACTGTTTTAATAATAAAAATAGAACTAATAATTCCTACTCATTCACCTAAATGCAAATGATATTGATGCCATGACTAGAGGTAACTTGTGCTTCACAAACAAACAACTCCACTCCATAAACAAGCAAACATGAAAAAGAACATGCAGTGCTGCCTTTTCAGATGAGTGATAGAGAAGATCACTTATACATTTAGAAAAGATCAGGGAAATATATATGTGTGCGTATTTTTAGGGAGAGACTACATATATATAGGGGAAAAATCCATTGACAAAATAAAATTGCTATTTTTATTTCCACACTTCACATCTGTTTTCTCACAGACACATATAAGTGCGTATAATGTACACTAAGAAGACCCTTGCCCTTCAACACCACCGTGCTTCTCACGTCCCGATGCACTAGCCATCGGAAGCGTAGTTCAGAAAACTAAAAGGACGTTTACTTATAGCTAGAGCGTTTGAAAGTCAGCTATGAGCCATAGCATAAAAAATATTAAAGCTTATGTGATGCTTTTAACCATATCCCTCCACTGACCACTTTAACAATGTGTCCGTGTACGCCTGTCCCAGTTTTGCCTCATTTAGGCTCTCGTGAAAAGTCTTGTCGGAGCCAACACCCCCCCCCCCTTTGGAAATATATTTGTGGGGGGATGCGCTATGTTTGTTTGTGTGCGGAGCACAAAAAGGAGGAAAAAAGCAAACTGTCTTATAACATACCCGGGATTTTTGCCTCAAAAGAACAGTCTGGTGACTGGTGAATAATCCCCATATTAAATTCTCAAAAGTATTGTAGCCTTCTGGGAAACACAGTGCCTTAGAAAAGGCTTTTTCTTATTTATATGAGAATGCAACATTTTCAATTTTTTTAAGACTGTCTACCCTAGCTGACAAATAATCCTGCTTTTTTACTCGATAGCCAGACTTTAGCCAGATTTTTTGGCAGCTACCTCTCTGCTCTCGGGTATGCTTAATTTAACAGACAATCTAATCTCAAATACTTGCAATCAGATCATTTCTGAGTGGAAAATAAACGGGGAGGGGGGTGCGACTTCTTGTCCTTCCACTAATGAACAATGCAGGGCGAAGACTTATCTTGGAGGGTCTCCAAGTGAATGGGGAGGTTGGCGAGGTCTTCCCCCCAGACGGACCGCGGCAGACCCATCCCTCGGCCCCCGTCACGAGCGAGACTCTGCGCGACACCAGCTCCTGCTGCAGCGGATCAGGAGAGCCCCGAAGGAAAAGAAGGGCTCCTTTCAGATGCTCCTACCTTCCTGGAAAAGCTGCCCCTGCGAAATCAATCGCAAAGTGCTCTGAATTCCCCGCCACGGAAAATAAACCCAAGAGAGCCGGGGCTTCATGCCTCCTTTGTAGCTCGAAATTCAGGCTATCCAGCCAGGCGGCTTCGTGCAAGGAGAGCTTTCACCTCTCGGTCTTAGGTTAAGCAGCTCTTTGCAGCTAACTTTACAGGGATGCTTTACTCACCTTAGGGTAGGGTGACAATGGCAAGCTTTTCTCAGACTCTCTCCCGCTTAGTCTTTCCTTTCAAATCACGGATAACCCCAAATAAACTTGGAGGACTCCCTAGAGATAATTCTTTGAAACGGACTTTGCATTCCTTTCCCCCAGAATAGTAAATCCACTTGCTTGAAGTCTAATTCACTCGCCTGATACTGTATTCTGTTACATGGCCTTGGGAAGGAGCAAAAAATGAAAGTTATCGCTAGTTTCTCTTTTTATTATTATTTGTTTTGTTTTGTTTTTTCGCTTTTCTTTATTTTTAGTCATTTTGCTGTTTTATTTTGCCTCGGTGTAGGGGAGGCGAGTTTTGCTACATCGTTCCTGGGTCAGAATATCCTGGCCCAGGTCACAGGAGAAGGCCACTAACTGTGAAAGTATTTCCCAGCTGCAGCACGTATCTCTCTGTGGCTAGCAAGACGCAAACGTAAGTCTGTGTGGAGAAAGACACTTTTCAAATTATTCCTCTCTTCTGAAGGGGGGAGGGGTGGAGAACAACCCAAGTGGTTCAAATACTAATGCCTGTCGCCTGGAAAATGCAGTTTTATCAACTGGCAGGTGAGTGCCGAGATCTGAAAGAGGCCCTATGTAAACACTGAGCATCGACTTTTGAAAGGCTTTGCCGAGTCGGTTTCGCCGCGGCCGGGAGCGGCGAGCGGCCCGCGGCGCCCCGCGCCGGCTCTCCCGCTAGGCAAGAGCGCCCCCAGCCCGCGGGACGCGGAGAACCGCCGCCGCCGCCGCGCAGAGCAGCGCAGCGCAGCGCAGCGCCGCCCGCCGCCGCCCGACCCGGCCCGGCCCGGCTCGGCCCGGCCCGGCCCGGCCCGGCCCGGCCCCCGCCTCGTCCGCCGGCTCTGGATCGCGGCTGGGCGAGCGGTCGCCGTGGGGTACGGCGGAGATGGGTCCCACCCGTGCCAAGGACGCGCGGGGGTGCCGCTCTGCAGAGTGCGGGAGGCGTCCGTGCCCCTCCGGGACCCAGGGGAGCCCTGGGCAGGTTTGGGCCGGACTGGCAAGGCGCCGCCGGTGGGCTCCGAAGCAACCCTGCGTGCGCTCGGCCTGTGCTGAGCGTGCGTGTGGGAGCGCACCCCGCGCCCCGACAAAGGAACAGTGCGCTGTGCCGTTTGCTGCAGTGCGAAGCAGATAATCAGCCACTCAGTACGGCATTGCCGTTTGCCCTGGTTGTGTTGAGGTGACTCACGGTATCTTGGAAAACTTAAATTGGTGTATTAAAAATTAATTATTTTCATAAGATTACAAATGCCGTAGCAAGATAGTTGAATTCAGTCACCGAGAGGGACCCGATTCACATGCCTGTAGCCACGTCGGGGGCATGAAAACAAGCACAAGTCTGTCCACCCAGGGCCTCGTCCCCGGGGTCCTACCCACGCACTCGCACGCCTACCTCTCCCCCACCCCCTCCTCCCCGCAAGCATAATCAAGTTTAGCAAATCACCGGTTTAACCTTCCGCTCCTATCCCCAGATTTCGGTTTGCGACAGTAAATCTCAGTATATCTGGGACACGGTCACGATTTCGGGCAGTGGGAAGACGAAAGAAGTGCCTCAACATTTCAGAGGAATATGAGCACCACTAGTGATCAGTTCTGTACTTCGGAGGGCAAGGTTTTGCCTGCTGATACACTAGCAGCAAGACCGAAGTCAGCTTTATGAGTACGGCTTTTTACAAGGACTCTTTCCTCGCTCTTCCAGAATTTTTGGCAGCGATGACTTTCCCGAGAACTTAGGAAAATTAGCACTATTTACACAACACCCGAAACCTGTGCCGTTTTCGGAAAGGCAGCTTCAGATAAAAATAATAATATTTTTCGGAATCCATCTAAGCCGGATACCTACCCGCCACACTGAAATCGTCAGTCATATAACAGAGATCGAACAAGCGGTTCACTTCTTCCGGAATAGGTAGTGGCAGGGAATCTTTTTTAGCCCCCATAATTATTCTATGCGCAACTGTGACCGAAAAGACACACCGTGCTCAGGGATCTGCGGGAACCCCGCTCCCCCCCATGCTGATACCAGTGGACATAAATAACGAGTGCAGCCACCTGACAATTACTGAGTGTAAAAGAGGAGTAAATTCCACACTCACCCGGTGCCAGCGAAGGTCTCCCATCCCCAAGTGTCATCGGCCGCCTTTCTTGCAGGTAGAGGCAGTTTCTCCTGGCATCTTAAAAAGACAGACACAGTGTTGTACCCGTGTGACCTTTTCGGGCTTTAGAGTGAAACTTAAAAAACGAAATGAACATTAAAAAAATTAAAGTCTAGAGATAAACCTTGAGAACAGACAAACCGACGAAGAAACTTCCAACTTACCGATTCAAACGAAAGAGCCCGAGGGGGAGGGGGAAGCCGGGGGAGGAAACACTTTAAGGAAGAGACAAAAAAATCCTAACATCAGGCACACACAGTTCTAGTGTAACTGGTGCTTTGAAACTCTGATTCAGATGCACGGGCAATCTGCTTATCAGGGGGCACGGGGGAACTGTACGTTTGGACAGAAATCTGTCATCTCTATTCATTCACATCACATGGATCTGCCTGTTGGGAGGAGAAGCAGTGAAGGTTTTCTTGAAGTGCACCTACCCTGCTGGCGGGCAAGCTTGCTGGGATTGCTGGGCAGGTTTCTTCTGGAGGGTCCCATCTCTCTGGAGTAGCTGCAGTGGAGCTGAGGGCAGGTTCTCCGGTGAGGTAGGAATGTGCAGGAACTCCGCCCTCTGGGCACAGTCACACAAACCCAGCAAAACAGCCACAGCCAGCCCTAAAACCTCTAATGATCTTCACCTTCACCTCTTGCTAACCCAGTTCTCCACCAGTTTTTGACCCGTTTGCCCGGGCACCTTCGCCACAGGGGGAAAAATAAAGTATTCAAAACAAGAACATTTTTAGCACAAATCTTCCAGGAAGCTGCTGTAGAAACTAGTGCATGTACAGACCACTCTATAAGGTTGTGTGTGTGTATATGTATACATACATTTCCATTCATTGAATTCTGTAGTCATGAAATATGTATGTGTATATTTGTCTTTCTTTCTTGGGCTAGTGTGTTGTTCACGGCTATGCAATTAAGTATAGAGCAGTGAGTATCTACAGGCAGATTCTTTTTCCGTCATAAGGGAACATATGAACAGTAAAAGAATATAATCACTAAAAATAACAGTGAGTCTTATTCAACACACTTTCCCAAGCATAACTCTTATGTGGTTCAGTCAAAACGTAGCTGGAGTTCAGTGGGAGTTTTGCCTGAGCGAGTAGTGAATACGTGGTGATTTAGACCTCATATTAACACAAGTGGTGAGGGGGTGTATACCTGAATCATAACTTCTGACATAAATCTTAATGATCATCAAAAAAAGTTATAAAGAGCAAAATGACGTCTCACTAAAACTATTTTTTCAAGCATCGGATTAAAAAAAAATATCACTCCCCCAAGCAGTATTTTGTGCCATTTAAGGCAAAATATATTATTACTCATTTTATTTTTAATCCTTTCGAAAGAATGCATTCCACATAACGAGCATCGTTTTACTGAAACAAATGAAAAATATTTAAAATATGTCCAAGAAAAAAGTTATGTAAATATCCGATTGTGGATTCGAGTTACAGTTTATTACTGCTCAAACATTTTTCGTAAGGCAATCTTAAAATCGTAATTGGAAGTTTCTTGATGAACAGATTTCTTCTTCTATGATCTAAGCGAGCAAAGTTAATCACCTCAAACATCAACCAGGAAAATAACAATAGCTTCTTAATTTCATAAAAACCGCCCGCCCCCCAGAAGCACTCTAAATTCTACAGAAACGACACTCAGATAGCTCAACACATTAAAAATATATATTGAAATTCATTAAATTTCTTAAAAGCTTTGCTTGAGGATTTTACATGAAAAATACCGTGGAAACAAATGTCAGAAAACAAAATTATTGCCTGACTAAAAAAAAAAAAAAACCCTTACATTCTGTACCAAACTAGTCTGTGTAAAGACTAGCCTAAAAGACATCCTCAGGGAACAAAAGGGTTCTCTGGTTGGACAGCAGGCAGAGGTAAATACATATTTGGGCCCTTAATCTTGTCACAATCCGTGATAACTTCAACATTTTTTTTCTTCCTAAAGACAGCCTTATTGCAGGTAATATGCGTATGGAAGAGTGATTCGTAAATGAATTACCAGCTCAATAACCACCCCTTCCTCCAGTGTAAGGGAAAGTGGAAAAAGTCTGTGGCACTTGAATTGCTTAGGCAGCACTTTGCTATACTGAACCAAAGAGAGAGCGTTAAGAGCGAGCGCTCGCTTAAACGTTGTCTGCTAGTCTGGAGAGATATGCATCAGGGCGACCCTTTTCAGGAATTACTATGCATCACGTTTACCTAATTAATGCTTATTAACAAAACTCTGACACGGCGAGATTGTGCTTTCCTCCAACCTGACTTCTCTTTTCCCTTCTTTAGTACACTGTCAGCGTTTTTTTCTTTTTTTTTACATTGTGAACTAAATAATACTTTAAGTATGTGCTATTGGATTTCCCACACTATACAGCCAATTGCAAGTGGCAAATAATAAATCATTTCCTTTGTCAGCTGCAGCAGATGCCACTCTTTTAATTTCCTTAGGTACAAGTGTACAGAGTGGGGGACTCGACACTTCAAGAGGTTAAATCACACCTATTTTATTATTTCCGATGGTTTTGTTTCAGGGGAATTTTATTTTTTCTTGGGATCAATTATTTTAATGACAACGGAGTGAAGAGTCTGGGGGAGGGTAGATGCTTCCAAGTGGTGGTATCATCTCTTCATCCCCAAACAAAGCAACCTTTTTCTCACAGTGATGATTAATTTTGAATTGCAGAAGTGAGAGTGAAAGCCAAGAATATCAGAGATTTCTCTCCTTCTCCCCCACATACTGCAGACCTGGGTGTCCCATCTCTCATCCATAACCTTTCACTCCTTTCTCTTCCCTGCAGATTTGCTTGCATCTGTTTATTTATTACTTATTTTCGGAAGGTTCCCCCTCCCTCCCCTTATTTTTTTCAGCGTGGTAAATGCTCCGTTTGCAAGAATCCAGATTTGCTATTGCTTCTTTTTTTTTTTTTCACCTCAGCTTATTTTCTTTTTCTTTCTCTTTTTCTTCCTCTTTTCTGTCTTCCTAAAATCAGCTCTTTAAAGTGTTTGCGATAACATCTCCGGGCTGGAGATTATTTTTCATTGGGCCTATTGTGAGCAGTCGTCGGCTTATTGCATTGCTGCAGAGCACAGTTCAGACTATACAAACGTAACAAATGAACAACTTGTCCTCTGCGGACTCACTGCGGGATCCAATTAGTTCCTAAATCTTTTGCACAAGTTTTCTAATTATTTTCAAGAGTTGTGGCTTTTATAAGGTTCCCTAAACTCATCAAGAAACTAATTCTTTTTAGGATTAATGCTTCTTAAAATTAGTCGTAGCATTGCCCCCTTAAAGCTAATGGGTTAATTCTCCAGGCAACGAAAAATACTTACGTACGTTTGTATAGATTAGTGGGCTTCAGTAAGTATTGCCATCGGAAAACAGAAAGTGGAAAAAGAGATTCATTTCAAAACTTTAAATTTAAGTGCATTCACACTTTTTTTTCCTCGAAAACGTTTAAGCATTGATACGCAAACCACGATGTCACGTGACCCCCGCTGGACTATATTTCACTGTAATATACTGTCCTTTCGCTTTCATCTCTATTCGACTCTTTCATCGTCCGGAGGGCAAAAGGGGTAGAGGGGAAGTGTTCTAACTGCGAACTATAGCTACTTTTACAATATTTAAAGCCAAAGTGTTTGCAGCATTAAAAGTATATAAATATAAATAGTATAGATACTTCCAGAACAGTACTTATTTAAGATAAGGATCATATTTTATATACATATGTATTATAGCTAACTAAACTTGATCAAATAATTATATGAATGCAAATATGTATACACACACACACACACACACATTTAGGTCTGATACATCTTCAATTATTATACAGTCAAAATTAACTTATTTCAGAAGAAGTATTTTTGAATCAATTTCAAAGATTGAGAGTAACATGTATTTACATAATTATGTACATTCACCTTTTCTCATGTGTGTACATATACATATGCATATATATATATATGTGTGTGTACGCAATTTTAAGCCTCTTAAATTAAAGATATAGTTTTTAGTAAGACACCCTGTCTTGTACTAAGAATTTTTAAGCAAACTTGAATAAGCGTTCTGCCCCAAAACGGATATCACAGTAGTGGCCGTGCTGTTTAATTAAATACCCTGCTCCTTTACATTTGAAAGTATGGTTCTTAAATACAATGTGAATTAAGGGGCGGGGAGGAGCATGTGAAAAATGGTGGACTACTGTAATAAGTAGCCCTCTGATCTCCCTATAACTTTAAAGCCTCTGGTATATTAATTTTAGTTAATGAAAGAGACAAAAAAACTATCAAGTATATATGAATTTAGCCTATTTTTTTATTTCTGTGTGTTCATAGTAAACATTTTTGTAAGTGACAAACACGGGCATATGACCACAGTATCACAATCAAGAAATTTTAAGACGACATTAACAATCACTCAAATTTATGCGGCATTTGCGCAACACAGGTTACATATTTGCAAGGTTTACCTATAAGTACAATAGGTATTAACATTTCACTACATTTAGAAAAAAAATAAAGGTGACCTGTTAGTGACCACATACATCAAAATATACACAACACAAACTGAAGGCAATCATTAATTTTGTCCCCTTCTGACTCATTTGAACGGGCAGTGCTGCAAACTGAAATAATGTTGCTGTTTTTAAATTACTTCGTACACTGAGTGCATTTTCTAAAACCCAATCTTTGGTCTAAAAGTAAACAAACAAACAAAACAAAACAAAAAAGAAAAAAAGAAACCCAGAAAGGCAGTTCATTAAAGAAAAGGACAAAATAAAAAATGGCTAAAATGTAGTTCCTGGGCATTTTTTGCTATTAATTCTGCTTAAATACAAATTACAGTTTAAATTTTTAATGGTTTTCATAAATTTAGTGGTTTATTGTCAAGGTCTGCACCCACCGACATATCCATGATAACTTATAATACTGCAAACATGGAGAATCTGGCGGCTTTAAGTGATTCACTTATCATATTTGAATAAAAATTGCAAAAGCAGTCACTATTTAGATACACATTCTACTATAATTTTGACTTCCGAACTTCATAGTCTACAATGTAATCTCCCCACATTGCACCTTGCTGACACTCCTCACCTTGGTGGAATAATAAACAACCCTAAAGACTGAACAAACGTACAGAAAATGGGGGACTTAATAAAAAATACCTGGACTTTTTTGTTTTGCTTTTTTTTTTCCTTTTAATTATCATTTACAATGCAAATGTGTGTAAAATGTTCACTTACAGTCTGATCCCATGGATGTTAATGTATTAAAGGGTTTGAAGAAGACCCCTGATTTTGATGTGTGAAATAATCAGAAAGTCCTCCAGAAAGTCCCGTTGTAAAACTTGGCAAAGAAGGTCTTAAGGACTCACAGGGCAGAGTGGAGGGCGCCTGTGGCGACGTGGAGGAGGAGGCTGCCCTGGCCGTCATTGAAGTGCTGCTTTGAGAAGTCATTGAAGGGTGAGGAACATGGGGGAAAAAGTAACTTGTCTGTCCTGCTAGAAGGTTTACAGAGCAGGGGTTTAGGGAATAGGTGCCAGAGCAGGGAACTGACAAGCCACACGGCACTGAGGCGGCCAGAGCTGCTGCTGTGAGGTGATGAGTGGCATAAGGTATCTCTCCATTGACTAGTCTATCAACACTTAACCCATTAGACGTGGAAAAGGAGTGGTTGTTTCCCAAGGAGTTTTGAGTCAACACTGAACTGTAGGGCATGGGGTGGCTGGGGTAGGCGGACGTGGTCCCATTGTAACTCAAAGTGCTGCTGGCCCGGGGATGGTGCAGGGAGAGGAAGGGGGACATAGGCCAGTACAAGGATCCTGCCCTATCCATGAATGTCAGTCCGGTGGAGGTGAGGCGGGCGCCCCGCTTGAAGGCCAGCTTGGCCCGCGAGGTGGTGGACCGCCGGCGGAGCTTGCCCGTGGTGCCCCCGATGAAGACGTCGTCGCTGGAGGGGTCCAACATCCAGTAGTTCCCTTTGCCCGGGTCGTCGTAGTGGCGGGGCACCTTGACGAAGCACTTATTGAGGGAGAGGTTGTGGCGGATGGAGTTCTGCCAGCCCTGCTTGTTCTCCCGGTAGTAGGGGAAGTTCTTCATGATGAACTCGTAGATGCCGTTGAGCGTGAGGCGCTTCTCGGGGCTCTGCCGGATGGCCATCATGATGAGTGCGTTGTAGCTGAACGGCGGCTTCTCGTACTTGCCGTTCTTCTTCTCGCCCTCCTTCGCGCTCTCCCCGTCCTTGGCCCCCTCCGCCGCCCCCTTCTTCTCCTCCGCCGCCTTCTCCTTCTCCTCCAGCTCCGCCGCCGCCGCCGCCGCGCCCGGCTCACCTTTGCCCGCCAGCATGTCCGCCTTGGCCACCTCCAGGGCGCCCGAGCTGGTGGCGGCGGCGGCGGCCACGGGGGGCGGCAGGAGGAGCTGGCCCTTCTCCTCTTCCTCCTCCTCGGCCGGGGCGGCTCTCTGGGGCTGCTGCTGCTGCGGGTGGTGGTGGTGGTGGTGGTGGTGGTGGTGGTGGTGGGGGTGGTGGCTGTTGTGGTGGCTGTGGCTGTTGTGGTTGTTGTCGCTCTGGACGGCTTCGGGCACCAGGCTGTTTATGCTAAAGGAGGATTTCGGCAGCATTTTCACTTCCTTCCTATCTCCCATGTCCAACATCACACACTAGTCTGAGGGGGAAAGTTGCAGCGGCCGAGGGAGCAGCGCGCGGGGTGCCGGTGGCGACCGAGGCGGCGGCGGCGGCGGCGGCGGTGCGAGCTGAGGCGGTGCGGGCTGAGGCGGCGGCGGCGGCGGCACCACCGGCGGCGGCAGCGGCGGCGGCGGCGGCGGCGGCGGCGGCAGCAGCGCAGTTGGACCGCAGTCTCAAGCGCTGGCAAGTCATGTAGTAAGGACAGGAACCGCCAGGGAGGGAAAAAAATAATAGTAATGATAATCACCAATCAGATAAAATCAAACCGAGTCAGAGCGGAGGAAAAAAAAAAAAAGAAAAAAAAACAAAAAGGAGGAGGAAAAAAAGGGGGGAAAAACCCTCTAAAAACCCAACAAAAAACAACACACACACACACACGGGAAAAAAAAAAAACTACTTCATGGTGCCCGGTTCCCCCCTGGTAAACCAGAGCACGGGGGGGGTGGGGGGAAGGAAGAGAGAAGCAGCAGCCGGGCGGGTCGGTGAGGAGAGCAGCAGAGACAGGCTATACAGACAGCGTTAGCCACAATTAATTTCAGAGCTACAGACACACACTAGGGCTGTAAAAAATTTTTTGGTTTAACCTTTCCCACCGGCCGCCCAATCAGCGCGCGCGGCGTGCGGGACCGTCTCAGCGCCCGGCGGCCAATGGGCGCGCGCCTCCCCGCCTCGGCCCCGCACCCCTTCCCCCGCCCCGCCCCTTCCCCCGCCGCCGCCGCCGCCGCCGCGGCTCCCGCGGCGCAGGGATACCGCCGCGCGGGCGCATCACCGCGGCAGCGCACCTCTTCCCCCCCCCCCCCCGCGCCCGCCCGCCGCGACATCCCGAGCACAAATCCTCCCCCCCCACCCCCCAACCAACGGCTCGCGACCCACGGCTCCGCGTTATGCCGATTTTTATACTTCCTAATTTCTCCGGTGGATTAAAGTTGCCCCGTCCCTCTTTGCCCCTTGCTTTGGAGGCGAAGGAGGCGGGATGGGCAGGTCGGGAGGGCGATGGTGGTGGCAGAGCCGCAGGTACTACTTTGCGGAGCCAGCCGATGTCTTTCGGCGGAGCTTATTTATTTATTTTTTTAGGCCCCGCTGTTGATTATTTTTATTTATTTTACCACGAAAAAAAGCAGTTGGAAGTGACATATGTGGCTGGGCAGGCCGCCGCACTGAGCGGTAGTTGTCGCGGGCCTTCTGCCGGAGGGGCTCGCTGCCGGCCGCCGCCGCCTGTGGGGCGGCGCGGCTCGGGGCCGGGGCCGGGGCTGGGCCGAGGCCAGGCCGGGCCAGGCCAGCGGCCTCCTCGCCGCTCCCGGCGCGGGCGGAGCCGCCCGGGCGCCGCCGCGGCCTCTCGGGGAAGACCGGCTCCCGCCGCCCGCCGTGGCGCACTTGACGCTTGCCGCCGTGTGGGCCGCCCTGCCCTTGCTTGTTACTCTCCGACATGTGAGTTTCCGAGGAAAGCAAGCGAATAAAACCTCTCCTTCCCGCCGCCGGCGCGGGCCTGGCGGCCGGCGGCGCCGGGCTGCGTGCTCTGCCGCCCGCCGCGGCCCGGCCCGGCCCGGCCCGATCCGGCAGCCCCTCGGCACCGCGGGGAGCCGCTGCCTGCCGGGCGCCGCCGGAGAGCAGCGGAGGCCTCGGCCGGTGACTCTGCCCTTCCGCGCTGCCGGCGGGGCCGGGCCGCGGAGCGCAGGCCGCGCGTCGGCTCTTCCGCCGCCGAAACACCCACGGCCGCTCGGTGCCCGCGCGGGTTGCGCGGGTTTTTATTGCGGCTCGGAGGAGAGGGAGACCGGGGCGGGGGAGGGGGGAGACCGGGGGACTATTGACTTGGGTGTTCGCCGGCTAAACGAAATGCTCTCGTAGAGCTATTTTCTTCCCGATGGCCGTTAAATAAACGCGGCGGTCGGGAGGCCGGCGTTGCGGCGCGAGTTTCCCGGGGCCGAGGAATTCGGTGCTAATCGCCCACATCAACTCGTTTCTTACTGTGCGCGTGAAAAAAAAAATATATTCAGTCCCCAAACAAAGCAAGAACAGACCTCGCAGCTCTTTTGCTCGGGAAGAAGGGGAACGGTAATTGACAGGAAGCATATTGATCACACTGAAAGCGGAGTGGTATGCAAAGGCAGCATATATCCTAGACCTATCGCTGCATTCAGCTACCTAACGTTTATGTCTTTTCCGTAGGAAAAAATGTTCTGTACCGTCCGTACTTCAAGCTCAACCCCAGCTAAGCAATTTATCCCAGGGAAACTCAGGTTAGACCTCAGTGCAACATGGTTGTGAATAAGTGTGCGTTTTATGTGCTTGTTTGTGCGTATGTATGTGTGTGTGTGTGAGAGAGAGAGAGAGTGTGTGAGAAAGAGAGAGTAAATAACAAGTACAATTACAATAGACCAGTAATAAACAATTGCGATTGGGAATGCCATGAACTCTGTGCATTGGATTAACCTCGAATGACCTTAGCCCAATTGTATTTATTTATCCAATTTCATAACAGGTCGCTACTGACAAAAAAATAAAGAGAGAGATAAAAGTCAATGATCAACCACCTCTATTTTTTTATTTTTTCAGAAACGCGGTTGTTTAAAAAAATCATGTCAATTTGTAATTATGCCATTGCACAACACTGAAGGCAATGTGTGGGAATTCTTGAGGAAGAATACGGTGTGGAGGAACTGACTTGAGCCCACAATGGCAAGGGGTAAGAGGAAAGGTAAGATCCCTGCATATTAGTGTGATTATGATGATGATTAACTAATATGTGTCATTATGGTGCACTAGGATCCCATTAGGGTGGCTGGGCCCAGTGCATTTTCCTACTCGGTCTAGCATGTAATGATTCGGTGTAACCGGATTCTTGAGAAAGGACAGGTTACGTAAACATTTACTGATGTGGAGTAACTATACTATTTGTACTCTGATATGCAGGAAGGAAAGTGTTGATTAACACAGAAGAAAAAAAAAGCGAAATTAGCTGATTGCATGCTCATAAGTGCAAGCTGTCATTGAACTGCTTTTAAAATAGACACAGCTGGGTGTTTGTGTTGAAAAATTTCTTGTGTTTTTGCTAATACTGAAATAAGCATGATTTTGTATACCAAACATTTTCAGATCATTAAAATTTGTAATCTGTGCTGGTTTTAAACACAAAGAAAAGAAACAGATTCATTTCGCTGTAAAATTTGCTGATATTATATTAACTCAATCAGGTCTGTACAAATGGTGTATTGTGCCTTATCAAATCTCTTTGATCCATTTAATACACAAAGTGCCAAACGTGTGTATTGTTTGTTAACATTGAACGTTTTATTCAAATCCCAGCTCTGCAGCGAACTGGAGGAGTTCTGTCGTTTAATGTAGCACTGACATTGCCTGTTGAAATTTTAATGCTCTGAGGTGTTTCTTAGGTCAAAGCTGAGTTCACTCTGCGTTGTGATCAGGGATGAAAATGTAGCAGGGAAGAAAATAAACATTTCATCCTCTTGCATTTCTGAACAAAGGTCTAATACTGAAAGAAGCATGCTTCTAAAACGTCTGATAATCTAGATGTAATGTTCAGTCATTTGTCATGGCTGCAGAATAAAGCACTGTGCACAAACTTAGGATTTATATTATGTTATTTTTTTAATGCCGTGGTTATACAGTTCTACCAAAAAAGGAAATGTTGCGTCCAAAATGTAGTACATTTCTTTCTAAGCCCATGAAGATTAATTCACTGTTTACAGGACAGGAAAGCATATATAAGAGAAACCATGTCAATTACGATTTCTGCTGGACTTTAGCTTTTGGGTCTGTCTAATTTTCTCCTCCGCCGAAAATACTCCGTTTATAAAACTGGAGATATTTACTTTGGAAATGCGGGAGTCTTGCTCTAATGCCAAATCATCCCCTTTCTTAGTTCTGACCTAGCCACAACACCCAGTCTCTTCAGTGGTAGCTTTGCGTATTGTAACACTGAGTAAGTGACTGATTTGGCCCCTCAGCTCTGGCCAGCCTCGGATTCTTGTAAGAGGGTGCAAAACGGCAGCGTTTTCTAAGATGAAAGTTTTTTGTGGGATGTCTGGAGAAAAAGCTTGGAGAGGGAGTTGGAATTGCGCGGCCCCAACCCGGCGAAGCACGACCAGGTGCGAAGAAGGGACCCAGCCCTTTGCAGGGCGCCGAGGCTCCTGCAGCTGCCGGCAGCCGCCCTCGGCGCAGACCTGCCGCGCCGAGCGAGGGTGAATGTCTGAGATGAAACGTCCTGGCTGAAGTGACATTTAACAGCAATTTCCGTGCAGTTCTCAGATGTAACTCGCAAGGATGGTGTTACAACCACACGCTTTTTTTCCCGTTATATTTTTTTAATATTAAAGGCCAAGGGAAAAACAGACCCTCCCCCTGTAACCTCAGTGCATACAGATACAGTGTACCTCCTGCCACCCCCCCAACTCTAGCCTTCAGTTCCCCTTCACACAGGCGTAGCAGCTCTGTACTCTCAGGCTCTTTCAAGGGGTTAAGCTGCTAAAATGTACTGACAGCTTAAGAAATGAATGAGGGTTTTTTCAGCCATGAAGAAAGGGTATTTAATAACCACGCTTCGATGGCATCATGCTTCCATGAAACGAGTCAGGACACTTTGGTTTAACCGTCAGTAATATCACATTCGGTACAGTAAATGCCTAGATGTACGCATTTATAATTCTATTCCCCCTTGACTCTCAGCTTCCCTTATTTATTCCAGGTTACCTGAGCAATTAAGGTAAGGACTGCTCAGCAGACACTGATACCCTGCTGCTAAGGCATGGTGAATAGGGACGGAGCAGTGCGCTAACAAAGAGAAAGAGGTAGTCAAACATTTTGAGGATGAATGAATGGGATGGAAGGTGGATGGAGGAATGGAGGCAGAGAGGGAGAGGGAGAAGTACTCAGCGGTCCACCGTTATAACCACATTCGTACACTAAAGTTTAGGTGTCTCTCTCTAGCCAACTTCCAGCTAATCCTTAGCAGCTGGTCGTGGTGCTAACGTTTAGTGATTAGAAGTTACTACTCTATTTAGCATGCTGTATCCTTCTTCCGTGGGTTTTGGTTACAGGTTATACGATTAGGATTGCGAGAACAGTAGTGAACTAAACTTCTCAGTAAGAGGTCTTCACACCAGGGAAGTGTTACTTTGCTGCAGCAGCCCTGCCTCGTCAGTCATTAGGAAGCTGCAGGTTGTCAGAGGCTTCTCTTACGCGCACACACGCGCAGACACACACACGCGCACACACACAAAACCACAGCACTAAAACTAAATTAAGAAGCCGATGATTAAGACAAGCGTCTACGAGGCCTGTCATTTCAGCATCCTTCCATCATAACATTGTGGCACCGAGAAATTTGCTTGAAAACCCTGGAAAAAATGTCTATGGGAGAGCCTCGTATCTGAGATAGCATAAATGTTAACATCAAATATAGACTGGGAGCTGCCTCGGATGCAAGATAGTATTCCACAGAGGAAACGAGTGCTGCAGAGACCTGTGGACTATCCACACGCTGCTGAAACTCGGGTGAGTATCTCTCCCTTCTATTGAAGCAGGTACGTAGGCACTGTGTGAATCGAACTGGACCATTTTGAAATCCGCAGCTATGTTCCTTTCGGAGACTTCAGGAAACTCCCCCTAAAGATAGATCTGTAATGAAAAGTCCCTACTGGATGACTAATGGTTATTGGCACTCGGTGCCCCTTTAAGGAGAGCAGCGCATATTGTGCTGAAGACCTTACAAGCACCCTTTAAATACAAACATTTTAAGCCCCCCTCCCATGCACCCCCACCCCTGTTGTTTTCGGGCTAGTTGTGTTGCATCTCCTCTTCCCCCCTCCTTTAAGCTCTCCAGTCCTTCCCCCCCCCCCCCCCCATTCAGAACTAATTGCTCTGTTGCTTAAATGTTTCAAGAAGAGCTAAATTTCTCCATCCGATGATCTTTTGAGAAACTGCACTGTACCATAAAGAACAGCCAGCGGGGCACTGTATACCTTTGAGAAGCCTATGCAGCTCGAGGAGAGATAGCGTTAAAACACTGACATTAATCAACTAGGTATAAAGAGTTCCCCTAATGCTGAGCTTAAGGAAGTTTATTGGGCAGACTGGGGTTGGACAGAGAACGTGGAAACGGGAAACAATTGCTTTAGGGGACAGAAGCGTTTATCGATGTCGTAAGCGTGAGACAAGATAGAATAGTGACAGAAAGAGATCCGAGTAAACACTGGAGTATACATTTCCCACGGCGGTTACCTTGGGTGAAGAGAGCTGAATCAAATCACCTTAAATAAAAGCTAAGGATATTATCTACTTATCTCTGTATGTGTGTATCTACAGAATAGCCATCTATAGAATGTAGAGCATTCATTAGGTTTTGTGTGTTCGTTTGCCACTACCAGAATTTTTCAAAACAGAATTTTTTTACACTCGTTACGAACTTTAACGTTAAGAGATGTATTTTTAAAATCCTAAATCTCGCCATTATTTTTATATACCAGTATTTATACAAAAAGCCTCACCTGCCTGCGTTTTACGTGTCACTGTGTAACAAAAGCTCTTCCTAATTTAGGAATTAATATGGAATAAAAATATCCCTTAGGAATTATCCACAGATTTATGTAGACGACGATAATAAAATGCAGGGAAAATATGGGCAAGTTAAAAGTCGTGTACTGTTCTCGGCGTTTAAAAACACCATTTTTTTCTTCTGTGTTCACTGATAAAACATTCTTGACCGACACAGAGTTATCAGATTGAATTAAATAATCGGGAAGAAAATGGGGCGGGGGAAAGAAGGACCCGAGAAACAAACAGTGCTTGAAGAGACTTCTGGCTGGTCTTTGACTCGTAAGAAACCCTTGCTAGAATATTTTCACAGTGTCGCTCTAAAGCTCCTGAGTCTCTCAAAAACGTAATCTTTTGCAAATGACAAATGTATCTGGTTTTGCAGTTTTTTTGGTAACTCGAGAGAAAAGGCGACCCCCCTCCTCAGCTTTTCCCCCTCCCCCAACACAAAGACGGATACATGCTCTCTCCGGGTGTTATTTCACCCTGGCGCTCCGAAATCACCAGCCGGGCGCGGGAAGCGCTCGGCGGGCGCCGGCGCCCGGGAGGTGCCCGTCCTACCTGGCCGTGCCGCTGCGCCCGCTCCCGCTCGGCGCCCGCCGCAGCCCTCTGCCCGCACCGCCACCGCCGCCCTCTGCTTGGCGCAATCCCGCTCGTGGCGAGATCAGCTGTGGACCCAATTTTTAGGGCCTAGAGAAGCGCAATATCCTCCTTTCTCTTTCTCCCTCTCTCCCCCCTGTCCCCCCCCCCACCCCTTGTAACCATAGCAAAATGCTCGAGGTGGCACAAAAGGCACACAAAAAAAAAAAAACCCACACACCCTACGTCCGCCTAGGAGAAGGCATTTGGCGAGCCCCAGAGCAAAGCCGATTTCAGCTTTCTCCGTGTTTGGGGCTCAAGCGGGAGGCGGAGGCGCCTGAGCGAGGTGCTGGTGCGCGTTTCGGGCGCTACACGGTAGCGGTGGAACCTGCACTTTGCGAGTAGCAGGTTGGGGCTTGCTCTAACTCCAAGGAGACTGTCTAGGAAGCAGACCCGGCTTGCTCCTGGGTCTCCTCGCATGAGTAAAGCTCGCAGGAGCTAACTCTGTAGGCTGTTCTGAACACGTCTCATATTAGACAGTGTGCTCTCCATGCTCGTTCTCTCTCTTTCTTTCCGTCTTTCTTTCTTGGAGGGAGGGGGGAGTGATGGTAGAGGACTTGTTGGATGATTATGACTGCTACCACTTATAAAGAAGTTTCTTGGGGAAGGGCTGATACCGTACCCTTGATAACAGTGGGTGTGTTCATGTATTATTTTAATATGATATGTCTTTTATATAGAGCTTGTTTTCCTCCTCCCTCCTTTCCCAGCACACCCCCCCCCCCCCGCTTTGTTTCTGGAATTTGTTTCGCTTTTAAAGCACCAGCACAAACAAACAAACACACAAAAATGACTGGCAACAAGTTAAATCCTATTTGTGTTCCTCCCACCGAGCACGGACGGTGCCTTGCTAAAGCCTGGAGTTTGTAGTTTTCCTCGACAATAATTTGTCCAAGAAAGCGAAGCAGCTGCAGACAGACTTTCCGTGCAGTGACAATGTAGACAGAAAAATGTTGAAGGAAACAGTTCTCCTGGGATGCAACTCCTTTGTGTGTTTTCTCCTCTCCATCTTTCGGATGGGGCGCTCGCATAGGCTCACGCACACACGCCCGCGCGCACACACACACACACACACACACACACAAACGCAGAGGTTATGTTTCCTAGGGAGTTTTTGGAAAACAATGCTTATTATAATCGAGCTATAAACTCCACCTAAATAATGAAATCATGCTGTAGCTTCGGAAACTCCAGCAAATAAATATTCCACATTTGCCTACTAGCAAAATGCTAGGAGAGGAAGGTATTGCTCTATTTTCATGCTCATTTCAAAACATGCGTAAAAGAGATGTAGAGAAAAGTGTCACAAATCCTTGTCCACTGTGGAATGGATAGAACGATATTCGTTTAGAAATAGAGTTTTTTTTTCTCCCAAGGCGACTGCAAGCTAATTTTTATGGTTATATAATATAGTGGATCCACAAAAATAATAAACATTTCCACATCGAGGTTGACGACCATTTCTTAGTAAGACTTCACTGAAAGGTTCCTCCAGTGAGCCACCTGGATTCCGGTGCCTTAGCTTATTTCTACCTTATGATACAAAGAATTGCGGAAAAACGTTCGGGTCTATCTATGCTAAATGTACCTAAGAGATACCTTTTCACGCAATCGCACGGCTTGCAAATGATACTTAACTTTTTCTGCTGTGGTGGGCACGTGTTTTGTCATATGAAATTAACTTGTGAAAGCTTTTGTATCATTTTTTGATTTGTGTTTGGCGACAACGCGGATCATATCGTGTGGTGTTTGATACAATTGCCAAATTAAAGGCATGCTTTCGGGTTTGAAAAACAACAACAAAAACAACCCTCTGAGAGCTCATCTTCAGCAAAACAACGCAAAGAGCAGCGTAATAACATAGCGCAATACTTTCATATGTGTGAGATACCTGCATATTCTTCTGTATCGCTTGCCTCTCTATTGTCTATGCCTAAAGATATTCAAGTAACTCTTGGACTTGTTGCCTGTAACCGACACCCAAAAGAACATACGAATAGTATACAAATAATTACTCTAATTACTTGGAGGAATGTAATCGGGGTTACATTGTTCTGTATCTATTCCTATTCTCCCGTGGTAAATATTAACAATTGAACAATTGACTTGAGATGTTCCTGCGTTTAAACCGCAAGCAGCACACCAAATCATTACAATAAAGTGATCAAACTTTACTATGCGTGGCACAGTGTTTTGTTTTCTCTGTTTATGTTCGACTTCCCCTCTCAAAGGACATCACGTTGAGCCAATTGTTCTGTTTAAGCGCTCCTCTGGACTTCCGGATTTTAAGTCTAAATCTTTCAGTGTGTAGGGGATGAAATTATGATTTTCCGCATTTCAAAAGGGACGACGCTCTATTTATAAATGTTACAGAAGGTTTCGTTACTTTAGGAACAACAAAACGGGAACAGAGCTGCAATTTTCAAGAAAATAGGATTTCAAAATATAGAAATAAAAAAAGTAGCGGAGACGATGTATAATTCAATCAAATTACAGAAAATTGCCTTAAAATTCAGAACAGTAACGATCCATTATGTCTCTGTTTTATTAGTGACAAGTACAATTACTCTAAAATAAAGAACACTGGTGAATATATAATTGGCTGTAATCACGTTAGTGTTTGAATAAAAATGACGGGGACATTTAACACTTTGACAACAAAATGTTCAGAAACAACTTATTTATTCAAACAGTTTTTATTTGCATCCACGTGAAGGAGAAACACGCTTTTGCTTACGAGAAATCAATGCCTTTTCCTTTTCAATAAATACATATCTAAAACAGATTATTAATTATCTTACTATCCAAGGCTTAATAAAGTCTTCTGAGTACGACTGTATTATTATTGATTACTCGATACCCAAAGGACGCCATCTACAGGAAAAGGTCGTTAGGCTTAGCACAAATCTAATCACTGTTGATTAAAAAAAAAAAATCAGAGTTAATATTCCTCTATAAACTCAGCTCCGATTTTAACCACAACACCGATCACAATATTTGCTTTGTAATTGCTTCTTGCGATTCAGTGTGTTATAATTTGACAAGATCTAAGAATGTATTACAAGAGGCCTTTTCTCGAAAACATGGTGTTTAAAAAATAAATTAAACGCCACGAAGAATCACTTTTTCTCCTCTTTTTCCTCACGATTGACTTGGTCGCCCCTGAAAATGTGAATAGCCCATGGGCTCTCTGCCTTCAAACGCAGCATGTGGAAGATGCTTGCAAAGAGCCCTGAAAACAGAACAACTTGGTTGCAAGCAGTTCGTGCAACAATTGTGTCATGGAAAAACTAACATTTCTTTATCTTTAATTTAGCCAGTTCCCCTTTGGATAATGTCAATAAATATAAGCTATCCCGAGCACACTCTCACCTGCTCATGCAATACATTGTTTGCCCCAGAGCTTGCTACTTATAGGTACCATTTATCTGTGTCGCTTCCTTCTGAGCCCTTGCTGAGAAGCCCATCGAAGGCGAAAGAGTGCTACTTAATATTTTGATCATACAAATACAAACCTGTGGAGACAGTTTATACCCTCCGTGACGCCAACACCCTTGTTCAAACTATAGAAAACACAAGGAAGGCTAGAGAAAACTTTTAAAACTCCTCCTTCTCCCCCTCCCAGTGATTTTAATTCCGAACGGATATTTCTTTATCTATTTCTATATTTAATTTACCTTCCACTCTCGACAATTTTCCACATTTCTGCTCTTTTTTTTGTGTGTGTCCGTAAGGGGGCCGATTCCACACTGACTCGTGGAGCTCTACACTCCCGTGTCGCAGGAGCGCACCGCTGTCTGACCGCGCGGTTACGGCCGGCTCCCAAATGTCGGCTTTCCAAGCGGCTTTACAAATAAAGTAGTTTGAAGCTCTGGCTTCTCTCTCTTTCACTCAGGCCAGAAATCTAGATAGGCTAGGAAATTCCACGTGTGGATTAAACTGTACGTGAGGAGTCAAATGCAACGGTCCTATAACACAAAGGCTGAGGAAAATCACCCATGGTTCATCCTTGATATTGCTTAACTGGATGCGTTATTTGGAAACTCGGGAACAAAAGCCTGGAAACTTTATTATCTGTGCTCATAATGGAACCAGACTCAAAGTTTTTACCGAGCGTCTCCTCCATCTCCTCTCTTCTGGGCATTGAGATTGAAAGTCCCAAACCAAGAGGTTGTGTCATACCCCCGCTTTTAAACTTAATAAAATCTTAAGAGGGGAGGTTTCCTCCCTTCCCCTCCCCTCCCTTCCCGTCTGACCGCCGCTCCCCGCAGACACACAGGAGAACCCGGCGGGTCCCTCTGCCAGGAGCTAAGGCGACAGCTCCCGTCTGAACCAGAAGGTCTATCATTTCTCGGGTGCCTTTTACGAAACCGCAGATGTCAGCCTTTTTCTACGTGTTCGGGCTGCTAATGCGGGCCACTTCATACAACAAAAATGCTCATCTCTGGAGCCTTTCCAAGGGCCAGCCGCGGATTTCGTGCGTCGCCTCTGCCGCTGGAGGACCCGGGGCTCCGGGCGGGGGCGGCCATGGGAGCCCTCGCCGCCTCCTATCGGGCCGAGCACCCCAAGTGCCCTGGCGTCCCCTGGCCTCTCTGCAAGCCGCCCGAAGCACGAAGTTCTCCGATCCCCGTTTGAACACGGGACCGAGTTTCCCAGATGAACACTTCCCTTGCCGGGAACTTCCACAGAGACGCTTTTTTTCGGTGTAATTCACACCAGCTTCCCCAGCTAATAGGCCGCCGGCGGCTCCCCGCGGTGTCACCTCCTGAGGGATCCCCGGCGGGGGCCGCACAAAGCCCCAGGAGCACCCCCCCCCGGGACCACCCGCCGGCGCTGCCGAGCCGAGAGCAGGGGGAGCGGGGCTGCCGCGGCGCTGGCACCGCGGTCGGGCCGGGCGGCGGGCGGCGGGCGGCGGGCGGCGGGCGGCGGGCGGCGGGCGGCGGGCGGCGGCCGCAGCCCCGGCGCGGCCGGGCCGATGCGCACAGCGCCGGCGACATCTAGCGGCCGCGGGCCGCCAGCTCCGCTCCGTGCCGCTCCCGCGGGCTGCGGCGCCGCTGCCCCGCGCTCCCGCGGCCAGCCCGGCGCAGGCGCTACCTGGCTTTTTTCAGGTCCGCACACATACGGAGGAACATATTTAACCCTCTTTCCTCGCCCCAATACAGCTCACCGTTTCCTCGTTGATTTTCTAAGGATCGGGCACCCCACATAAACGTCCCGAAGTTTACGGTGCAAGGTTAAAATCAGTACGAAAGGCGTGTCCCCTTTTCAAGGTGTCGTATTTGCGTATTTACACCCTTGAGGCACTGAGAAAAAACAAATTAAGCGCTTTCGCCTTCCCTTTTCCCCACAAAAATCCCCATGAAAACAAAGAAGAAACCCAGGAGTGGCGATTCCTTCCATCTTCAAGGTGTGACGATAGGCCTGCAGTCTCCCTGCACCCACTGTCCCCAACCCAGCCTGGGCACTTCCTGAAGTTGGGGGGGGAGGGAAGCAATATTGTTGAGACACCGCGGGCGAAAAGAGCTCATACTATTTAAATCTTAGTGTCAGCTCTCATTAACAGCTCAAGTCATCTTTTCCCCCGGGCAGACCTTGTCTGGTCTATCGACTTAATAGAAAACAAAACACATGTTTGCATTCTATTATTACAGTCTCGATCGCTGCCTTGCGAAGAGCAGGGCAGACTCCGCTTGCATCGTGATGGGCTTCCCTAAGGGAGAGCACTTTCCCTTGTTTCTCCCTCCTGCCCTCCCAAGAAAAGTTAAGAAATCCGGCGTCCGTCTCCTGTCCTCCCTCCTGAATAGGAGCCACAATGGCAGCCAGAAGAAAAGGCTTGGACTGAAAATGTGAAGGCTAAAAGAGTCCGAGAAAAATAGTTACTCGCATGTTAACTTAGCAAAGCACAATAGTCTCTGCGGGGAACTTTAGGGTAATTTGTACATCAGGTGAAGTGCCCAGCGGCTCGGATCCAGCTGCTAGGACCGCAGCATCGCTCAGGGAAGCCGGCCGTGAGGAGACGAGCACGCTAGGCAATAACAAGCAACAGACTGAGAGTTTCAAGCCAACCCAAAACAAACAAACAAGCTCCCTCGACTCTCCCACCGGGAAGATGGCTTGGATAAGGAAGCAGATAAAGTTTTGAAGAGCTACAGATGCTTTTGCAAATATATTTTAACTCGTCTCTGCAGAACAAGCTTTTTTTCCTGAGACAATGGAGGGGGGATGGTGAGAGTAACAGCTTTATGAAAGGAAGGAATACATTTCTCATCCAGGGAAAGCAGAAGCGGTCCGAAAGAGTGGCGACCTGACCTGAATAAGGCAGTCTGATTCTAGTGCAGAAAAAGAAACGATTAATTTTACCCCATCCTCAGCATCTCTGTTAGGGTACGGCTCTGTACGCAGTTCCGAGCACAGGACACTTGAACCTGACAAGAGTAAACGATCGAAACGAGGTGTCCTGATACTCACCTGTTTGTTCTACTTGACTTAGATCTTTTTAAGCCATCCCCAGCTGACCGCTTCCCCCCACCCCTCGGCTTTGAAACACACAGATCTCAAGAGGGAATGTATGGATGTGAATTAGCCGAGCCGCACAGCGCCCAGAGGCGCTCCCTGCTCGGCTGCGGAGTCGGACTGCTTCATCGCAGCGCGGAGAGCCGGGCCTTGTCGCGGGCTCCTCTCCCGTCGGGGGGAAGCCGGCGCCTCGGCCATGCAGAGCAGGGCCCCCAACTTTCCCGCTTTTGAAGCGGCGGTTGCTCTCAAGGGCTTGGCAGTAAATAAACGCTATGGAAATAACAACACAGCCGTCCTGCAGTCAGAGCGCAGGCTGCCTCTGCACCTTTCCTCTGCAACACACGCCGTCAGCGTTTTAATTCCAGCTCCAAAGGGAACCTGCAATTATGAACCCCCCTCGTCCCCTCCCGCTCACATTCTCTTGTTTGAAATACTCACTGAGGAAGGTTATTTGGATTGCTAGTAAAACCAAACAGGGAGGGGAGGGAAAAAAAAGCCCACAAAACCAACAACCCAGCAAACCCTTCCATTTGCTATTTACAAAACTCATTGTCATGCTTCACTCAGGCTGTCTGCCTAGCTTGGGGAAATAAATGTGACTGAACCAAAGACAAAGCCGATGCAGCTGTATTTGAATTTCTCAAACACTGTCAAACGTGCTCCTATCTCATAATTCTTGGGGCTGTTGTTATTATGATCGCCATACCTAATGTGATCATATTCGAAAGAGAGGTATTTGGTGGCATAGAGACCTCGTTCTGGGTGGGAGTGTACAGAGATTCCTTAAGGAAAAAGCCAAAGGCTCCTACTCCCCACTGCGTAGAAGCGTTGGCAGAGGCAATAAGGAAAACTTGAGACCTGCAATCTCTTTCTCTCTTTCTCTCTTTCTCTCTTTCTCTCTTTCCTGTCCCCTCCGGTTCCTCACTTCCGGCAGAACTAGGTGTATTTGCCTGCCTAATTCCCCAGATGATAACCCCCTTCGGCAGCCTAGCGCTGCAGCCGCGGACGGGAGAAAAACGAGAGCGCTGGTCTCTCGCAAGGGGGGGGGGGGGTGTCCGCTGGACGGCATACCCTAGCCGTCATGCCAGCTTCCCTCTCTAGAGGAGTGTTAAAAGCGTGCCAGTATGTTTGCTTTCACTAGGGCTATAACGAAACAAATCCTTGTCCTCGGCTTCTTTGGAGAGAAAGAGAATAAAATATAGAGGGGCTACCACAAAAGGCAACATGCTCCCGTGTCACCAAGGGGATATACTGACGTATTCCCATATATCTGGCCGTAGATGCCCGGCTTTTGGCGAGGATGGGCAAACCCCGCTGGCCTCTTTCCCCAGGCTGCGCCGCGCCCGCCACGCCGGGCTGAGCTCGGGAGCGCCGCGGCGCCGTCGAGGGGAGCCGCCGGCCCCGGCAGCAGCCCGCTGGCCTCGGCGAGCCCGCTCCGCCCGCGCCCGCGCCCGCGCCCGCGCCGCTGCCCGCGGAGGGCGGAGCCGCCGCAGCTGCCCGCGGGCGCGTCTCGCCCGCAGCTCTCCTCCTCCTCCTCTTCCCCGCGTCCCTTCGCGTGTCCTCCAGCACCCACCTCTGCGGGCCCTTGTGCCATTGCCTTGCCAAACGGCGCCTAAACCCGAGGGTTTCGGGACCTGGAGTCCTGAAGGCTGGGGCGCCTGCCACCAGCGCCTGCGGGCGTGAGCTCAGACCTGGCCTCCAGCCCGGAGAGCATCTCCCCAGCCCTCCTTTTCTATCCCGCTTGTTCGTTGGCACATTTTTCAAACAACTCTCATGAGCGCTACTGCAGGGAAGAGGTACTGTCTCACCTCTCTCCTTCAGGACCGCTGCCTAGGAGCAGGGCCACCCTTGCGTCAAAGCGCTCTCCATTTCTTCAAGGCTCTTGGTGGCTTTCGTTGCGCGGTGTCCTTCAGTAAGTGAAAGCAGGGAAATGAAAAGTATTGTGATCAATTATTATTTTTATACCATATTTATGGACGGGGAGAAGTAATAACAGTTATTTGCCTTGTCGAAGCGTTTATTTCACACTTGGTATATTTTCTTACAATCGGAGAACCGACACGGGAAAAAATAAGCACAAATAAATTAAAGTAACGAAAATACATTTTTAGCAAAAGGAGATCCTTCTCCTGCCTAATTTTCTCGGGTGAGTTTCTTCCTCCTGACATTAATTTAAACCAACGAAAGTCTAGTCTCTAGCCCTTAAGACAAACAAACGGCAAAATAATCATTTACTTGTCTGGCCCCTTCGAAAAAGAAAATTTTTTTTTTTTCAAGCCGACGGCAAAGAACAGTTAAAAAGAAAAGCAGCCAGGAGGGCAGGAACCCCAGCGGGTCTCACGAGGGTACGGCCCCGGCTCCCCCGCTCTCCCCAGGTCCTCGGGACCCCCTCTCCTTCCTCCCCACCCGGGTTGCTGGATCCCGTCTCCCCTCCTTGGCGCAGGGCTGTGTGCTGCTTTCACCCCTCCTGCCCTGCCGTGGTCCTCTTGGAGGCATGCTTGCTTCTCTAATTTGTTAGCCTTACTTTGGCCCCCCTCAACCCCCAATCCCCCAGTGCAGGGGGAAAACGATGCCAGGGCCAGGGAAATACATGCCACACTGGGAGAAATCCATAGGCGTGGTAATAGCGCTTTCATATGCTTTTATCACATACATCAGGGTCATCTCAGGGATGGGTCAGGGGAGGGCGTCGGAGAGGGGAGCGGAGAAATTCCCCTGTGTCAAGGATTTCAAGTGCAACAGTGATACCAAGGTAACAACTTCCTCAGCGTCGGCTCTTGGTCTCCTTTAACGTGCTTCACTTCCCACATTCCAGCTATTTATTTTATAGGCGGCAATTGTGCCGTGGATTAGGTAACCTGTACTAGCAATGGGTAAGAAAAAAAAAAGGCTCTTGGTAGGGCCAGCAAACACTCATAGCCCCAAATCGGCTTGTGAGCGAGCTGCACAACGGCTCAATTCGTCCCATTTTCACGGAGCAGCCGGCACCTCTCCCCACCGGGCCGGGGTCTGGAGCCTGCGGAGCTGGGAGCCCTCTGAGCAGCAGCACTCACTTCCTTCACTCAGTCCCACCCGCCTCCGGCTGCCGCTCGGGTAAAGCCGATGTTTCTTTTGGACTGAAGCACCTCGGTCCTGGCTCTGTCAGAGCAAGAGCAAAACATCCTGAGGACAGGGCAGTTGATCAATCACTATGGCTGAGAATTCTGGAAATATTTTTTTTATATCATCCTCTGTGAAATATATTTTTTTTATATCATCCTCTGTGAAACATAACTCTTCAGCCTTTTTTCTTTTTTTTTTTTTTTCTTTCCTGGAATAGCACTGTCCTGCCCCTTTCCCTATCTATCTAGTGTTAGTTCAGTGCCCTTGAACATTGAAACAGTCAGCGTTAGCTGACTGTTAGTCAGAGCCTTCAAAGCCTTCCTCCTCGTTGTGGGGTTGGGGCTACCCCAAAGGCCCTTCAGCCCAGCAGGTGCCTGGAGCAAAACGCTCCGTGCGCCCCCCGGCCGTAGCCTGGCTCGCTGGGGCGGGAAGGAGGGCAGCTCCACCCGGGCCACTGTCCCAGCCCTGCAGCCCCCTCTGTGAGGCTTCGCGTCCCCTCTGCAGCACAGCCTGGCACCAGGCAGCCCCCTGGCAACCTGCAGGGCTGAGGTGGCACAAGGTCCTCGAGTCCACCTTTCCAAAACTCATCAGAGCTGGCTGGGCCAACTGGCGGAGTCCTCCGTCATCTCAGGAAAGATAGGCCATAATGAAAGCGTGATGTCTGCAGGGAACCGTATCTTTATGTTTCCAATTCTGAAAGCAGGGACAGACTAGAGAAGGAAGATGCTTAACCTTGAGACCCGCAGTTATGGGGCTAGTTTGCTGCAGGGTTATTGCTAGAGAAGCCCTACCTCCAACAATATTATACCTGGCACTTAGATAAAGTGCTTCCAATTCGTGAGCCAGTTAATTCTCCTGGTAGCTGTCTGAGATTATAGCCCTATCTTTCAGATAAAGGGAGGCAGACAAGTTAAACCTCTATAAAGTTTATAACCACAAATTACTTCATTTTTTTTCTCGAGTGAGAAAGTTTCGCAAATTTTAGTTGAGGTAGACAGATCACTCTGTATAATAACAAACCTATGAGGAAATTCCCAACACATAGAAAATGGCAATCTTATTTAAACTCCGGGAAAGATAATTGTTTGCCCTTGCTGTATTTTTTGCATTCTTGAAGTATATCTTTTAAGGTATAATATACATTTTGAAATCCCATATATGCATCTTTACAATAGTAATGGGTTTCCACAAGCTCTGTGGGAGGTGACATTTCAGCTAGATACTTCCCCTTGACTTTGTTTATTCCAGCAGTTTAAATTCTACCTCTGGTGATAGCTGTTAACTTGGCAATGTGAAAAGTGCTACATGATGTGTAGTGTGCTCAGTCAGCTCATCAGAAGCTTACCAGTTACGACTGTGGAGCCCATTCTTCCTGCCACAGCCTGCCACCCACCATACATGCCCAGGAGAGCTGATCTTCACATGTGTGGAAAATCCTGAAAGTATGCACACATTCACACAGGGACTGTGCAAGACACATATAGTAAGTTTGGTGCTTCTTAGAAGCATTTTTGTTTTTTGTGCTGTTCATAACAGTTGTAGATTGCTTCCTGTTCCCTGTCTGCCTCTGAAAGGAACCTGTCAAGAGGGGAGTTTTTGCAAGCCCATTCTGGAAGGGGATGAGCTTTGTATCTGCCAGGCTATCAGGATGCCTGTGTTTCCAGCAGGGGACCAAACTATTAGGAAGGCTGTGAAACAGGAGTCTGCTACTGTCAGAATTATCCAGCTTGCTTGCTCCTTGGTCTCCACCCGCACCTGAGAGGTCCTTGGGAAGGGAAATAGCTGGGAGTAGATTATGGACTTGATTAAATAATTTAAATATGCTGAGGTGTGCACCCCTGCATTATGAAATGAAGAACTTTGTTAACAAATGACTTTGTAAGACTGCTTCCCCAGAATGAAATCTGATCTCTGTTTAAGGTCTCTTAATGACATCAGCCAGGCAAGACTTAATTCCAGACAGACGCTATTTGTCAAATGTAGTGAGTGTTCGAGCTTCAAAAATAATGCTACCTTTGAGCACTGATTTTTGTTTGGAATATCCCACTGAACTTGCAAAATCCAGATTGGGCTCTTTTGCTCAACTGTGATTTGCAGTTATCCAAAGACATTATTTTTCTTTATTTTGAAGCAACTATTTACAAAGCAATTTCATGCCAGACTCTATCACCTTTGAGTGTAGTCTCTTTTGCATCAGCTTAAATAGAAGTAACTCTGTTGAACTAAGCAGAGTAACACTAGTGAAAAAACAGAATAAATAATCAGAGAGTCAAGCCCTTTGAATAGTAAATAACTCCATAAATAGTCTCATTGATTTCAGTAGTGTTGCATGGCATAAGTAGCTATGTTAACTGAACCAGCATACAAGACCCTTAGTGCTTGGATAGAGACAAAAAAAAAAAAAAAAGGAAGCTATAATTATTTTGAAAAATTTATTTCATGGTACATTATTGAAATTACATGTTACTAGCTTGTTGTACGATTTACCAAAGAAAAAATCAAGTGAGTTAACTACAAAGATGACTCCTCTGTTGGCTGCTATGACAAATCAAGATGACAAGATAAAAAAGCTGTGTCCCTTATTTAAAAATAGAAAGCAAATAAAGTCACTCCAGTGTCACATTTTGTAATATCCTTAAACACATGTTCGTTTAAGCAAGAAAGAATAGCATTTTAGTGAATGGAGTTACCCCCTTTTCTGGACATTTATGGGCAGTACTGAATTGTAAGAATGTCATAATACGGTCTCCTCTGGCTCTATTGCTCTGAATGACTTGAAAAAATTCTATAATTTGGTTTTTCTTGAAATCTAGCTGAAAACTAAGTCGAGTCCAAATATGACTTCTTAATTATGTTTCTTCGGCTAAACACATTTTTTAAAAATAGACAAGTGTTCACTGCAAATGTTTTGAGGCAACTTTATGCGTGAAGATGAGAGTACTCAACCGGGTCTGGATTCAGAGAGCAGTGAAACACCTACCCACCTTTAAGTCTTCTGAAGCCAGCAAGACTATTGCTGGAACTTAATTGCTTTGCCACAGACACATTTTTGAAAGTGACTTTGGAAGGTTTGACTCCACTAAGAGAACTGGAACATGATGCATAAGAGCAGAAGGAGAAACCATGATGATCCAGAGAGTATTACAGCTTGATTAGCAATGACATCAGGTCCCCACACCTTCTTGCCAGTATCGAGTTTGCTGTCAGCGTTATTAGGAGTGCCGGTGATACATTTC
The DNA here is from genome assembly GCF_040807025.1 of Struthio camelus. NCBI lineage: Eukaryota > Metazoa > Chordata > Aves > Struthioniformes > Struthionidae > Struthio > Struthio camelus. The sequence goes on along the minus strand of NC_090946.1, from coordinate 52,318,178 downwards.
AAGTATTCAGTCAAGAGTGGTGCACTAATGTACACAGCACTCCTGAAAACTTTGGTAATTACAGTAATTCTGATGGAACCACATCAGCTCTGTCCTTGCCTTCCTCTCACTGCTTTTCTTTGTATTCTCTTCTTGCCATATCGCATAGTAACTATGAAAAATGCTTTGTCCAAACACAAACTACCTGTTCTGAATGTCACTCTGCTATCAGCAGGAACAGTATTTCAAATAAGCTGCTGGGCATTTGCCTCTATGAATAGCTACTTCTTTGCTCATGTTAGACTGTAAAAAGCTCATATGTATCATTTGAGTGCACATTTTTCATTAAGAACCTCCAGAGCACAAAAGGAAGGGGCCATGAAAGGAGAAAAAAAGAGATCTTTTGCTTTATCACAAACAGTTCTCTGCTGCGTTTCCTCAGTTGCGACCAAGCTATATCTATTTTCTATTGAGTGTGGAATGTTCTTATTCCCAGGAAGTTTTTAAAGGAAGTACTTTGAATAATGTCTTACCGTGCTGATTTTTTTGATACTGTCTGAAGCTAGTCTGCCACTTTTTCTCTTTTTCATCTGGCATTGAAGTAACACAAAAGGGATAAAATGTTTCCTCTGTACTAGGTAAGAATAAGGATGTGTTTGAGCCCACACCTATGCAGGAGGTTAGGATCTACTGTTCTGCCATGGCTGAGGGTGAGAAAGGGCTGCCTGGGCTTCAGCTTTAGGGGAGGAAGACACTGTTTACCTGCGTGCAAAATACATTGCAACAGTAGTCAGAGGAGACTAGGAGATTAATGAAGACTGCTCTACAGTTCACTTTCCTAACCTTTCAGATAAAGGAGCCTTTCAGTCTTGCAGGTACAGGCTCCTACCGAATTACTGCTACCCTCAAAACAGAGAGGACGAAGGGAAAGTGATGAGATGCTTGTGAACCAATGCAACAATGAAAGATTCCTGAGAATGGATTTCTCACAACCTCGCCACAGGCTTAAGGCACACTTGCTGCTTGCTGCAGTTCTGGTGCCTGGAAGCCTTTATGAGGTGGGACTCTAAGATTAAATTATAAGGAAGTTTCTAGTTTACTACTCAAAGGTTTCCTAAGCTCTCCCAAAGCATAAATGAAGATTCAAATGATGTTGTTTCCTAAAAATCAGTTATTTTTAAGCTACTTTTGGGTGGAGACGTCAGTCTGATTTAGGCTCTTTTAGTGTCTGGAGAAGCTAAGTTTTCTCATACTTATCAACAATAAAATAAAAACAATAGAAAAGGATTTATCAAAATCTTCTCTTGATTGAATGGCTCAGTATTATTTCTTACTATGTCTGCAAAACCAATAAGTAGTATGAACTCCTGGGGTCTTTTTAGGGGTTTTATTTCTAAAATTTTTAAGTTTTCTCTTTCTTTTTTCCTGACCTGAAAAAAGTACCTTTTATTTTCTTAAAAAGAGACAAACAAACCAACCCAATTTTGTTTTAATTCTGCTCTGAGATGCATTTCCTGCCTGAGATGGTACCAGTCACAGAGCCCAGCACTCCGATGTTCTCTAATTACTCACAAACCTAGCATGCAATACCAAAGCAACTTGATCTCACCGCATCAGTAACATAGCATCCGGTTCTACTAGCTTGACAGTGGTGGCATAGGAAGGAGTGAAAATTGACAGCAAGTTGACAGAACACTACTGGGACCACTCTGAGGTTCCTCACGGTCATCTTATCTCTGTAACACTAAAAAACTAGTAAAATAGTCACCAGAAGAGCTGTTACAGGGAACTGACTTAATGGTAGGTTTCTTTAGGTGTTTACTGTGAATGAGGTTTTTGTCTTCAGCCACTGAAATTATCCTTATGTATCCTTATGCATGAGATTTAAAAGAAGACGGGTGAGAAATCGTATGGGAAGTGGAAAACATTTGTTTTCTCTATGTGAGTGCACTGTGCTGAACGCAGCGGGGTGGTGAGACAGACTCCTCAGATGCTATCACATTAACAGCAATATCATGTAGCTGCATATCTCCTTCAGGCTCCTCTACATAATTCTATAGTGTGATCACTTAGCTGGCCTTGTTCAAGCTGTACAGTTTAAAATGAGAGTGCATTTTCTTTTACGCATTGAGCTTATTTCCTGTTCCTATCGTTGTTCAAAATTCATTGTAATAAGGAGTCATTTTATTGTCACAGTTGCTTGGGTGTGTTTTGGCTTCTGTTGTGTTAATAGAAAAAGATAAAACAAATTGTTCTGTGAATAGCAGAGGTAATGAAGTGTGATCTCTTGAGGATTTGTATTTGATATTCTTACACTTCCTCCTTTGCCCCAGTGCGACAGCTTTGCCTATTTATGCTCAACTTTATGCCCAACTCCATTAGATCTCCCTTTCTAGTCCCCTCAACTGTCTTTCATGCCTTCAGATATCAGCTGTGCAAAAGGTATGATACACTGTCAGTAGTTCAGAGCTACATTTGCACTGGTGTGCTGGCAGAGTACATGCTGACTCGTTAGCAAGAAGTCAAACAAAAAAGATAACTGTTGAGCTGTGACTGATGTTTTATTCTTAGTGGGGCACTGATTTTGGTCTATGTCCTCTACCCAGCCACCAGTTCCACTAAAAGTTGTGAGAATCCTCTTTAAGGCTTTGACCTTCTTGTAATCTCTGGCTGAAATTGGCCAATAACTTCAGAAATTGTGAAGAGGCAGAACTGACAAAGAGTCAGGTGGATCAGTAGTGCAGTAGCTATAAGAACTAATTCAGAAAAGTATATAAATATGCAAAAAATTGTCTCTCTGAAATAAAATGCATGTTAATTGAAAGTTAATGGAACTTGTACTCCTAATGCATACAAATGCTTTTGAAAATTCCACCAAGAAAGCTTTTTGACTGTGAAGTGAGAGAGAAACACTTTGGATACATCTGCTGAAGGCACGACAACAAAATATGCTCTATGAGCCCATCTTAGCTGAGAAAAGAGCATTTTGAATCACGGCACTAACGCTGAAATGTTTTCTTTGTTTTAAATTTGCGTCTGGCTTAGAACCTTGCACACTTGCTGCGTAATTTTGACTATCTGTTAGAGCATTCAAGCAGTATCAGAAATAGCAGTATTGAATGCATATGGCACAGGGAAAGAAATCTGTAATAATACCAGCTGCCATTATATGATAATTAGTTTCAGTCACTACTAACCTGGACAAGTGTTTTTCATAGGGAAACAAGGGGCAAATTTAGCAAAGAAAAATTCATACAAAATTTTCAATTTTTTAAAATCATCCCTAAAAAATATAATCCACTTTGATCAATGGGGGAAATCATCTAGGAATCATTTTGAAGCTGAATATGTCTAGTGTGATTAAACAATGAGTAAGAGGGACATGGTTGCAGTTTGCACATGTATATGAGGGTTAGAACTTAAGTCAGTATTTTTTAAGGCACACATATCCATAGGAATGAAGGAATAAAATGAGGGAAAATTTAAACTGAGTTTCTAAAATACTTCTAATGGGTAGAATCTATTAGAAAGCAAAATAATTTGAAAAATAATAGTAACAGTTTTATCATCTGGGAAATCTGAAAAAAGTTTGGCGAAATTATCAGAAATATATGTTAAGAAGTAATTTAGCTTTGGAGCAAGATAGCTTAGATGGTCTCATTAGTAATTAACAGCTCTAATTTGTGTGATTCTATGACTGAATCTTGTGATGAGGTCATTTGCCTCTTTTGGAGCTAGCTAGCACAGAGCTAGCTGTCTATATAACATAATGTGTATATTAAGAGATAAAAGCAGTCAGGTTAATGTTTGCATTTCATGGCTTCCACGCATTTTGCTGTTAAGGACAACAGTCTGTATGTTTCTTTTCAAATTCTATATTTAAAGTAGGTTATATTACAGCCTGTGAATATTATGTCCTGGCATGCTGTGATTACAACCGAGGGAAATCTGCAAGTACCCAGCTTCTTCAGAAGTCTATTTGAAAGGGCAAAGTGCATGCACACAAACACACACACACACACACAGAGCTGTATATGTATACACATCTCTGAATTTAGAATTATCATTATGGATAATAATTTAGTATAACTAAAAGTAAATGATTTCTTGTGGGAAAAGTACAAGGTCAGCTGCAGGATGCAGGAACAAAGGCAGCAAAAATAAAGCTGCAGGTTTCTAAACATGCAATAAATTCACATCACTAAACTTGCTTGATTCAGAAATGTTTTCATGATACGTGAAGTGAAGAAGAGTGTCAGTTCATAACAGGAAAAATAAGACTTTTGAATCAGATGTAGGGTAAGTGAATAAGCTCGTAAAATCTTACTGAGCTTTTCAAAGCAAAAATAACATATTTGCACTGTCAGAGATTTCACTGGAAAAGAGGCTCACGTAAACAGGTAGGATGCAAATGTAACTTTCTGCTGGGATTACAGCCTGTAGGCTGCTTGGCATAGTGTCAAATAACTAGTTACGCGAAAGATACTGACTTCACTGATGTCATTTGGACTTGTCATTGCCTTTAGTGGGGATACAGTCTTATGGATGATTTTTAGACAGTTTCTGAAATTCACAGACAGATTTTTTTGACTGGGTTTTGGCCTCTGCTATCTGAGGCAGTAAGCAGAGCTGATAGGCTTGGTCACATGAGACCTCCTAGCACAGGAGACTTGTGTTGCACAGGTGACCCAAACAGGCCAGCATAGAAGTAGAAACTTCCTGCAGTGGGACTTCTTGGTCCTGAAGGACTCAGCTGAGCTGGTATACGGAGAGGGTAAAGCCTTATTCTGTCAGGTGCACTAGACTGCTTTGTTAAGAGCTCTGTGAGGTAAAGACACAACCAGGGATTCTTGGGTAGTGCTCTGTCCAAGTGGAAAGACCTTTTCCCGAGATAAAGCTCAGGCCAGCTTCTGACAGACTCACGCTATTCAGTTGTAGCTCAGATATCATGTTGTCAGCATAAATTGTGTGCAAGAGTGTTCAGCTAGCAGATAGTTCTTTCAGCAATGTGTTTATTTGGCATCATTTAGAGCAGCTCTGAGGTTCCTTTCACCTCTGCTGAGACACAGGGTTACATAGATCTGTTCTACTGAACTGAACAGTCCTAGGTAAAACAGAGACTCCTGGGCCTCCGTGTTTAGTTCAGAGCACTGTTTCTTACTGAATGGTTTGTTTCTTCCAGCACACGTAAGGGTCAATAAACATTTTCAAATAACACATCAATGTACCAATCTTATTAGAATGTACCAATCTTATTAGAATTTGTCTTTCTAACATTTATGTGATGATCCAAGAAACTCTACACAAGATAATAGCAGGAATAATCGACCAAAGAACAGCATTTTCTTTAATCAAGGGAACATGATGATCAAATCAAAAGCTTTAGATCCATGGGTATCATCAATGGTCTTTTGTCTATTAAAAACAGTAAGTCATCAGTGAATTTTAGAAAGGCAGTTAGTAGAGAGTATGTCTATGTCTAGACGAAGAAAGGTCAGAACGGTACTATATGTACTTAAATCCATTAATTGTACTGTAGACAGTTTTTCAAGTGATTCATTTAAAAATATATTACTGAAGTACAGCAATACTTACAAAGAAAGATGCTCAAATCTCGTATTTCTTAACATTCAAGTACACTTTCCTTGGACGTTTTGTTGTTCTAAATGCGATTCAAACTCTGATATTTTAATTAAAAAAAGAGAGAAAAAAAAAGCAACCAGAACAGCACAGTGTTGCTAATGAGTAGCTCAGTTTCCCTTTAGAAACATGGCAATGCATTGGCAGAAGTACCTCACAGCGTTAAAGCTTGACAGGCATTATAGTTTCCTGCTCCTGTGGTATAGCTTTAGGGAAAGTGAGTATTCTTCTACACCTTTAATAGAACACAATAAGACGTGCAAGTGTATAGGGAACTTACTAGCTGAGGAATGGTAGCCAACATATGACAGCAAAAATTGTCTGAGTGTTAGCTGCTGTCTGAGTGTTAGCTGAGGTTTGCTAGAACATACAGCTTTCAGAATCCAAGGTAGTATCTTTGCATGAAACACCATTGCACAATGCAGAAATACTCTGTATTAAAGTGCACTAAAAGGTATAGTAAAAGACTTTCCCTACATACAAAACATGTGAGAAGGTGTGTTTCTTTCACCTTCTGAGCTCAGTGGAAATATAAAATACAGTTTTTCGGGACAATATTTAGTGGTCTTAATTCCTAGACTCTCTCCTTTCTTTTCACTTTTCTTCAGTCACTGAGATAGTATTGCAAAGGAAAAAGCGCTTTATAGACAAAGATGTCTTATTGGCTTACCCACACTGCATATTGGTCAGCCAAGAATCCTATTAAAAACAGATGTGATTTTCTAATTAATCATTGTATCATAAATCTTAAACACAAGGAGGCCTAATAGAAGTTCCAAAAACATTTCAGTTCTTGCATTTCTTAACAACTGGCGGACAACCACTGTTTTGTATCCCTCAAAATTGCACCTTGATAAGTATTTTGTATTGACTTATTAACGCTGACTACATTTTGCAAGACTGGAAAAATGGCACCAGAGACATTTCTCTATTTTGAGAAAGGTTATATGGACAGCGTGAGCAATTGACCAACAACAAAGTCTCCCACAAGTTAACTGCATGACCGCTGAGACCTGAATATGAGGATAAGTTCAGCTATAGGGGCCTGCACATACATCTTAGATAGGAAATGTGTGGCTACTGATACAGGTCCTATATAGTGATCTGGAGCGTGAGAGGTGGAAGGTGGCTGCCCACAAAAGTCCTCAAGGACACCCTAGGGGCATGTTGAACTGAAAACAAATTAACAGCCAATGCTTTTGAGCTCTTAGCCATGAATAGGCAGAAAGGAACACAGAGGAGAGCAACTTTATGCCGTAAAAAAGCACAAACAAACAAACAAACAAAATATTTATAAAATATTTGAAAGCATCTTTTGAATTAACTGGCTATAACTGTGAAATCTTTGCACTTCCATTCTGTTTATTATAATTTCTTTAAACTCAATTACATTTTCCAGTTATTTTGATAATTTTTATTTTATTTTTAGTCCTCAATTATTTTAGCCCTTTTGTACTAGACTCTATCATTTTAATTTTGTCTCATACACTATCAAACTTTTTTCCTGTTCTGAACACTTTTAGTGTATCTATTTCTTTACCTTTTATAGAACTATTTCCTCTAATATCAACACCTTTTCTGTACTTCTTTTTGACTGCAGCTCACTTGTTGAAATTTCCAGTATATCTTCTAGAATATACTGATAATTTTAACTTTTTAATGTGGAGGGATCCTAGCTTATCACAAATTGCCATAAATTCAAAAGTACAATGTGCTGTAGGCAAGTTGAAAGTATCTAATATGTACTCTTCTTTCATTTTTCCGGTCATCTCTATTTAGGCCTGTTAGCACTTTCTCAGAACAGAAAGTAGTCCGTTTAGAAATGATTGGATCATCTGTTTTACCCTCAACCAAGTGACATTCATTCACCCATTAATAGTCCTTTTTTCCCATCCAGATGTCACCAAGAAATAATCTGTTTTCGACTTAAAAAAAAAAACCCTATAGGATAATGGGAAATCAACAATTGCAATTAAATATTTCATATTGTAAAATGTAATGAAATTCTTAATAACATCAGAATTAAAAAAAAAAAAAAGGAGAGGCATAAGAACACTAGAAAATTTGGAAGGTAAGTAAATTACTATGGTTATTTTCCTAGGGAAAACATGTGCTTTCCCAGGTTAAAGCTCTTCATCAGAGCATCTAATATAGACTAATAATTTCTACACAGTTACCGTTGCAATCAATAGTCTATTTTGAGGTACTTTTATTCTCTTCAATCATTCAAGAAAAGATTTTTATTCTTTCATAACAGTAAAGTTAGCCCTCTGCATGCCATAGCCCTATTTCATCCTCGTTCTTTGTAATGAAATGGAACAAATTTTTTCAGGTGATAAAAATTAAAAGCAACTTCTCTAAAATAGGCAGATGGTAATGTGTTTTGATATTCTTCTTTAAGTGAAGGAAGAGCTATAGTAGTTTTTGTATGTTTTGGGTGGCTATCATTGTCCCTTCAGTCCATGCTGATGCTTCTCCAAGAGGAAACCAACTCCTTGTCCAACTGTACTTTTTCTATTTCATCCCAGGTCACAGTCTAGGTGATGCTTTGCATAGTATTTCAACTGTTTATACAATTTGGTTGTTTAATATACCAAAATGACATAGTTTGTTCATTATTGGACTCTGCTGAAGTTTGTAGCACTTTTCCAAAGAAAAATTCAAATGAATAAAATGACATTTCACATAATCTGAAGACTCTAGGAACTATGAGATTTAAGAATAACTCTGTGAGATTCAAAGAAAAATAGTATATCGAAAGATGAATTAGATAGTTATTATCTCCTGTTTCCCCGTATTTTATGAGCCCCAAATAATTTTCTGCCCCAGGCTTTTTAGATCTGACAGTTCTTACACCTTTTGCAGCCTAGAACTAGCTTCAGATTTTTGATGTAGCGATATTACCTATTTAAATTTGCATTTCTATTGGATTAGATACCTTTACATTGCTTTTCTACTTCTGAGGTGCTTACTTCATTTTGGAAAAATTCCAGGATTCCATTAGTTGATATATTTTACTCTTTAGCACTTTGCTTCTAGTTTTGGTTCTGGGGTTTACATATCTTAATTGTAGTTACCTATGCTTTCCTCATAGCTTGAGTTTCATTGGTTTGTGATACAATTCTGCTTACTCTGTGGAGGATCTTACACAGTGTGTGGGTTCACCGATACCAGGAGGAGAAACTACTACTCAGAACAAGGGTAGCAATACCTGGCCAATTCAACACTGGTAATAATAATAATAAGATAGCTGGTTAATGATTATACTTAATGCTTTTAACTTGAAATGGTATTAATCCCCAAATCTATGACAAAATTATTTCGTTTCCTAGTTCTTTTTTGCAATTCTGCTAGAAGGTTGCCTTCCTCACTAAACGGGTGACTTTCCTAGCGTTAATGTGGCTTCTTGATATGGCACTGCTTATAGGCTACGCATGGCAACCTGCCTCATCTGGGCATCTTGCTACAAGGGGGAAATGCTGATGAAGTCTCGTATCTCCTTGTTGCTCTCTTCATTGGAGGCAGAACAAAGGGGCATGGCTGTAACAACCTGATATCATAGCAGGCCTTAATAGTAATATTTGCCTGGGGGTACTGCTTCCAGGTCAGTTATATATATAATACACATAATACAAGTCAGTTATAAGTAGGAATCAGCCCTGTACGCAAGAACCCCCTAACCAGGAAGAGTGAAATACTCAGAGGCAACTCAAATCTTTATATTTTACACAAACATTGATCTGCCTGTGACCTTACAGGGCACTGGCTACAGCTTGACTGGATGTCAGGATCTGTAGGACTGTATTTAAGAAAAGCAGAACAATTCTGTGGAGGAATTGGAAACAGTTTTGAAAGTCTTGTTCACTGTAGATGAGATTGTTAAGTTCGATACACAGGAATGAGTAATTTTTAGATCAGTGTGTTAGGTCTCCCAAGTGATTTGCATGTATAATCAAATGAAAAGGCCTCTGAAATATTGAAACTCTAGATGAGAAAAGTGAAATTCTATTAAGAAGGAAAGAACCTCCGCATTTATAGCATATTCAGAGAACATATCAGAGTACAAATTTAATGCAATGCAGCAATGCTCATCTTACTTTAAAGGTAATTATATAGAAAAAGGGGCATTTAAAGTGTGTAAGTAGAGGCTTTTTTGCACTCATACAGCATATAATTAACAAAGTTCTTTAAACCTATTCATAAAAGAAAGTAATAAACCACTTGTAAATAATGGCAGTCTCAGATTCTTTACAGTTAAATGTCAATAATCTGAATATCTTTTTTATGTTCAGTTATAAAAGTACATTTTTGACATATTAAGTAGAAGCAGGTATTACTGGTGTAGCATTTCAATTTTCTAGAGATTTAGATGTATTTATATAAAAAGGATACAAAATGAAGCACTGTAGCTATAGAAAACTGGAATGCTTGTAAATTAAATCAATAATCTGCCCGCAAAATACAAAGTAATAACAGAAAAGTGAAGTTGCAGAACATTTCATAGCAAAATTAAAAGGTGTAGGTGTTGAGACCTTAAAATAATAAACTGTAGGTGCAGAACAAGAGAACTATCTGCAAAGGAAAGTACTAATCCTTGCGGTATGGTATAGATCAATTAATAATGATTTGTTTTGCAGCAGTCGTTGAGTCTTCACAATATTCATTTCAAAAACAAACCCAACACTTTTCATTGTTCATGTATTACACATTCTATTTGGAGCAAACACTTCCTACAGAAATAAGGAGAAAAGGGGAAACAGGGAGAGATCAAAGAAAATACACAGTAGTAAAGGGAAAAAGTATAGGTCATAAGCGCTTATTCATTTAATCTCCTCTTTTGGTTTATTTAACGTTTTTTCTTCTACCTCACCTCACTCTTCGAGAATATCTGTTGCTTAGTAGTCCCAAGGTGCTTTGATGTATGCTGTCTTGAATAGCTGGAGTGCAAAATGCTCCCAATGTACCCTTTCCTTTTTGACCTTGCTGTTTAGCCTGTGAGTACTAAAGTAGGGGTGGAAAGCTGGCCATGAGAAGAGAACTCATCGAGGCCAGGTGCTACCACAGGAACAGGGAGACTGAGCTAGACTGAGGGTTACAGACCTGCAATGAAAACTTGCTCGTGCTCCTTGAAATAAACCCAGATTAAATTTATTAGAGTTGGATTTTTTTTGTCTTCCAGTCCTGCTGCACGTGTTTTTTAAGTTTCAGTGTTCAGGAACATCTATGATTTCTTCCATGTTGTTGAACTGCTGTCTATTGAAAGATACAGTACTTAGTCTGTTGATAGCAAGAAGTGAGAAAAATCAATACTCCCCTGAAGTAAACCCTTAGTTGCCCTAGGTCTGCACCCTTAAAAGCCAGTCTAAATTGCACCAAAGCTGGGATTTTCAGGCTGGTTAGTTTTTCAGAAAATGAGTTAAATAGGTAAATCCTCTCTAGAGTGATGTAGAAGCTTTAAAATAAACTTCAGTTACATGTTAAATATAAAAGAGTGTTGAATGCATGAAATAATGTTTAATGTCAAAGAATATACTATCTTAAGTGAGTTTTCGCAAAGCAGCTTACGGTAGCTGTCTTTCATTGGTGCCCCCAGAGTTTCTTCTTCATAGTTTTATCCAAAAGACATTAATGTCTGAACAGCCTTCTATATCCTATTTAAGGTTTTATATGTATACATATAAAATACATATACACTCACACACACATACACACATATCAAGGGTATTTTAAAACAGAGTCATTAAAATAACTAAACAAAAATCTCTCCTATTAGTTCAATCTTACTGTATGATACTGGATGAGAGAAACCACCATTAGTTCTTGCATCAAGGTAACAATCGCTTTTGAAAGGCAAAGGGCAAGGTCTCTTTACTGTTGCAGGTTTCCAGGAACTGAACCAGAGGCAGAATAGATCAGAATGCCTTTTCTGGTCTTCGCTATGAAGGAAGGTTATTAACCTAATAAGGCTATGTCTGATCTGTAAGGCAGGTGGACGCTATGAAGTTTCCTAGGGTCTCCCATTCATCCAGTTCATGGCCCTGGCTGAAGGGCTCTGTGTTTCACTTCAACTTGCATGCTTGCTTTTCCTTCCATACAAGTCTAGGCACAAGGGGTGCAATGGTGAACCCTAGAGGGCTTCCTACAACTTGGAGGGTGGATCCAACTACATTTTAAGGTTTACACCGAGCCTAAACTCCTCTTAGGAACCTCACTTAGACTCTTAAAATTAGATGGGATGTTCAGGCTTTAGTCTTTTAACACAAAACTTGAAACAGCATTTGCTGTAAGGTTTGGTTTGTTGTTCTAGTTGCTCCTTTCCTGTATGTACCTCAAGAGAAACTTCCATATGCATAACATTCTTCCTAAGAGAAAAAGTCACCTACCTTTGGGGCTGTGTGTGGCTCATGCCTTTGCTCCTTCAGATCCCCTACGTGTGTCCTTGCCTACGCTGAGAAGAGGGGAAAGTGAGTAGCCAGGCGGCAACAGTGGGCTGGTAAGAAATCATTTAAGAAAACATTTAGTTGAGGTTTTTGAAACTTAGGATTCTGTATCAATATGGAATGAACACTAGAAAATCTTTACCTATGATGAAATTTGTGGGTACATCTGGATCCTCTTTTAGCTTCAGTTCCATTTTGGAATTAGGAAAACCCGAACAAACGAACACACTCAACTTTGATGCCAAAGTAGCATCACTTCAGTGAAGGGAGAATCTGCACAAGCAGAAACCTGGTCTGCAGTAAAGAGGTTCCGACTCCTCCAGCACTCAGCCTGATCAGACTTCTCAGCTGAAGTACCCCTATGCTTCATAGTGACCAGAAAACAGATGTCAGCAATTCAGGAGGTTGAAGATGCAGCTGCTACAAGAATACAAAAGCCATGCAAATTAAATGCATTCTTGATTAATAACTGAAAATGTACAATAAGGAATACCCTTGTGATGAAGTTGTTCTTATGTTTTGGTCTTAACTATTTTGTTTTTAATTTAGACTATCAAATATATTTGGAATTGTTGTAATGCTTACTGACTAAGCAGCAAAACCGCATACCTATTTCAAAGACCTCACTGCTACTTTCTGAATTCAAACACGATGGTGTGATGTGGGATTATTGAACTGATAACCCAATGATCATGCTTCTTCTTTCTTCAGTTCGAAAAAGTAATTTATTCATGGGATGGGAATCTTTGTCTGCTTTTTGAACTCAAACCTTGGCACTGTGAAGCAAGCTGCTATGTTGATATTCATGATCTGGGAATTGAAAGATGTTTGCTTTTTCAATCTCCTAAAGTTTGAGTTTAATATTTTATTAACTATACTATAGTGATTTCCTTGTCAGTGTAGTGAATAAATATTAAAGAAAAACGACACAGAAAATTTTAGGTACACAGGTAAAATAGGGAATCAAAAAAAAATTAAGTCATTTACCTCATGGAAAATTCATCAGATATTTCTGTACTATAAAAGAAACATGACTCTACCTAGTTGAAGGCTAATTCCATGATGATACTTTGTAAATCTTGACCTTTTCATTTGGAAGCAAAACTATTTAAGACAATAACTTACCACTTCACTGTTGTACCAGTAGTAACATTGTTCCTACAAAAATCATCATTTCAGTAACTGATTCCAGCAGAAATGCACTGAGCTAAACATTTTGAGTTACTCATTTTTACCCCTTCACCAAGCATTTATTGACAAGCATTTCTTGAATCTTGTTTAGAAGTTCTTCCTGTCCTTGCAGGGTGCCCAGAAGCTTATCAAAACTAGGCTATTTTGAGCTGTTTGTGGGTGGGAAGTAGTCAAATGACATTTGGATTCTCATATTTGACGGATTATTGTGATGGTAAGGAAGACTCGGTTGACCACAATATACCTACTGACCTTAGCAGCTGTGAAAGGGCAAGTGCAGTTTTATCAATTAAAGTATTAGCAGTAGCAGCATAGAAGTATCAGTGCCATTCATGGAAAGAAGTTTGTTTAAAAATAGGAAAGAGGCACCAGTAGTATTAAAGAAATGGAGTAAATGGTGGACAGTGAAGGATTTGAAAACTTATTGAGGGTCCTTCCCAGTAAGAAAACTGGATGGTGACTTTTAGTGTTAGTAATTTCATGGAGTGAAGGGAAATCTGAGAAAGGAATGGCAAAATCAGTGATTAAATGTTGAAGACAGACAAATTCAAGTCAGAAAGGAGAAGATATATTTAACAGTAAGGATGATTCATGCAAATTGTACCAGGGAGTCGTCTAATTACCAAAGTAATTACCTCAATGCAAATGTACCTTTATTGGGCTGTGAGGTATGAAAGAACAGATCAAGTGATCTATTGGTCTTTTTTTGACCTTAAACTCTACCAATATATTAAAACATATAATTGACAACTTTGCTGTTTTTTTGAAGTCTTTTACTTGAGAACACATGGGAGGCTGTTAAAATGTGGAATAGATTATTATTCTAGTTATGTTTCTTAAAAATTCAGGAATGAAAGTATTCTATATATAAATATGATAGTTCATCTTTAGGCCTCAGAATTAGTGCTTTGCCAAGATCCAAAGGACAGACCCTACTGCTCGCTACTGTTTCAGAGTCTCTGCAAACTCAGGGAGACATCTATATGTTGGCTTACATTTTTGTGGAGAATAAGGGGAATGTACCAGTATAAAGTACTATAAAATAATATAGATTCTACTTTTTTTTTTTTTTGTAATAATACTAAGATATGCCATTAAACTGATAGGAGTTATTAGGAAAAACTGCAAGTGTGACAGAGAAAATATGCCTCCACTAGAGATATGCAAAAGTTTTTTAGGACAACCTATGGAAAAGAGAGCAATTACAAAATGGATGTTTGCTCACTGTTTGAAAGATAACAGCCTTATTTTTGCAAGACCTGAAATTAATGACAAAATAATTAAGGTCATATCTAGTAAAAAAATTCCTAGCTTAGAAAAGAAGAAGGGTAAAGCAGGCAGTGCTTTATTTGGGGAAGGGATGCTGCTGTAGAGATACGCCAAGAAAGAAGGAAACTGTCTTCCCTTAACAGTTGTAGGCAGAATTTGTACCAGAGCCATGATACTAAGACTGAATCACTAGAGGATGTGTTTAAAACAGCTTGGTCTATTCAAGTTCTAGAAGAGCTGATGAACTGCAGTTTCAACGGGGGGGAAAAAAAGAAAAAAGCAAAACTGTAGCAAGTCTGGGGCAAGAGGCCCATATGCTGACTTTTTGAGTAGCCATTTATGTGATAGTAAAGGTAAGAAGCTTTTCCCACTTATTTTTTGCTACGCTTTCATTACATGCTCATATGAAAGCAAGGCAGGATGGTACTAAACTGACATCCTGCCCCAACTGCCAGCATGTCTTGTTATGGTTTCAAAATCTAGGTTCACACAGCAGAAGGCACTGTCTGCTTTACTCGGTAGCATACTAGTAAGGGCTCTCAGCCTGTGGGAAACCTGGGCTCAATTCCCTCTTCTGCCGTTGGAAGAGTAGAAAATATGAGCCTTTTTCATTTTATTGGTAAGAAGAAACTCAATTGCCAGACTGTAGGGTATTTTGAAATTGAGAAGTTCTCAGTCTCTTCTGCTAATTCTTTTTCATTTCACATGTCACATTTAAATGTTCTTTGAGTTAGAGCAAAAATAGCTATCTAGTGGCTGGAACACCTGCCTGTGAGATGGAGAACCAGAGTTTTTGGGCCTGTTGGACTTAATGACAGATACAAACATGGTCCGTGCCAACTTGCACTCACTCGTCAGTGTGTGAGAGAGCCAGGGTATTGCTCTCACCAGGGCTGCTGCTCAAGGCAGCACCACTGATATCACCAGAAGACAACTTGTTGACGACGCATAAGCCTGAAACCTTTCAGTGGTAATCAAATTGCAGCTCTGGCCAAAGTAGGTTGCTGGTAAAGTTTCGTTCTTTTGCCAACATGGATCACACTTTGGAGCTCTCTGGGCCCACCATTTGCTTTGCTGGTGCCAGGTCTGCTCACTGGCTTCCTAGCTCCTGCTTGTCCGTGTTGTCCATTCTTTCTCTAGTCTTACTCTTAACCTCTATACATCAGTGGATTTTTGGGGTTACACTCCAGCTTCTTCTTATCCTGCCTATGTTATCCTGTCTTTCTCACAATAACTGGGCATTGTTTCTGACTGCGATTGTTATTTGTAGCACAAGTCTCCAGGAAACTGGCAGGTACCAAAATTCCTGTCACTATTTTTGTTATATAAATCCCACAAGTTGATGAAAATATCTAGGGGTAATTGCAAAGATCATAACGCCAAATTATTGAGGTCTGTCTCACATATTTTTCTTTGAAGTCATTATCAGTTCCTAGGATGTAAAAAAGTTTATTACGAGAATTCTGGACATTCTAATAAAGTATTCCTGCTTCATCTTTTTTTTTTATGCAGATATCAAATTGCAGATCTTTGTCAGAAATGAGTTATCTCAGCAGGGTGCAGAACAATAATTATTCATTCCAGGACTGCAGTGACAGACATTACTCATAACGACTCAAATTAATCATAAGGCATATGATTGATGATGAGTACATAAAATTGTGTGGTGTGGACGCAAGAGGACTGTGGTTATTGTTAAACATGTCTTTGATCCAAAATCAGGGGTGATTTTTTTGAGAGAGCTCAAATCATCTGGCTATTTTACTTAGTCATTAATATGGATCCACATAACAAATAAAGGCAATCAGAGGCACTTCAGTTGCCACTGGCAACTTTAAAATCTCTGAAAGAGAAGGCTATAAACATTAGTGTTTCACCATAGAATATTGTCACGGAAACATGCCAGGCAAGCCAACATAACACTGTGTGCTTCGGGCCAGTGTGCTTTCTGGGGTTAAAACAGGTGAAGTCCCAACTCAAAGAGAAACTTAAAAAGCCTTTAAAATTATTTTGATTAGATAGAGAAAGGATTTGGCTTTACCACTTTTGGGGTTTTTGTTTGCTTAATCACACGCTTTTAACTGATAATGAAGGGTCAGACTGATGCCTAGGCTTATCTGGCTTTGTTGGTATGCTAGAAATTAGTATATAAATAGGTCTCCACATGGCCTCCATAGATTTTGAATCTGCCACAGGATGGAGAACAGAGTCTCTTCGCTTAGAGCTCCTTTCTTTTTTATGTCCCCTACACACATGAATATGGTGTGAATGTAATCTTGGCTCTGGCCCTTCTACATGGCAGCTAGCTGAGCTGAGCTGGCAGGGATGGTAAATAGTCTATACTATACATTTGCAGGTTACTTTCTTTCTGGAGCAAGTAGGGAGCTGAGCCCGAGGCAGGAATTGGAACTCTCTGAGTCATAATTTCTTCTGCAGGCTGCTCTGGAGGGACTATAACTACTCCCTGTCCCAGAAAGGGGCAATTGAGCGCAGGCTCAATTTGGCCCTCAATAAAGAAGAAATCATGAGCCTGAGAAAAATTGTTCCATTTCATGAACCAATTTTCTCATAAGAAGACACAGCACATCTACAGAATTTCTACAAACAGCATAGAGGAAAGATGTATATTATCAGTGATGAGAGGAAATGGCTGAATTGCTTATTGGGAAAAAATTAGTTTCCTTGATGACTCATTATTTCAAAAATTGCCTGTTAAGTTAATAGGCAGTCTTTATTATTATTACCTTTTGTTATTTCTATTACAGTAGCACTCAGGGGCTGCAGTCAAAAACTGAGGTCTTACTGTGCTAAACATTATGCACAAATAAAATCTTCTGATGGTCTCTGCCCCAAGAAGCTTGCTGTTTGGAAGCCTGAGACTGCAAAAACTTGGGCATATATTTCACTTGAAGACTCCAGCTAAGTAACTTAAAATCATTTCTAGTGGTGTTAAACAATAAAGAGCTTTCTGCAAATAAACTGATGAAATGCTTTTTTTCGGAGGAAATTTTCTGTAGTGGAGGAAATAGCTTGAAATGGTAGAACCATTCAAAAGAGTCCAAATTTATGTTTGTCCTTAGCAGATAGTGGCATAAGAAAGTGCATGATGAATCCTGTTGAAGAAATACAGACAATAGGTAAAGTACTGACCCTTATGAATTTGATTAGTTCCAACTCTCCAAGAAATGCTCAGATGAACAGATTTTAAAATAATCATTTTAGGCTGATGAAATTTGTACAATCAGTATATATATTCGTAAGAAATATTTTTCAAAATAATATATGTTTTAGTACTATCACATTAAAATCTTAGCAGTATAAGAAGCCATTCAATATTGGGACCAGTAGAGAAATAGCTTACCAACCATTAGCTCTAGGAAAAAAAGAGAGTATAAGTTCTTAAACAGTTGATATTTTAATAGATACTGAATAATAAGCAAATCATTAGGTACTGTGTCATGATGCCTTTGCAGCTTTGCATGTATTTTTAGTAACAACTATATATCCTTAACTTCCACCTCCACATCTTGTCCATTATTTTTTCTTGCTTAATTTGGCAACTCTAATTGACGATAATTTCGGAGTCACTGTATCTTAAAGTAATTCATATCACATTCACCTAGGAGTATGAGCTGCCCACTCCCTGAATTTCAATGGAGGTTTTCAAAGAGAAGAACATTTTGTTAGGAGTGTATTCACCACTTAATTTAGTGTGCTCAAAAGTTATCTTTATAATATACAAAAATAACAGTGCAACCAGCTTCAAAACGGTCTATCGGTAAAAGTGGAACCACACTTACTTGCATCAGGCCTGAATTTGACATTGTATTTTGATATTAATCTAGTTTATATACAATTGATGTCTAATAGTTTATTTCTTAAAAATATAGATTTCAAAATCACAGAGGCAGAAATTGTTCAGTATTTTTCCTTGAGAAAGAAATGCTTTTACACCTAGTTCATATTGCTGCGTAGTACGCTAGCAAAGCTTGTTTTGTGGAGTTTCGTACGCGCAAGCTGGGAAAGGCCTCAAAAACTGATGATTTAGATAGTTACCTTCTAGACTGTACTTGAAGTTTTCATTAATTTTCTAATTCTAGAGTATCACTTTCTCTTGTTTTTACCTGAAGGCCACTAATCCTTCCGGTCAATTGCGCACTGTATTATTTTTTTCTACTGTCTTTTCTTATTCAAATGTAGCTTATTTACAGACTTAACCGATCTGTCCCATAAAATTCATTGCAACGCAATATAGTCTGAGTCACTAATCTGTCCAAAGTAACACAAGAGATTTCAGGTAAGGTTGAGAATAGAATCTCACAAAGTTTTAAACATTTCATCCCAGCACCTTATATGTGTGAACATCTTCTCCATCTTATCTTTTGATCTCATATGATATTGCCATAAAAAGGGCAATGAAAATACTCACAAATTAGCTCAGAAACTAAGAGTTAGTTCTGTTACATGGTGTTGCTCTGGTACACGTTAGTTGTACATTTTGTAGTTATGTTATAGCATCAAGGCATAGCAATGGCCAGTTTGGTGGTCTTATTCCTTGATGTAGTTTACTTTGAGGGGTAACCATATCATTCTGATATGCCTTTGGGAAAATTGTCTTTCAGGATTTTTCCAATAAAAGCTCTCCCTCTCCCCACCATATATTACTGACTGTCTATCTGTACTTCTCAATTAATTCTGAAGAATGTCATTGTGTCTAGGAAGTGAAGTAATCAGGTGATATTCATAATCACTGGGCCATATAATCTGATTACGAATGTGTTTACCTTAAGATTCTGTTTTACAGGACAGTTAAAGCAGTGGGAGGGGAACACAGAAAAAGCCCAAAAAGAGCTTTCTGAAGTTTATCCTCCTGAAACGAATACCCCTAACTGCAAATCATATTTTCAGTAACAGAGATTGAAATTCATAACCAATACCCTTTTGTGCTTTGCAGTGAGGTTTTTCTTTTAACTGAATATGTTAGGTAATAATTCCTACTTGATACTGTCCACTCAAGCTTTCTCAGACTGATCATGTTATTAGATGCGAGACTGATACAAGGAGGAATCAAAGTATTTTGGAAGCAATTTGTTGATTAAAAGTTATGGATAGGTGTGTTCCGGTGAGGCAATGGGCTCTTTGCAGTGCTAAGGTTGCCTGATGCTGCACAGCAGCACCAACAGAATATTTGATTAATGGATACCTTCCTAACGTTTTATAGGCACTGCCCAGGCAAGCGTGGGACTGAGAATGGGGCAGCCTACAGAAGATGGGTTTACTCTGGGGTGCTCTCCAAGAGTTTAGGAACCCTGGGTGCACCACGGCTGGAGTCATCACGCTGTGGGGTTGCAGTAGCCTTCCAGTGACCCCATGAGTGCTGAGCAAACCCAGTCAGCAAAGAGGAAGTGACACCGCAGACTCACACCGTAAGCATCTAGGTACTGTGGAATTTTGCCCTGGGCTATCTGTTGAACCTGCCTACTGGTATCTGCTGAACATCTGTACTGATAAACTTTGATATGGGTACGGTTATCTGTTGAACATGCGTATACTGCTCTCTGTTGGTATACATACTGCTATCACCTGAGGCCGTCTGTTCTCTTGTGTAACCTTCGTCTGGCATTGTTCAAATGGATAATGCACTAAGCCTAGGAAGGATAAAAGAAACTAAGTCACATACCTCTGTGTGGATTCGGACTCACCATCAGCTGGCTTGCGCACCCAACAACCCACCCATCAGTGGGGATGCGCCTGATGCCAACAACCGTGGAGAACCTGGCACAGCTTGAGTATGTTGAGAACAATTTGGGGGGAAACTGTACTAGAGGGAGGACCGATAAGGACAAGGAAAGCGCGAAAATGGTCATTTTACCATGCTTCGGTGGCTTAACCGTAGAGCTCTGATATGTATTCGATTTTTAGTTCTGTTATGTTTCTAGCTTTATTATACTTTTTAGCTTTGCTATAGATTATCTGGTGTTAATTGTTTAGCCTTGTCCAGCCTCCATCATAGGCGTAGAACTGCTTGACTCTAATAAATTCTTATACTTGACAAATGATGATCTCTCAAGTTCAGCGCAACTAATCCCACAATCTGAAAGAATCCTGGGTGCCCCTTTATTGATGCATCACAGTTTTTATGTTGGCTCTTTAAGAGAGGAAGACTAGGGAGAATTTTGGAAAGAAGTAAAAATGAGAGTTCAGAGAGAAACAGAAAGGGATCTAAGGAACTCAGAAAAGCCACAGGCTAGATATATTTGGATTATGCTGAGACAGAGCCTAAAAAAGATATGGAAGTCTAGCAAAACATGTATTTAGAGATAGAGATCTTGAATAAGTTCTTCTGAAGATTAACCTGCATGCATGACAGATAGTATACCTGTGTGGGGGGTCACTTCAGATCATAAAAATATCTTGAAATGAGCAGATCTTTTTAATGAAAAATCAAATAATAGCACACAAATATCAAGAACCCTAAACTGAGAAGAAGCTATTTGAATTATAGGCTGGGGGTTCCCGTATCTACTGATGTCAGTGATGATTCAGTCACCCTCTTACACACGCCCAATTTATGAGGTTCTATTTTTGTGCACAGAACCTTACCTGCGATCTTGCAGCGTAGGGATGATTCAAGTGAATGTGCGTCTCCCCACCAGCAAGTGAAGGCAAAGTGGGAGAGAGGAAGGAAGGGAAGGGAAGGGAAAGAGCCATCATTCATTCTTGCATTCACTTAGCAGCATGCAGGGCAATAAAGAAGCAGAAAAGGAGCAGTGATTCTGCGATGTGAGTGCAAACGCAGTTACTTCTGGGACCACTGCTGGCATACTTCCCGGTGCTCTGAGATTTGCCGAATTTACCAGTATGACCCTTCCCCACTCCTATCCCATACCTATTCCTAGCTCCTACAAAACCTGTGCCAGAGAGATGTCTCCCGACTGCTCTGGCTACAATTTCTGGCTAATTACACAGTCCAAAAGTGTCAAGGAAGTGGGGCGTTACTTGACATCCTACATACAGTAGAACAAAGGATTCCTAAATTATGTAGCAGCTGTTGTGACCCATACATAACTGCAATCTCTCCTGAGAAACACTCTGTAACTCAGATAGTCTGGACCAAGCCTAGATGCCTGGCAAGTCTAAATTCAGTTTATCCTTCTCTGGCTATTGCAAAAAAATCTTGCAGCCATTCCTTTCCATTAAAACCCTGATGACTGACAAATATTCTGTTTGCTCCAAGATTGCCTCTTCCTCCTTGGGAAGAGATAATGCAGTCCAGCTGAATACAGCTCCGTTTTCATTTGTTTAGAATCACTTCATGTTTTTCTTCTCTGCTGGCTGATTTCTTAATGCCTTCAGATATGGTTCTCCCATGGAGACTTCATTAATCATAGTTTTTCTTTTCTTTATTTTTTTGCAGGCACATAGCAGCTCTGGAAGGGTGGTTTCCTGTGGGATATAACCTTTGCCTTTCAGTAGTCTGAAGTTTCCATGAACTAAACTTCTATGAGCTGCCTTAATTTCTATTAAGTATAATACAGTATAGTACAGTGCTGAATCTGACATTTTATCAGGGATCTCACGGTAGATTATTATGTTTTATGGATTGTTGATGGCATGAAAGCAGAACTTTAAGGGCTACAAAAAATCAGGGGAGCCGTCTTAAGGGTAGGTGTTGTTATAACATTTATTGGGCAGGTCTGTTTTTTGGGTTAATGCTTTGTAACATTTTGCAGTTGCAACAGTAACAGTAAGTCATGAGGGCAGAGGGGCTGGATCATCCAGGGGAGGTGTGGGTGGCTGGACATGTAACCACAATTTTAAATACAGGTTCAAGTGATAAATTTTAAATGTCATGCATCTCTAACTTTAGGGAAAATAGTGAAATATGATTGGAAAAGCAAAATTCCCAGCCTTGTAAAGGTGTAACAAGATAGGAGAACTTCTGATTCTCCCTAATCGTGTGGGGCGGGGGGCGAACTCCTCTAAAATAACCACATACACTTACCAGAAATGCTAAGATGCTGTTAACATTGTATAAATAGTGGACTGATCCATCTTGATCTTCTTATAAGGGGTTCAAATACTATAATTTTCTATTATTAGGTCTCCCACCTAGATATCTCTGCAGCTTGTTATATGCTCAGGTTTTAGAACCACATTTGTTCGTTGTTTGGGAGCTACTGGGTTTTCTTTCTTTCTTTCTTTTTTCTTTCTTTCTTTCTTTCTTTTCTTTTCTTTTTTTAAACGTTAGTTGCTTTTGAAAGGGGCAGATGGATTTTAAATTGGAACTTGAATTTTTAGATTTTTAGCTCTTTTGTCAGTATAAGGCCTTACTGAATTCTAGGTGATTTCTCCATATCATGTTCCTCAGCTTTTTTATCTTTAGTTAGGTACTGTTAACCTTCTAGTGATGCTGTCTGTGTGTTTTAAATTGACAAAAGATTGTGCCTTCTACTCTACATCTTTGTTTTGTACCCTGATACCTTTCTCATTTGTCTCCTTGTATTTAAATAGTACTGGTAATTTTTATTTTCATTGATATATTTTTAGAATAGCTGCTCTCTAATTTCCTTTTTATCGTCCAGATATTGTTCATTTGGACTTGCAAGTAAAAGCTAATACGGGCAGAAAAGTCTAATTCAAAGCTAAAGACTGCAACTTTTTTTATACCATATGTAACTATAAATAATGGTAGGTCTATAAGTTGTGCCAAGAGCATGGATATAGACTTCATAGCTTATAATCATGAATTACTAATTGGAGGCTGTGTGGGGAAAGATTAAGAAGACATAATTTACACGGCTATGGGAGACCTGCTTTCTCTCCTTCTACTAAAAGCCCCACACTCTGCCCATCGATAGTCTCTGAGCAGGGTGATTTTCTTCTCACTAAGATCCTTTGGCCTTCTACTGGCTTTCCTATCTCTCAGGTCTGGCCACTGATTGCATGGGACCCCTTTCCTAGGTACACCTCTTTGGGTCTCCCCCCTCCTTAAAATCTACTTGGTCTGGTACTGAGTTTAATATCTCCAGCAAGATATGGGGCACCTTGTCTAATAATTGAAGGCCATCCTCCCATAACAGCTTTAACCAGATACTTTGTGAGGCCTCACATCTAGTCAGTTCCTGCCACCAAGTCAGTTATCTCAAAATTTGGTTTTCTTTGCTGTTTAAAACTTCCTAGTTAAACTGAAGGTTTTAACTTTTGCCTTAGAAAACATATTAGGCCACAGAAAATTAGGCCAGCACCCCTTTGAGTGATTCACTTTAATTACCAATGTTTCATTTTCCAAGATGATTAGTACAGTACTGGATGCAAGGGAGCTGGGCAGCTGCCTTGTCCCACAGCACTGAGATGAAATAAATTTTTACCACTGCAGCCCAATAAATTGTCTGGTTCTACTGATATGCGTGGAGATATATAACCTCCTTTCTGCTCATCTGCCTTCCTTACCGATTTTATCTTCCTTGCTGATTTGTTAAGTACCTACAGCGTGACCAGTTACAGTTAGATCTTCACTATCTAAGTAACCCTTCTGTGATACAGCTTGGCTCTTCATGTAAAATCTCCTATATAGTCAGCTATGTGCTACCCTTATTAGGTTTAAACTACAGTGACACAGAAAGCTCTTCATTTGAACTGCAACAAGCTGGGCACTCAACCTCTATTTCTATGCATGAGCAAGAGGCGGTTTCTTTACCCTCTGCCTGTTAAGAAATTTCTGATCATCTGGAATGAACCTCACCTTCTTGAACACTTAAGCAACCAAAGTTAGACATTGAGATTTGTTTAGGACCATGTAAAGTGAGTCTCAGCTACTTGTGATAATTTCAGGTTCATGATACTATGATTCCAAGATGCCCAGGGCTGATAGAAGAACTGGCTCACTCACCCCTTTTATCCCACTGACCATGCTCGGAAAGTCTGCATGAAACAAAGAAATATCCTGCTGAAACTGCAAATAACTGGTACTAACTCCAACATCCAGAGCAACACTTTATGTACCATTCAAATCAGGCTCTACTGTCCTGTTTTTCCTTTCAGCCTAGAATAAAGATCCTGAATCATGGGAGCCTAGGCTTATTGAAACTCCAGCTGAGCCTGTTTCTTGACCAGTTGAAACCTTCCCTGGGATTCTTAAAAAAGACTAAGCAGCAATAGCGATCCCTGTGGGTCCTATCTAATCCTGCATTCAAGTAGCATGTACTTCATTTTTCCTGTTTTTTAGATTTGAGTTCCGTTTTTTTAAGGACTTGATTTTGAAAGTGTATCTTACCATATCCTATTAACCTTTAGAGTATATCCCTTTCAGCTTTCTCAGAAGTTGCTTCTGTTACTTTCTACTTCATTTTATTTAGTGTTTCTAAATATTAAAGACCAGAATCAGAGGATGCCCTTGTGCAAGAACTAGCTTTAAATTCAGGTGGAAAACAAAAGAAAGGTAAGAATTATAGTGACAGAGGTCTTTTTAGTTCACAGTATCTTTTATATTTTGTGCTCCAAAAACTTTCTTAATTTCCTTTTTCTTGCATGCACAGCATACAAATTTACCTACGCCAAAGATTAGAATTCAAACTACCATGAAAGAGAATGAGTATCCAGCCTTGTTAGTCTACCAATGCTATTGTTCAAGCAGAGAGTGTCAGTTTTGAGAGCAAAGTTAGCAGAACTCTGCTGTGATCTTAGGCAAACACAAAGTACCGAAGCACAGTGATGTGGCTGCAGATTCTCAGAGACCTTTCTCTTTCTCTTTCTTGCAGTGGAAAAATATCTCCTTTTGATTACAACTAAAAATTACAGATATCTGATGACTTGGTTGTACAAGCTCTCATGACACTGGCTTTTGAAAGTATTATTTAGTCCTGATCTTTTGGCTTAAGTCTGTGAAATTCCTTTTTTTTTTTTTTTTCAGGCTGACATTCATCTCATCCCTATCAGTTTTGTGTTGACATTGTTTACAGCTGTACTACTGTTAATTTACAATAGTGTTATCAAGAGGAGAATTAGGTCTCTTCAGTTTCTAAAAGATTTTTCTCCTCCTCCTAGAACAAAACATTCACAGGCACAGTAGCAGATCGTGTTAATTAATTTAATGAAATGGGCAAGGCCCTTATTAGCTGGTGTAGCTCCTGTGGAGTCAACAAAAGTAGATCTTAATTTGATGTAAATTGGTCTAGCTCCACTTAAACCAACAGAGCTATCCTAGTTTATATCAGCTGAGGATTTAGCCCAGTGTTCTGGCACAAATAAGTACTATTAGTTTGTAACTAGTTTTATTTTTAGGCTGTTGTTCAATCTCTTGTAGGTTGCTCAGAAGTTTCTACCTATTGACTCTATCTGCTTTGCTTGCTGAGAGTCTGTTCCTCAAAAAATGTCTAAGGCAGGGCCTCAGCCCACACAGAAGCAGAAGCGAGACAGAAGGAGAAGGAGTGAAAACAAGAAGTCAGTGGAGCAGTGCCAAATTTCACTAGTTGAGGATCTGCTCAGAAACATTTTCAGGTTTTGTTCGGTCTTGCTAGTGCTGGTGTGTAGTTTGAGTCCTTGGGGAAACACACTAGCAATAAGAATAGAAAAGCAATTTAGGTGGCATCTTTTGATCATCATTGCTGTCAATCAAGCCAGGGCTTGGCATTAACATATGCTCTTCAGAGGAAAAACTAATCTGCTCCATTTGGTAACATTCTAGAATAGTTAATATTACAAAAATGAGACTGAAAACTTGAACTTTTTCGTTGCAAGCTTGTAGAAAAGCTGGTGAAAAATTTTTATTTAGTGTTCTTTTATGTTGGAAAATAATGATTCACTGAAACAAGAAACTACTGATCAGGAAAGCTTATTAAAATGTGTTTTTCATTCTCAGGTTTCTGGAATAAGTCTGATATTATTGAAATGCTCTGCATTAGTATTTTTAAGTGAAAATCTCATTTCTAATTTCAAGAGCTGTTTTATTCATAATTTTAAGATAAATAGAGTAAGAAGAGAAAACAAGCTGAAATACAAATAAAACAATCAAATGCTGCAACGGATTCATGCTGAGTTTCTTCTCAGTTCTTTGTTTTCAAATGTTTTCAAGACTTTGACTTTTCAGCCTGAGTCAGATGGAGACATTTTCTCTGAATCACAGCTTTTTTCCAAAAATAGAAAAAAAAAATTGATGTCCACTTCTAATTATTTTCTTTAAAATATTTAAAGCTGAAAAGGACAATTATAATCTCTATGGTCTAATGACTTAGATAACAGATACTGAAGACACTAGAATGAAAAAAAATATATTTTAGAAATATTTTTCCAACAATTAAAAACTTTACTTCTGATAATGATCTGTTTGCATTAAGCTAAAAGCATTTTAAAAAGTGATTCCTTTCCAATCACATTTGCATTGAGCAATGATGTATAATACGACATATGTAACTCAGCTCAACCATATATAACATATATACTTTATTGCCTCAGTAGTAAGAAAACTGCAAGAAAGGCAGTATTGGATTTGGCTGAGATTCTCCGTCAGGCATAGGTTCTACAAAGCCATTTTGGCCATCTCTAGCATTCAAATGTTTGAGAGCAGATCCTTTTTAGATTAACAAATAAAGGCATAAATGATCCACTCCTTGGAAGTTTAGCTTAATAAAGTGAGATTCGTAAAACTGTTTTTAGTCAGAGTCAATAATTATCAGAACAAATTAGTGAGGGAGCACACCATGATCTGCAATTTCAAAAACAAGATGATATACTTCTTTGGAAGATCTGCCTTAGGCAGAAGTAATTGAGTGAAGCATAATGGGCCGCACTCTGGAGCAAATCCAATAGGGCAGTCAAAGCAGTCCCTTCTGGGTTTAAATTCTGAGAAGCTGCGAGCCGCATTTGATTCCTCCCCAAATGATAATTCTTGTATCTCACAGTTAGAGACTCTTGTGTTATACTATTTCCATGGCAGAATAAAATCTAAAGTGTTGCATGACACATACTAAACAGAATGTGTTAAGATGCCTGTCTTAGTTACCCAGAAAAAAATCTGGAGTAACTCAAGAATTTGGCTCATTGATTTTAGACTTTACACTTAGCAAAATGTAAAGGCAAGTGTAACTGAAGAAGTATCAAAGTCACTTGGAGTTAATCTGTTTTAGGTAAACTGATACAATGTTGTTAAATCATGTTTATAAAAAAAAACACAAAGGGCTCAAGAAAATTGGTAGAGAGAGCTTAAAAACATGCATTTTTTAATGAGTCAGAAGAAGAGCTGTCCTTTCTAAATATTCTGTTGCTTCCAACTGCCTAGCTTTCTGCCTACTGACGTGATGCAGAGATTTGGCAGAGCATAAATATTTTTTAAAGCTTACTCATTAACACCTTGGACCCATCCATCAGCATGATTGACACAAGGAGACAAAGCAATTTTTTTTCGAGGACACAACATGTACGAAAGGCTTTCTGTGGGCTAATGTAGCACACCTGACAGATGTGTGAGTCATTTGACACAATGGGTGGTATTCATGAACACTCTATCACCTTGCAATCAACTTGCTATAGCATTCCTCCTTATTTTCTGAATCCTCTTTTCTTCAAAATAGAAGGAATTTAGGAATAACTACATAGGATTTAAAGCAAAATCATCTGTATGCTGTGTCCCTGAGATACTACTAATAATGATGTTCATGAAATTATCTGAAATGTTATTGGGAAAAAAATAAGGACTTCCTGAACTGTATCCAAAAGATAGGCTTCATGTGTTCTGTGCCATGCTCTTTGTATTACTGCACTGAATGAATCTAGTAAAGATTAATTGGCATGAGTGAGTAACATAGCAGTGCAATAAAGATAACTTGTCACCTTTTGTTCATCTGCTCAATATTGTCTTTAAATGGTAATAGACTTCATTAAAACCTGGTGCATTATATTAGAGATTCGGCAGACAGAATATATAAAAGACACAGGATCACAGTGGTTTTGAAGTAATATTAACTTGGGATGGGGGGAGGGCAAAAAAAAAAAAAACAAAAAAAGAACAAAGAAAGAAAATATCACTTGGTTGAAAAACTGCCCTATGATAAAAAAGGCACCTGAATGTGGAATCTTTCAAAATTTAACTCAATTTTATTTTAAGTGTTCTAAAAGTCTTTTGCCAAATGTTTCAGATGATTCCTCTGTCAATCTACAGTAACAAGGGCAGCTGTATTCTGTGGCTTGCCCTGTGTGCTCAGACTGTGCAAGCCAGCTTGCTCCATACTCGTGTTTACCGTTTGTGACAAGCTCTGCTTCCCTTCTTCCATTCTGTGCATTCTGGGTTTTGTCTGTGGTGCTTGAATCTGTATGTCAGTATTAACTAGGTTTCTGAGACCATTCAGAATGGAGATATCCCTTGAACTGTTTTGCAGTCTATTCTGGTTCAATTTGTTTTTACAGGCCCAACAGTGGATAGTTTTTCTTACTCAGTAGCTTTGAAGAGGTCAAGCACTTACCTTTTTTGCGTTGGTTTCAAACCCGCTTCCTTCTAGGCATTCAGTCTAGGCTTTGGGTATACCTAGCCATGGTTTATTTTGAGGGACTGCAGTCTCTTCTCCTGCTGTGGCTGATGAAACTCTGTCTGGACAATCAATATGTGCCTGCCCAGAGCACTCATTTATATTTGCGGCAATTGAGGAATGGGAATGAGGAGTTTATCTGAAAGACTGAAGACCAGAGGACACTGCAAATTATTTAGCTATCAGTCTTGCAAGACACTGGACTGGGGACTGGCACCTGCTGTGTTCTCAGAAGGCTCTTGGAGTAGAATCTGGATTGATGAACAATTTAGTCAGCTTGCAAAACAGAGCGCTCCCCTACAGGTAATATGACCCCAAAGTCCAAAGAAGCTATGGAAATTTTGAATGACATCTGTTATCAAATGATATTGTTTACAATTAAAAAAGCATAAGAAGAATGCCATAAAAACATTGTGCTATTTAGCCCTAACAATTTTCCTACAATGGCAAAGTCAAAAGTGCAAAATAGTGCTACAGTAGAATGAAATATAAAATTACTTAAGTAGGAGAGAAAGTAGCAGACCACATCAGTGGTCATGATACCTGTTTCCTCATTTGCCCTCTTGTTCTTCTTTCCCTTTCTAACTCTCCTTGTAGGTGCGGAACAACCCAGGCATGGGATGGGAGGGGCCTGCCTAGATGTTTAAGATGCCTGAGCTGTTGAAGTCCGAGTTCCATCACCTATAACGTCTGCAGGTTGTAATGGCTTTCCAGAAAAAGCTTGAGAAGAAGTGACATAAAGAGGTCCTGATACTTGATTTGGAACTTAGGGAAGCTCCAATGCAGTGAGAGGCAAGTGAACTTGATCGCCAACGGGGCTGTGCAATGGTTCTTGCTAGCACCTCCACTGGGATAAGCACATGTTCTTGTTCCTGCAGAAAGGCCTTTAGACTTTAGATTTGCCTGTTAGCCTTACAAGTTTCAGTCCCCAGTTCCATGGTGTTGCTTTCCACTGGACCTCTCCAGATTTTGCTGTTTCCCCTCATTCCTTCCATGACAGTAGGTTTTTCTGCACCAGCTCCTCCCACAGTCACAGCAGCACTGCAAATTCCACGCTTCTTTCTTTCCCTTCAGCGTTTCAAGCTCAAGCTGTAGTGCTCTCTTTTTTTGTCCTTATTTGCAGGACAGCTCTCAGAACTTTAAATGTCTGAAATGGGAAATGAACACATTCCCTGCAATGTTTCTATTTCTCGATGTTTCATGAATGTATGTGCAAGAGCTTTTTAGGAGCCTGGGAACTATCCAGACAAGTTAGGAGGTCTCAGTTACAGAGATTATATGCCAAAATGTCACCTAGAACTAACCTGAACAAACGATTAGGATTCTGACTACATGAAAAATCGGCTAATGGAGGTAAACGGGAACTGTCGCAACTCATAGTGACGTTAGTTTTAGTGCTTGGTATGGCACTGGAGTTGATTCTGTCACACATCATGTTCTCATTTGTCAGTTTTCAAGATTCAGCTCTTGTCTGATTGCATAAACAGGGCCCATCCCTTTTAAAAAAACAAACAAAAGAAGAGTTGCCAGGGCTTTTTCAAAGAGAACAGCCCCTAAAAATGTGAATGATTCCAGATAACGTTGTTGGCTCACCTGTATTTCCTCCAAGCAAGATGCTACTAACCTTGGAACATTGTCCTCTGTGCTGGGGCTGACAACAGCAGTAGTATTAGGAGCACAGTGTTTCTTAGCTTGCTTCAAACCACATTCATTACTATTTTGTTCACAAAGCTGTGGGATAACCTTTTTAGACATTGGTGTGTGGGAAAGAACAGAGTAAGAAGGATCAGCTGTGACTGAGTTTGATTCAGTTAGAGCTGGGGAAGCATTGGCTGAATCATGAATCTACTGAAACGGTAGAGGTTGCACTTTTAGCAATGAAACTAGGCCTTTAAAGCCTGATGTTGTTTTTGGCAGAAATCCTCCTCCTCCCCATCTTATTTACACTCTCTGTTCACGTCGGCTTCTCTTTGCAGCCTGTTATTTGCAGAGCAGAGCTTCTTTGCACTTCCTTTTGCCAGCCTCCAGCTGATCATGAGCCACAGAACAGTCACCCAGAAACCTGTCACCACTGGAATGGCACACCAGAAGAGGGATACGGAGCTTGGATTGAAGACCCTGCACGACAGGCTGTGGAAGAGGCTGAGTCAGACCATTGCTCAAAAGGCCATTACAGCTTTCAGTTGCTGATCTACTTGCCATGTGTGATTGCGCATTGCTGTTAAAATGGCATGTTGGCCCTAATCCTGAAAAGCTTTCAGACTTGTATGCATTCAGTGAGATAAAGGATTACAGGGAGATGTCTATGTGCTGAATGATTTCCTATAAGGATAGGTGCAGTGATCTAGGAGTATTTTGTGATACAAAAGAGTGCAGCTGAGCTGTGTAGGCTAGAACATAAATGTACATACATGTGATTGGCAAATATATATAGCACATCTCTGCAGCTGAATGACATTACTATAGGAATAATAAGACCCACAATAGCACAGTCAACAAATTTAGCCTGCTATTTTTGCGTCTTTCGCTTGTGAACTGCCAAGGAGTAGGTTGTTAAACCTCAAATTTATTTTTGAAAATCATCTACAAATAACTTCTCTGTGAAACTCATTTGCCAGCATGCCTTACATGATCGCCTTTCTATTGATCCACTGTGAATGCATGTTTGTTCTAGTCCTTAAATTACCAAGACTACTTCTTTATCTCAGCCTGTAGCAGTTTGTGCTTTTTACTCTGAAATTCTTGGTTCACCCAGTATTGTGACCACTGTGCAAAACTCTCAGAAACATAAGAATTTTCATTCTGCATCTGACAGACAGTTTAATATCAAATTTCATACAATATCATATGTTTTGCACCGGATCTGTGCTCCTCTTGCTGTCCTTGCTGTCTACACGAATCAAGTATGCCAGTGATAGACTTGCTCAACTACAATACTTAAACTACACATACACAGTAAATGAATTACCCATATACATGTCTGTGTGCATGTATGTATGTATGTATGTATGTATGTGTATATGTAGGTTTACTGTCAGCAACAAAAACATTTTTTAACAGATTGTCAGTTCTTTTCTGCAGCTAATCCAAAGCATAAACACTAATGTTATCTTGTACAGCCTGTCTATATACATATTTGCTCAAAAGATTTTAGCAAAAAAGAGGGAATTAGCAATGCAGAAATTTCCGTGAGAAAGTCTCTTTTTTAGTTGATTATTTTTAATTTTTGATTGACCTAAAGCAGTATTTCCCCAGGAAGAGAGGCCAAAGTGGTGTTTATCTCACCAATGCCCTACCACTAGCTGATGCAATATACATGTTACAGACCACATGTTCCCCATTGCAGCTGTGTGATCATACAGCTGGTTTGCTCAAGGTTGCCCTCCCACACTGATTCCAGTGTGTCCATCTCATTAGCAGTTATGTGCATCTCAGTGCTCGTTGTCTGAGGAATTTAACAAAATTGTCTCTGGGACAGTAAGTGCTCCTAGTACTCAGGAACGAGTAATTTCAAATACACCAGGGCTTCATTGCTAAGGCAATATATAGGGAAGTTCTGATCTTCCCATTTTTTTCCCCCATGAATCCTTGAATGCTTTATTAAAGCCTCTAGCTCCTTCTGTTTTATCATTTCCTCAAAGACAACCTTTTTTCCTGCTGACTGCTCTTGAATGAGCATGGCTATTGGGCAGTAAAAGAACTGCCTTGGCAAGTCACTGAGTCCGTTGTTGCGCAGGTTGTTAGCAGGCTGGGTATCTCCTGAGGAGCTGGAAACCTATTGGCTTGCCAGCTGCACTGTCAGTTCAGATAAGCAGGTACCATGGTTTTTCTTCCATTTTTCAGTCACATGAAGGTTTAACAATGTTTTCTGATGAAAAGGATGCCTTGAGAAAAGTAAAAGCAAGTTTACATGATACTTGCAAGTACAACATAAGCTTGATTCATTCCCACCAGCCAGCAGTTACTGGCCTCTGGTGCAGGGAATAAACTAGGACTAATGCCCTCCCTCATCTTGTCTACATCTTTGTAACCTGATGCTTGAACCCAATTGGTCTTGCACCTCTTTTCCATCAAGAACAATACTCCCTGGAGTAAGTTTGGGCCTGAGGCATTCACCCATGGCTACTCTGTTTGTATATGAATGTGTAGTGCTCAAAAACATACTTACTGAAGGGAACACACATCTTCTGAAATTACAGACTACAGAAAAGCCTGAGATTATGGAATCAGCAATGGCTGTATCTTGAAGATGTATCATATGGTATATTAAACATTCTCCAGTTCACACTGAAAGTGACCTTGCTACGTCATCCTTACCCCTAAGCAACTTCCAAGCATTCAAGGTGTGACTCTTTTTCTTGCTCAAGGCCTGTGTGTCCTTGCTGATCCATTACAAAATCATAGCCACAAGGTGGTTACATATTACTGGCATTTAATCCTAATCTTAGCTTGTTTTATGGGTTTAAAAGAAAATAAAAAACTCTATTAAAAAAAAAGACATTACAATTGGCATTAAATAACATTTAATTTAACATTTCAGATACACATTGCCCAATAAAAATTTCAAGTACCTTCTCTATTTATTATAAAAATAGCTTTACCATAGTAGGCATCCCCATTTTTTACTACAGAAGATAAACACAGAACTATCTTCATTAGAAAGATATTGGACATGAATAGGCAATGCTGGATAATAAAAGTATCTCATCATCAAAGACAAAAGAAACTCTTTTTTGTCAACACAACAGGTGGTTTTAATCTGTATGTATTGTACAGCTTAGCAGATGTTGGTTTCACATATATAAAAGTGAAAACCTTGCATTTTCTTAGATCAGGACAACACAATACATTCATAAAATTATAATATGCCTTAAATATATATATATGTAAAAGAAAAATGAAATGGGGTTAGTCAGGCGGGGTCCCCCCCCATATCTGGAATTATGTAGTTTGTATCTATAGCATATGTGTAAATATATATATATATATATATATATATATATATGCATATTTTTGTATATACGTGCGTGCGTGTGTGTGCGTGCGTGTGTGTGTGTGTAAAGCTTCACAAAGAGGTTTTCAGGGTAAGCTGAATCAAGAACCCCGAACGGTCCAGGTCAGATGGACACCGTATCCGCACGTTGTGGACGCCGGAGCCCCGCGGCTCCGCGGCCTCGCCCCGCCCGGCCGGGCGCAGGCTGCGGTTTCTCCGGCAGCCACGAGATGGCGCTGTGACCCCTCTCACCGCGCCGCCCGGGGCCGCGCCGCCCGGGGCCGCGCCGGGCCGCGCCCCCTCGCTGCCCCGGCCCGGCCTGGGCGCAGGCTGCGGGCGCAGGGCCCGTGCCATCCCTCCGGCACTTCCAAAATGCAGGCACTGAGGAGCGAGAACAAGATAGAAAGATGGTTTCCTTTCGTTAGGTGAATGATATTCTGCCAGTGTTTAGCTGAGGGAAAAATACGGGCTGTGCCAACAGGTATTTGGTGTGAGCGGAGGGTGGGAGGAAAGCGAGGAGACAAACCCGCCCTTTGCGGCTCCGTGACCCCGGCGGCCCCCTCGGCGGCGCGGGGCGGCGCGGGGCGGAGAGGCGCGCAGAGCCGCCGCCGGGCCCGGCGGGGCAGGCGGGCCGCTGAGCCGCCGCGCCGCCCTGGGGCCGCAGGCTGCAGAGAGGGCGGAGGCAGTAATGTCAGCAGCGGGGTTTGCGGGGGTGTAAGCGTTTCCTTCGGGAAAACTTTGTTTCCTTTGTTACTTTGCCCCCAAGTAACAAAACGTGCTTGCAGCGCTCAGCGTTCGGTCCGCTTCGTTCCTGCCGTTTCTGTAGAAACGTCTGTCTGCCTTTGGGTCCCGTGTGGGACCGGCGCCAGACCTCCCACCTTTCAGTCCCGGAGGTTCTGCCTAACTTTATCCACGCTGAAATCCAACTGCTGAGATCGTGATTTTTGCCTGAGGACGGCAGTGTGAGTGAGGACGGCAGTGGGGGGACTAGATTCGCGTCAGCTTGATGATCCACGGGGGTGCACTCGCAGACTTGAGGCTTGTCCCCGAGCAGGTGCTGTGCCGTGCTGCGTTCTGTGAATGCATGGAAATAAATCCTGGATGAAAGCAGATTGGTGAGCGTCAACAGGGACGAAGGTCCTGAGTTCGGTTGCTACCTTAGCATTCCAGTACCAGGAAATTTAACTTTCAGGCATCATTTCCTCACTTGCTGCTCATGTGTTGATTCCTGCCTTTTGTCTCTCTTGTCTGCTTTAGTGCTGTTCAGGGCACGGGCTGTGTGTTAATACATTTGCACAGTATTGACACAATGCCTAGCACACTTACATGCTGTTATGTTATGAACTATTCAGTAGTAGCGATGAAAAAGCGTGACCGTTGGGGCAAAACGGAATTGCAATCATTAGTTGTATGCAGTTGTCCTACTGGTGGCTATGACTAATTGTGTTCTTTCAATGTGAAACTTCAGGAAAAGGAATTCAGTGAAGGATTTCACTTGGCACTTTCGGCTCTGGTGTACATGGCCTACAAGTAAGCTTCTTATCCATACTCTGAAAATCAGATGAGTGTTTATATGCTTTTTCAGTGTCTGAACTCAGCAGTTAATATACTGCTGTAAATTGGAAGTCATATCAAGAGTGAATGTAGAGAAAAGCAGCCGCTACTATGAAAATCCCTTCTATTTCTTCATTTTCCAGAAGTTCTTGGAGTTTTTAGAAAACATGACTTTCCAAAATGAGATTAAGGTAGTCATTTGTGGAGTTTCTTGGTAAATCAAAACACTGTCATTTATTGCATGAGCCTTTATAGTGAATGATATGAAATTTGGCTCAGATATTTTGTTCTTTTCTAGTAAAGCAGGCCATAAGAGTTTGAGAAATAATGCTTGAAAGATGGCATTTCACTCCCATGTATTATCTCTGGTATTCTTTTTCTCAGGGCTAGCTCCAGTGGTCTAGGCATATTAGAAATCACCCACCCAACTAATTCGTTTCCTTTAGGGCCAGGTCATTTATTCTGAATGAACGTTCTTGTTGTGGATGTAAATGTGTATGTTTACTCCTACACAGCTGCTACACAAGATTTTTGCATGTAAAAGAGGCTAAGGAATTAATGCAAATCTCTGAGAGTGGGAGGCATAGATTGTTAGATGAAGGGGTTGAGTCCAGAGTACAAGTAATTGTATAGAAACAGCCATTTTTATAACAGTTGGATGACACACTGAGCCTGGCTGCTGGAAAACATTTTAAAAGTCATTTGTTTTCTGTCTTTAAAAGATAAACATTTATTTCACGGTTTTGCTTATGGTGGGAGCTCCGTTCCATCCTGGATCCACTACTGATGAACTGTTAGCTGATGTTGAACTGGCAGCAGAGAAGAGACTCAGTAGAGCTGAATTGGTTCAGAGATTTATAAAATTCTGATTAAGTTTGTGATTTTTTTCAGGAGTGCATGTGTTTGAAAGATAGCACGTGGAAGTAGGGAGAGATATTGGAGGGCAGACCTTAATCAGAGCAATGCTACCTCAGGAAAAGGCATTTTTGTTTCCTCATTACAATTAATCTCTGTAATTGCTGTGCTAGATTTACTGAGTTCAACAGTCACAAATTCCAATGACTCAGGTCCAGGCCTGTGCCCCCAGGCAGATCCGGAGGGTAGAAAGGGCTTAGCCTTGTCCCACATACAGGCTTCCCAGACTAGGGAGCCCTCTGTGAAGGCTCTGAGTTGTGGGATGGAGACTAAACAATGTCTTGAATTTTCCCTGAACCAGAGAGATAAGTAATGTCTGCAGGGGATAATTTGCGGAGGTGGTGATGTCCCAGAAATGGGCTTAGCAACAATAATCAGGTTCCCTTCAGGCTTCTGATGAAGCTGTATTTCCCTGCTGAATTGAAGTTATGTTTATATGAAAAGGCAGCTTTTTGTTCAGATCCCAAATTTGTTTAGTGTCAGGCATCACTGACCAGATTCTCACTCTCTTTCTGTTTTCCTAGGCTTCTCTCCGGTGCCCAGGGACATCGCCAGCAAGCTGACACCTATGCTATGACCTGTGCACCCGTGCAGTCATCCTCCTGCCTTGCGCCGCCCAGGGGAGAGTGAGCTGCTGCTGAAGCGCCTCTCCCTGAACCTCCTTTGAAGTTGCAGTCGGTTCAGACAACTGAAAGCTGTGTTGTTGCTGCTGCCCCAGAAGTGAACCACGTAGGGAGGCACCTGTGGCTGGGAGGGCCCTGCAGGGTCCCTTCTGGGAGCATCTCTGGGGAAGGGAGCAAATAGAAGTGCCTCATGGGCTGCATCCGTACCGTGCTTGGACCATGCTGACTGCATTCCAACATCACAAATCTTAACAAAGGAAGTAAAATAGAAGGCCTGGTCACTTATTCAGAAACTTAAACTGCTATTAATATTACTTCAGTCCTCAACAGTGATGATCAAGCCTTTGTGTTCTAACTGGAATTTTATTTATTTGTAATCATTAGTTTTCTGAGATTTAATGTAAAAATCATTGCCCTAAAAAAGAAGCCTTTTATGGGTTTCTGACTGCTGATTTTAACCAGCACTTCAGTATCTGACAAGGGGAACACTTGATGCTAATTATTTTTTGATGTGAGCATAATCATGTACAAAATTTGCTTTCATGCACCGTCTTCTCTATGAGTTTATGTTTTTGAATTGCGAAACTGAACAGGGAAGAAAAAAACCCTTACAATCTTCAGAGTTATTACAATCTGATTGTCACGGAACAAAATATCTTGTCATCTCCCACTACCTGGATCTTCTGTATAACTGTTGCTTTGCATCATTTAGTCTATTATGCTTGGTTGATGATATTACTTCAAAATTGTTATTTATCCAGCCTAACAATAATTCCAAAAAGCAAAGATAAAAATTATGGGCTGAAATCTACTCTAGATTCTTAAAAACACAGCCCTAAAAGTTCTCAGTCTGAACTCAAACATTTGGTGACATTGATGACCTTTAACAAAATAGAACTAGATTCTGGCTCAAGCAAGAAGAGTGAAGTTAGACTAAAGGAAGAGGTTTTATCCTCAGTAAGCTGCTACTTAAAACACTGAGATCTGGAGGCAATTTAGTGAGCTGAATTTGCTGCCTCCTCTTAGCTGGAATAGTTTTGGCACACACATCTAAAGAGCTATTTAGCTAGGAGGGAGCTAACCAATGGTTTGAGATTATACACATCTGTCAGCTAAATCAAAGATCCGAAGGCTAAATCTAGCATTTGGAGGCAAAATGTGGATCCCTGAATTTTATGGAACATTGTGTCTAGATAGTGATACAGTTTTCCTACATACAAATTCTTTAAAATGGTGTAAGATATAATAGTTTTCATTTTATTTATAGGTTTCAGAAATTTATTGTTAGAAAGATGGAAGAAATGTATTATGACAGTGACCTGAAAATTGTAGTTCAGGGATCTAATTGTGTTTTCAAGTTATTCGTGCCATGGAAGTAATGGGTATCTCCTTAGAGATAAGAAGACATAATATATAGAAAAGACACCTTTTTTATAAGAAAAGAAAGTCATTGATTTGCAAAAACTGTAGAGATACTGGTTTATTGTAAATATGTTGCAGGCCATAAGGCTTAGTTATACTGCATTGTTAGTCTTTGTATATTTTCTGACTCCAAACCCATTAACAGGATGAATAAGACAGGAGAAGCAAGAGCTATATAAATGTGTGTATATATGTGTCAATCAGCTAGTATGCATATCATTTAAAAATATGCTTTTATTATAAAAATTATGAAATACTACAGAGAAATTATAAGCCTACAAGTCATTTACAGTAACTGCAATTCTGGCTAATACATTCCTGAACTGGTTTTTATGGCACAGATGGTAACATCATAACTTCAGATCTCATTCCCATCCATTGCTGGCTGTTCCTGGGTGTGGGAAGAGGTGATGATTAGCTAAGACAAATCTAGCTGTTCACAACATCTTGTTGAAACTTTGTTGTTATTGATGATAAAAATGACTTTGGAATAAAATGAAGATTTTACTGGGAAAATGCCTGTTTCTGTCAAGGTTTTTTTTTACAGTCAGCTGTACATGCAATTATATAATTGATGTGTCTACTTCTTTTGTTTTCATGCTTATGCTCATTAAGGATATGAGAACATCACAAATGCAAGACAACAGATATTATCGTAAGAATTTGTAAACATAGCAACATTCTTTGAGAGCATGGAGTGCCTGCCTTTGCAAAGTTTTGAGATACTATTGTGCTGTTTCAGTCTTTCTATAAAGTTTTCCTCTTTATTTTTCTATGACAAGTTCAATGGATTTTAGTTTACAGGAAGCATATTTGTTTCATTCTCCATTCTGCTACTAAAAGAACCATCATGTTTGAGCCCATTTACAGTGTATTCCTTTACTTTCTTAATCACTGAGTTTCGTTTAAGAGAGAACATATTTAAATTGGGTGTTTTCCATGGTTCCAGCAGTTAATTGCATTTAGGTGGAGTTTTGCTACTTCTGCTTTTTAGTTTTATTTGGAGTTGAGTCGGGATCTGTTATTTTTCAGGAGAAGATACAAACGCATAGGAGGACCAAAAGGATTGCAAATGAACTAAGTGGGAAGGCCAAATGTTGGAGGCAATGTCAAACAGACCTTTGTGGTTACTTCTAATTCAACTGAACCCTCTTGCGTGAGGTATTCGCTCTTCGTTTGTCTCATTGTATCAGCTCTGT
This sequence comes from Struthio camelus, assembly GCF_040807025.1. NCBI lineage: Eukaryota > Metazoa > Chordata > Aves > Struthioniformes > Struthionidae > Struthio > Struthio camelus. The sequence goes on along the minus strand of NC_090946.1, from coordinate 52,278,434 downwards.
GGTGACTTTGCAGCATCCTTCCCTGCCACCTTGCCTGTCCCACAGCATTCTTTGGTACGATACATTGATTGGTGGCTGCTGATGTTAGTGTGCATTATAAGGTGAGCCTATCCTCTGTGTTCCTGTTGATCTGATGTTGAAAGGAGAAAGGAAGATAGTTCTGAAAGGCCTTGGATCAGATAGCCCCAGGAATATCAGCCAATACCTTTCCAAATGCTTTTGCAGTAGTGTGACAATAATCAAAAAGTCTTTAAGGCCTTCTTTAATTGATATGGAAGAATTTGAAAATTAAAGCCAGCGGTGGCTTGCTTGCCTTCAGCTGTTGTGTAAATTTAGTAGTCTCAACCTATGGCCATTCAGCTCTTCATCTGACTGTGTCCTTAGCGTCTGAAAGAGTTACAGGACTCTGCATCCTGTGCTTTATTTTCCAAGGCTTTTGTGACCTCTTTTTGCATAAAAATATCAAACACCAAAATGCTTGTAATCAATATTTTCATGAAGACTGAAGATTCCTAGGAGTGTAAGTAGTATAAAAGTTATTTTCCGCATCAGCTAACCATTTCAATTTCTTACACTGTTTTCCATAGATTTTTTTCCCTTTACTACTTTACCTGCATTTTTCTGGTCTTCTTTCACTCTCTGTCCTAAGTTTACAGTCTTTGCCAACCTGCTCATCTGAGGCTTCCTAGAATTCTAATCTGCAGAGCTTCTGTGAAATTCCTTTCCTGTTCTCTGATAAAAGGAACATGACCAGCTGTCATTTACTCTTATTAGGTATTAGCTTCTTTAATTGTCAGGCATTCTGCATGCTCATGTGAGAGCCATTGCAGGTAGCATTTGGTGAGTAGAGTGCATAAGTGGCATGCAGAAAATGAGGTTTCATTTCTGCCTGGAATCCCTACCTGTTCTGGAGGCTAAAACCCTTTCATCTGAGTAGCAGCTTCTGCTTCCGAATTCACAGGAATTATACCAATAGGATTTTTCCATTCTTAGCCTTTGAACTCCTGATGCTCCATTTTAGGGTTTACAGCTGTGCTAAATCCAGATACTAACTTATCAGCCTCTCAAATTTTCACTGCTATGCAATCCACTTCTACTGATTGCGTGTTAGATTTGTCAGCTGTCTGACTTTGATTTGGGCAGTTCAAATTTCAGGGCATTTTCATATGTGTGGATTAGAGTGCAGCAGGACTCCTTTTACAAACTGTGTAATTATTTTCCTGAACAAATTGTGATAGGAGTGATTACTCCTACTATTATTACTCTTAAGAATACTATGTTCTAAAAACAAACCTTAGGACTCCTTCAGGATGCCAGACTTTTAAATTTGCATACCTCAAATTCTCAGTACCTTCTTAATTCTGTTATTCATTAGATGCCCTAATTTACGATAGCTTACAAATATGCTTCAACTGTAATTTGAAAGGGCAAGGAAATTTGCTTATGTGGCTAATAGCTATACTGAGCTGGTAATATTTTTACAAAGGGTTGCATTTTTTGCAAAAAATTCTTGTTTGTTGAAATCAGAATTTATTGTCCAACAGAATCATATTTGATAAATTTCCCAACAGAAACAATCATTGGAAAAAGGTTTTTAAATTGTCATAATAACCATCTTGATGTTTTGAGAAAATATTAGATTTTTTAATTCTAAACACTTTTTTAGTGAACTTTAGTTCACTCACCTTTAGTGTAGTTTAGACTACATAAAAGTTTAAGGAGAGAATATAAATGACACAAATGAAACAATTGTACCCAGACAGTACTTTTTGTGTGTACAGATAATCTGTTCATGGAAGTACTGAGATTTTAACTGTTACTCTATTCATGACAGCTATGCTTTTTTAGTATCCAAAAAATGTTCATGCAGTTTTTCTCTCCTATTTATCTCTACAAAAACCACTTCACTGTAATATACACAGACTGGTATGTCAACTCATCACGGCTCATAATAAACAAGGATCATTGGCACGTATGTTTGAAATGGTGGTCCTGTTATGTTCCCTTCTACCATGGTGGAACGATAGTGTTGAGAGTTTCGCTAAAATTATTTAATGTTGACATGATATGAGAGTAAGAGTTCTTCAGACAATATGCAGATTCAGCTCTTCGTCACTTCACTGAAACTGCTAGCAGAGTGTTAGTTAATGAAAATTTCGCACAAACTACCAGAGTAAATTATCTGTGCAAATGGACAAACTGGACTATGACAAAATCTGGAACACTTCAAAGCTGCTGGAAGTAGCAGTACCCAGTCACCAGCAGGATGAGCTAGTTTCAAACTAAGTATCTTGAAGCAAAATGCTTCTGAGCTCATTACTAATCCCTTGAGCCATCCTGCTTGCTTTGTGAAGGTTTCAGACTTATTAGTTCAGCCTAAGAGCAGTGTCCTTTCATTACTTGTCTTTGATTTGTCAGCTGCCTTCGAAACTGTCAGCCGCAGGAATGGCCTTGAGCATCTTATAGGACTCTTGGGCTTACTCAGGACTTGTGTCCTGTATGTTTACTTTCTGTGAGCAGAAGTGGATGTTCTTAACAGTCCTCTGACCTTGTTTAGCATGAGTTTTCCCTGAGTCCTCTAGAAAGTCTCTGGATTTTTAGACGCCGTGTAACATTTCCAGTGAACTAATACTCTTATACAAAGGATATACAACTTTACCGCTTTCTGTTTGCTCAAGACTCTGAATGCACATAAAATCAACTGCTTGTCCTCTTCATCTCAGCCTTTTCCTAAACAGATTTTATGTTAATTTGCTCTCCCATTTTTCCTGTGAAGAGCTTTTGATGAAAACCTCAATGTTTTCAGTTTATGTGATTAAAATTCTCAAGCTGCTTTTGAGATTTAAGCTCTTAGTTCTACAACAAGCTTTGCTAAGAAAATAAAACATGTTTTCTACCATCTCCGAATGTCATGTAGGAAAGGTAGATATGAACCTGTGATCAGCATCAGGCCTGAGCTTCAGTGAGTGGTGTGGGAGCTGCTGCTGTTGCACATATTGTGCTGCTGCAGAAGTGGGAGGAGATGAAACTTCTGACATTTCTATGGCATCAGTCAGCAAGGTGTAAATGAAGTATGAAATAAAAACTCTCAGCCCACTCAGTGCACAGACGGAAAAAAGATAGTGCTTTACACTTGCTGCTGTGATATGCTATTTACTGTAATATTAACCTCACACAGAGACAGAATGCTCCCTAAGTTTTACAGTCTCAGGTCAAAAGAGAAATGATTTCTTGTTAGGTCTCTCTTCCTTTTTCTGTCTTTCCACCAACATGCTACTGCATGTCAAAGCTGGTGATGCAGAGCGAGCAGGAGTGAGGTGAAAAGACTGGCAGAATGATCCTGTTCTGAGAGAAAGAAATTATGTAAGTGAATCAGTAGGCACAATTTGCAATGAACTTCAGGGTAAAAATGCTAAAACAACAACCACTGGGTGTAACTACAGATTTAGAAACATTTGTTGTCTTCATTTTATTGAGTTGGAGCTCATATGGGTGATTTGGTGGGAGGGAGCCTTAGGAGGAAACATATCTCTGCTATGTTTAAACTCATTAGCACCAGGGAGTCTGTCTGTGTTGCTAGGTAGCTTATTTGGTGTGGTAGCTATCTTTGGGTGGAAATGCTTTTTCAACCCCAGATTCTGCCCCTAGGTTTTGCCCTCATAGCATAACAAATTGCTACCCAGATCCTTGTGGGATCCCCCTCATTGTCTGTAAGCCATAAACAAGTCTCCTGGCAGCCTCCTTTTTATTTGGCTTGAAATGTTCAGTTGTTGAAGCCTCTGGGCTAGATCCTAAGCTGATGTAAATAATGTAGCTTCACTGAAGTCAATAAAATCGGGCCAGTTTATACCAGCTGAAACTCTATCCCTTCCTAATCTCCATGCCATTCATGTAGAGGCATATATTTTTCTTGTGTGTCCTTTGTAAAACTAAGTAGTTTGTACTGCAGACAGTGCTGAGAAGGAGAATAGCGCAACAAGATTGATGCTGGTTTAAAATGCTGTACACCTGGACCCATGTCTTGTTCTACCGCCGACTTTTGTGTGACAGAGTAATTTACTTATTTATCTCTTTGTGCCTCTTCTATTCCCCTGTTATTTTCCAGTCCTATAGAACTATGAGGATAAAGCCAGTAAATACTGAGATACTGCAGTAATGGGTGGGCTGCAGTATGGATTGGTAGATGGTATCTCAAAGAAGCCTGACAGTGCTCATAGAGAGGCATCCAGTAACACCGCTGTAGAACTAGCATGAATTAAAAAATGTAGCTAACTGGGCTGCAAGTAACACAGAATGCTCAGCTGCTGAACTATGTAAAGGAAAGCTAAGGTGTCATATATGACTGGGCTTCTGTGCACAGCATGAGGTTCCCTCTGGTTGCAGTAAGCACGAAGGTGGCGCGGATTAGTACTAGTAAGGATCCTCCTGGAAGGCTGCGCAGGGGGAAAGGGACTGTGCGACACATTGCTCTGTATTAAGGGTAGTTCATCCTATAGATCTGAGAGCTTTGGAAAGGCAGGCTAGATTGCAGAAGGAAGGATTTATATAAAAGCCATCCTGACTACGGCAGGGAGCATAAGTGGAGGAAATTACAACCTGCTCCACACTGCAACACATGCCAGTGATAACATGTCCATAGAGAAGACTCTGTTACCTGGACAAAATGAAAAGAAAGAAGCAAGATTCAGAAAACCAGATATCTTCATACAAAGTGTGAAGGAAACTGGGTGATTAAAACACTCTCCAGGCCTTCTGCGGGTATAGGGAAGACCAGGCTAGCCCTCATGCTTCTTTTGTCTTATGTCTTAATTAAGGAGGCCAATATCCCATGTGATACGCAGGAGTGAATGTCACCCACGTTGAAAAAAGTCCCCAACATAATCAGTTGAATGCAATTTGGAGGGCGGTTTGAAAGTAGGGCAGCAAAGGTCTTGAACTGGTGGGTGGAGCTATACATAGTCCATAATGCAGTTTGGTACATAATTTGCTGGGCAATTGTTGGAGAGAGAATTTCTCTATTTCTGCCCTTCAGTAAGCTCTGAATAACAAAAAGCCTGCTCATTGTTACAAACTGAGAGGACAGTGGAAACAAGACTTGAACTGTTGCAAACAGAAGTCAGATATAGGAGCAGTGCATTAGGTAGGTTAATAGGATCTCAGTCTAATCAGATAATAGGTGCCACAATATAAATTGCTTTCCTCCAGAATAAAAATGTTTGCAAAAGCATGTTTTAAATTTGGAATCCTATATGCCTCATACGGGATCAACATAGTGCAGGACTTAGATTTATCGTGTCTGCGTCTGTTTAGTTATAAAGGTAATTATATATTGTAATATATAAGTTTTGGTCAGATATGCATTTTTAAAATAATGCTACATTGCTCTTGTAAGCAATTTCTAAAACTATAAATCATTTGCATAAAGATGAGTCCTTGATGATCTTACTCTTTATTTATAGCTTGTAAATGCACGCTTACAAACCCAAGAGATATACATTCACTCACTATTAATTTGTAGCTGACTATGTTATTTCAGGACTGTCTTTGGAAGTATTACATACCAATTTAATTCAGAGTATTCATTTTAGTTTCTAATGAAAAAACCCCAAAACTCCAAACCTATTTTGATCTTATTTTAGGGAAATGAAGAGATAACAAGGTGAAGCTGTTGGAAATCTTTTTAAAACTGGATCTTGTGAAATTTATTGTTGTTTTTATTGTATTTCTTTATGCATTTTTTTCTTTTCTAAAAGAAATAAAATAGGTGGTAAAAACAAACCAAAACAAAGAAGATTCTGGATCATTTAAGTAAGTGAACTACCAGGCAGCAAATGCAGTTTAATGTAGAAGAATGTTAAACAATTCATCTGGGAGGAAGGAATCCGTCTGAGGAGTATGTACTAAATATGCAGTCATCCAGCATACTGATTAGGAAAGAGACGGAATAGTTACAGAGAAATGACTGAATATATGAATTCTACTGCACTGTAGCATTAAGAATTTTGAAAAATATACTGAGGAAGTGAAGACAGCATAAGCATAATGAAGGCTGGATTGAAATTTCACTTAAAACAGATTTACAGTTTCTCAGATTTTGTCTTCAATGGTTGAGAAAAAAGGAAAATAATTACTCAAATTATTGAGTAATAATTTGAGTAATTATTCAAATTTCCTTAACTTTTGCAAGGAAATTCCTGTTTCTAGAGATTTTGCTCTATTCAAAGCTATTACTTTAGTGAAAAACAAATACCCAAACCCTCAGAAATTCCAGGCTATACAAATACACATGTTCGCACACATACCCCTGTGGGTTTTGATAATATCTTAGGTTTATGCTCCTATGAAACTTGCAATGTAATGCAAATGGTACTGCCTTACATCTAGATTAATTACCAGAATGGTCAAGAAATTATTTCTGGTTTTCAGTTCTGTCAGCCTGCCTCTCTGCCCAGCAGCCCCTTCACAGAGATCAAAAGTAACCAGGAAGGCAGGCTAGATGGCAGGGGGTGCCGAGTTAAGCTCTCAGGCAGCTTGGAATAATGGGTTACTCCTGAATATTAGGTGTTTCAAGGCTCATGTGTTTATTGATAGTGCTGCAGAACGCTTTCAAGTGTTGCTGTATGGGCATAGCCATTGGCATGCCCCACTTCCCTGCTCAGACGATCAAGCGGTGTTTTTTCTTCCTGCTTTCAGTGTAGCCATCGGTACTCGTACTACTCCTATGCTTCTGTTCAAACCTACCTGTGCTTTCTCCAGCCTTTTTTACTATTTGACTGGACACGTGACAGTTAGAAAAGTATAATGTGTAGGAACAGGGTAGTGTGTGTGTGTATGTGTATGTGTGTGTGTGCATGCAGCTCTTAAGGGAATGAAGCCAGTCCGCAGTATTCCTGCACAGAGCTCTCTCAGGGCTCTGAAGAAATATCCAGTGGTCAATCTACATGTGGCAATTGAAGTGTGGCCATCTGTCAGCTCTGTGAGAGGTTGCTGGCCTTGAGTAGAGCTAGTGAGTTGGAATATGTGTCTGTGTCAGCTGCTTCTGTTCACAGTGCAGTGTTTTAGCACTATCCTAATTTACATGGGCAGTTTAACCTACTAGACATTGAATGGGACTTCCATCCTTTTCTGTCAGGCTTGCAAGAAAGACAGTGATGTTCAAAAGAAAGGTGAACTGAGCAGCTGTGAGCAGGAGCATCTTAAGCTGAAACACGTTTTTTTTCATGCATCATTGCCCTAGAGCATGAGGTTAGCTGGCAGCAGCAGTGGCAGGGCTGAGCGTGTTTGGTAGCATACATGACACTGCTGGCCAAAAACCCAGCTGCAGTAGGGAGGCCATCAAAGAGATGCAGAAACTAGCAAGACTTCCATGCGCTGCTGTGCAGGTACAGTGCATCCCCAGGCTGTCTGCACAGCCCTCCTTTCCAGCTTACGCTTTTCCAACATTAACCCTCTATCTTACCATTCATAAGAGGTACATTTCAGCAGAGATGTATGGTGTGAGCCATACTTCAGAATCTTTATACTGTTATACCACTGTTGTTTAACCTTTTCGTTGACAAGGCTGAAGTTTACATTGTACAAATGCAACTTACCATCTATTATATCAACTCCCCTCCTAGCTAGATTGGAACAAGTGCTATTGAAATAGGCTGGCTTTATTCTCAAATAAATATTTATGCAAACGTATGCTTTGGATATGGTTATTAAGAACGAGAAGAATGAAAAGTATCCTTTCCGTTAAAGAAAGAATCACTGCAGAATTCCTCTCCAAAATACCCTTTGCCTGACTTTCTGTAGAGGCCAGAGACCAGCAGATGGCAATCTACTCCTGTGTCTGGAAGAGCAGTGCTTTAACGGAGGGGCCCCTGAGTGCATCTTCCCTTTGCTTATTACAGTTTACTTGAAGGGGAAAAAGCCCCGGGAATTGCAGGGAGCCTTTGTTGGGCTCAGAGTCTCAGAATACTGGAAAAGCAAAACTGAAGTTCTACTTTATGCAAGTCCTAGCTACCAGTGTCTGTGAGAAGAAAAGCAAGCTAACCTAATGGAGTGAATATGCATTAGTCTTTTGCATGTTAAACTACAGGATGTAGAGTTATTTTACAGCATTGTTGTGCTTTTTTTCTCTTGTATGCTGTTAATCTTTTAATACATTCTTAAGGAAAAAAGGAAAATGGCTGTGTTCCGTGTACCCACATTTCTCTTGTTTTCGCTGTTTAAAACAGGGGAAGAAATAGTGTCGTCTTCAGATGAATCAAAAAGGAGTCAAGGCACAAAAGAAAAGCATTGTCCTGCTACACTGACAAACCTGCCACGCTAGAGTAATGTGTCCAAGCAGCAGTGTGAGAATCCAGTTTAGCATTTGAATAGGAAAATGGATGATATTAAGGCTTTTGCTGTATAATTTTATACATATTTTTATTGCAGAAGAGAAGATTAATGCTACTAATTTCAGTTATGTGAACACCCTGAGCTGATATAGGACCTGGATGTTTTTAAAGCAAATATTAATAGGAGAAAAAGGAATGTTCCTACCCTCTATTGGAAATAATTGTGTCAGTAATCTCACCGTATTGCTTCAAATGAGAGTTTGCATCAGTGCGAACATTATCATACTGCAGGAATTTGATCATCCATAACATAATGATGGAATAATGAGAAAGAAGGCTAAATTAATATCCTGGATATACTGACACTGGTAACAGTATAAGAAGGTTTCTCTGGGATTGTAGGATTTTCTGTACAATCCTTAAATGTGATTCTTGATCTGCTGTCTGTCTGGCAGGCTCTAATAGTGGATTGCAGACATGATGCACCCTTTATGTATAGCTGAGTAGCAGAGACATATCTTTATGAGTAGTGTTCTTTAAGAGGAGAATTTAAATGTAAACTGGATTGCTGCCTTGTCTATAGCATGAAAGATGATGGGGGAACTATTAGGCTAGCTATGCAAGAACTGAATATCGAGGAGAGAATGAGTGCTAAGCTTCAGATCTGAAATTGTATGGAAAGGCTTGCTCCCAGTAGGTAGCAGGAGACCAGGAGGTTCGTGTGAACATGAAGGTCAAGACAACTCAGGTAATAGAAGGGTGGCATCCGAGGGGGTTCTGGCTGGAAGGCCAACTACGTTATTTCTTGTGTCAGAAGATAATACCAGTAATGAGCCAGGAAGACAGGTGACATAAATATTATTAGGAATGGTCTGGGATAGAGTTATCTTTATAATCAAAGAAGGGAGAGATGGCTTAAAGTGAGTATTAGGGGCATCACAGTTTTTTGCCCTTTTTTTCCCTATTGAAATGATTTTCATTGGATGCTGCAAGTATGGTATGATCTGTAAAAGGCAGCAGAGAAAGGCTTTGTGAGGATCCTTGATTATAACCAGATACTACACCATGTACAGCATACTGTAGCTTACAGGTACTCCTCCATTTTAGAGGTAGTCAACTTTTCCATATATAGGAAAAATAAAGGGGGAAGAATCCAGACTACACTCATAGTAACACTGTTTTTTTGAGTGAAAGGCAAGGGGTGGACATGCTGTAGCAGATGAAAAAGCTGTCTTACATTAGGAGGGGTGGAAAAAAGAGAAATACAAATGTTTGTTGGGTAGAAGGGACTGATTAATGAGGAAATATAAAAACTAGAATTTTCCAAATGATAACTGCTACAAGTGCTGAATACATGCAAGTATATTTCTGAAAATGTAGGCTCAAATATAAGCACTACAGAAACTACTGGAATTATGTACCATGATAGAAAGGAGTATTTTTTTGCAATTACATTAAATAAGGAAAACTGAGATTAAAGTGTCTTTTGCTATGAGAAACTTTGTACTGTAAAACAACTTCCAAAGGAAACAGTACACTTCCATTGTTTGAAACAGCTAAAAGTTCATTAAATAATATGCAATGGAAATATATGACCATCTTCCATCTCTAGCTTATATGGTTAAAGAACAAAAAGAGTGCAATGTTGAGTCCTATATGCAATTTCTTCTCATTCGGAGTGGTATGAATGTGCATTTACTCTGTGATTGCAGAAAGAAGTATTTTTAGTGCCTACTTTAGGTGCCGGTAGGAGCCTGCATTCAGAGCCTCCATTCAACATGTCCTCAGTGGAGGATGGTGGTACGCCTGGAGGGCATACCCAAATTAGGCTGTAGCTAGGCTCCTAATTTGAATGTTCTCAGTCATTCTTTAGAAGTACCTATTTCTTCTTTTCAGTGGCTATATGGGGAACCTACATTTTTTTGAGGCTTGAGTTAGAGGCTTAAAGTTAGACAGCTAGCACCTAACTATTTTTCTCTATGAATGTGCATGCTTTTGAAGTATTTGACCTCATCTCCATAGACAGTTACGTACTTTTATTCAAAATCAGTGAACAGAGCTACAATTCAAAATTCTGTTTCCTTGTCCCTTTGTGTGATTTTACACTGCATTATATTCATGCAAATGACTACAGAAGATGCAAAGATAAAGAAAAGTTGGCTCATTTTCTTCAACAGTTGAGATTTTTTTTTTTTTAACAGTGATTTGTGATCTGTTTATTCTCCTCTTGTAAGCAGGGACTGAGAACTCTGGAGCTCCCATACTGCTCTCAGGGCTGATACTGGATCTAACTACTGCATGGGTTTCCACCAGCCTTCCTTGTTTCAACATTTTTGAAATGCTAGCTAAAATGAAACTTCTCCTTTCTGACAAAGACCTTGGGATGGCATCACATGTCTTCCTGGTGTGCTAATTACTTTTGGATTTCAGCACACAGGGAGATAAAAATTTGCCCAGCAGGATAACACTAGTCCATGGATTGTTTCACTCCATCAGCCCTGCCACACATGCTGTGATATAAACATTTCCAGAGTACTTTTGGGGGGATTTCTTTTGCTAGAACATTAGACCCAAAATAAAGTGTTTCCAACCATATTATCATGGACGTTTTTAGAAGAATTCTCAGAACAGCAATTCTTATTGGTTTTATATCAAAAACAAGTTTTATGGGATGACCATTCAGTTAGAGATGTTTTAATGCAGCAAAATAAACTAAACCTATTAGGTGGCATTGTTTTACTGCAGAATTTTTAAAAGATTAAATATTTGCTGAAAAGAGAATGAAAGGATCTTAATGAAGTATAGCAAGTAAAACAGCTACCATGCAAATGCAGGAGTCTTGGAATGGTGTGCCTGAATTTTAATATTTATCTGTACTCTGTGTTTACTCAGGAGGAATTATTGTTTTGTTTTGTTTTCCTGTTTTTACCCAAATTCCCTTCTGCACCCTTAGCAGCACATACATGCTATAATCAATTGAGCTGTTCCCATTGAGAACTGAACTCTCAGAAGCCGGTGTTATGCTCAAACTCTTGTTGTATGGGCAAAGAGGAAACAAATCTGATATATATAGCCAAGAATTTATTGTTAGTATAAATGAAATTTTAAGAATTTAATCATTGTAAGTCTAGATCTAATTATTACAGAAAAAGAAATAATAATGATAAAGTTGTTATACACACACTTAGTTTCTACCTATTTTCCTGGTGTTACACTCACCCTTTCCCTGCTGCTCCGGCTCCTAAGGTCAGTGGTTTTGATCTGGTGCTGGTGGTGTTGGGGGGGGTTATGGTGAGTCATCAGCACCTGCAGTCCTTCACCTCCAGAAATATGATGTTGGTGTTGGTGGTTTCTTCTTAGCTCGAGGATCCACTTGGAGTTCTTTTTATGTATTTGCTAACATGCTTTTGCATCTTGCTCTTTCTTTATTGATCTGCAGCTGCATGTTATGTTAGAACTTGCTATATATGCTGCCTTTTATATATGTTAGATACTATTTCTCTGTGCTCTTTGTACCTAAGATCAGTTTTGTCCAGTTCCATGTCTGCGTTTCTTTTCTGGACTGTTATAGCTAAACCAGGTTAAACAAAGCTGCAGGCAATCAAGAAAAGTTCAGACAGAGCAAGTCTCACAAGCCTCAGTCCTGAGGCCTTGCTAACTCAGTACAAAGCTTATGGCCTTTTACTAACAATGATAATACGGAGTTACAGGGCTATACAGTTGCAGGAGCACAGGTGTCACTGACCAAAGTCCCTCCACTGATGTCTGCTGACGTTGGGGCTATAACCTTTTGTATTCCATTAGTTTAAACCAACTATCTGATAAAGGACAGTCCAGTTGATGACCTGATGCACTCAGAACTTAACCGTAGGAAACAATGTGACAGAATGAAAATGATAAAAGATGTCTTCACCTGCTGTGCTAACACCTGACAGAACAACTGGATGGTGCTTTCCTGTTCAGTGACAGGGGAAGAGACCTCTCCAGCAGGCCTGGGAAAAGAAGTCTCTGGCCACTCAATCACAAGGGAAAAAGGATTAAAATCAAAGCTGGACTCTTCCACTTAGGGAAAAAATGATCAGCTGCAATGACCAGTAATTCTCCTCAGCTTAACTCACACTGGACATTCACAGGGGTCTCGACAAAGGAGATTCTTCTCATTTCGATTTAGCAGCGTTTTGATTTTTAATCTATGTCCTCAAAAATCTGGTCCTCATGTCCAGCTTACCTGCACTCAACTCAGGACCTATAAGGAAGGACAACAAGGTCATATGCGACCTTTGCACTTTGGGGATGGAAAGCTGCAGGGGAAAGCAAGGAAGGGAGACTTGTGACTCTGTAACCATGGCTTTATAAGCTTTGCCTAAGGCCAGGACGAAGACCTTGGTTCTGATTCTTCCTCCTCGCACAGCTGTTTTATTGCACACTGAAAAAGTACAGAAAACCTTTGAGAACTTCTTTTTATTCTTCCAGCACTGATCGCTATGCTAAACATTAACTTGCAGAAACATGTGGTCTGTCTTCCTCTTATTTCTCTCTATCACGAATTTTCATGGAATTTTTATCTGTACTTGGCACAGCTTCAGTAAAGAGAGGTAGAGGATTGCCAATGTCTTCACACAGGCAAATCCCATAACCTAGAGACTGAGCCTCCTATGAAAAGTGAGAAATGTGTTTTTAAGACTTTTCCCCAAGGCTTAAGGGAGCAGTGGACCTATTTTCTCCTTTCTAAACAAGCTCTCTGACTACAGTATTACTATGTAAAAATTTGATACTATTCCCAGCTGTGCTTTAAAGGAAAATCTGAATAACTTCATTTTGTCTGGGGTTAGTATGCATGAGGCAAGCTCTTGGAACATGTATGTGGTGAGAGCGTTTAGAGAACATAGCTGAAAGAATACCTGGTTACTGATCCCCAGTGGACTTGTGTGTGCTGGTCAAACTGGAGTAATTCCGCTCCCAGCTAGAAGCATTGATCTTGGTGTCCAAACAAATTTAAACTCAAAGCAACATGATGTTTTGGCAGTAATTGGGCAGTTTTTTAAAAGACTGAATTCTCAAAAAAGACTGAGTTTACATTACAAAGTATTATATTCCACTATGCAAAACACCCAGTAGTAACCTTAAGGAGGGTTTGCTGTATCAGATATCCATGACAGAGACAGGATTTTACAAACAGCGAGACAAAAGCAAAATATCAAACTAGATGCCTCCCAGCAATTTTTCTTCCCTGATGTGGGTAGAGTTATATGAAGAAAGGGAAAAGAATTAAAGAATAAAACAACCTGTTCTAGCAGAAAATGTACAGACTGCAGGGTGTCCCACTGCATTGCAGGTTACCCAAAGGGAAGCACATACAATTTCCTCAGGCTTAAATTCATCCATTAAACTCTTTTTTGAGGGGAAAGGATCATGGCAGTTGGTGAGTGCAGTACAGGAAAGGGCAAGTGCAGACTGACCAGCAAGCTGAGAAGAAATTGTGAAGCATAGAGAATGTTTTTTAGGAAACTGGAAAAAAGCCTTTAAAAACCACCTTTACAGACATAAGATTACTCTGCTGAAAGAGAGAAGGTATGGGACTGTCCATATTATTTCTTCTGCTTCATATAGGAAGTATTTGACCAAAGCTAAGAAGACAGACTACCTTGCACTTAAGATCAGGCTGTAAGACAGAGACAAAACAATGACAAAAGTGTGCAACACTTAAAATTGGCAGGTGTGTTTTACACTACACCGGTACTTCTCGAGACGAAGGAAGCATATTTGTCAGCTGTACTGCGCAGCTGCATTGGAGTTCTTTTCGATCCCTCTTAAACCCACTCCTCTCTTCTCTGTCAACAAACTGCTAAGTATTGAGATGTGTTTTTGTGTATTAATACACATCTCTGATGTGTATTAAGACTGTTTTTGTGGATGCAGTGAAGCATCATATATAATGGAAACATTTTGTTTCTGTTCTTACCTAGCACTACTACACCCATAAACTGAAAATAATAGTTCAAGCGTGGCTAAATCGCACTATATTGCCATTTCCTCAGAAATGTATGTGTTTTATATGTACATGCATACATACATCAATTTGACTTTCACTTTATTTCACCTGAAAAACATGCAGAGGGCTTCAGATCTTTATACAGTGATGAACACAAATTCTGAGTAGCAAAATTACAAAGGTATTTAGACATTAAGATGCAGATTTTCAATGGCATCCAGTTATCTACCTGATTTGTAAATCTCAGCCAGTACATATTTGCATTTTTGGCAGATGAATACTTTTGTAAATGTGGCCCCTTGATCGTCGTCTGAAACACACCTTGTCATTTTCTACATGTAAGATATTTCTGAATTTTCTCCTTATTATATTTTGGACCGTTACATCACTGCTTTCTCTTTATGTTACATACAAAAAGGCAAAGAATTAAGAAGCAGTGAAGCTTCTTTGGCAGAATAGCAGGTCAGTGAATCACAGATATTAGAAGCAGAGAAAAAAGTCCTTTGGGTCTTCTAGTCTGACCTTTGCATTCTGCACAGTTACTCATACCACATACTCACTAACCTCTTAATCTAACCTTCTTTTGACTGTCTGTAATTCTGTGAGGTTGCTGAAACTGTGACACACAGCTACTTTCAGCTTGAATTTTAGTAGGAGAAAATAGATATGGAAAGGAATACAGAAGTTCACAACTTTAACTTAGCAGCTGACACCTACAGTGCTGTTGTAGACGTTTGTTTTTGATTAGTGATACAGAAGTTACAAAGGCGTTTAAAAACACTAGGGTACTGCTTTGGATGAAGTATGCCCAGATGTGTTTTTGCTGGCAGAGAGATTTTCCTGTGGATCTTTGGACTCCTGAACAGTGATGCAGTATAGCATGGGCTTGGAGAAGGTGTGCACTGCATAACAGATCTCTCTCTGGCATAGGGCAGAGCTGCAGTATTGTTTTTCAGGTCTGATAGCATTGCCATGTTCCAGGTTACTCACAGTACTGAATGACAGTTGTACTTATTTTTGGATATTTCTTCAATTTGGATATTTTCTTCATTGAGAAAGGGAAGGCTGGAGATAAGGAGGAAGGGCTAAGGATCATTAAAAAACATGGATATCTGTACTCTGTTCATAATATTCACTGTTATGAATATTTTTTTACTATCTCTTTTTTCTGTCATTAGTTACAG
Source organism: Struthio camelus (assembly GCF_040807025.1). Classification (NCBI taxonomy): domain Eukaryota; kingdom Metazoa; phylum Chordata; class Aves; order Struthioniformes; family Struthionidae; genus Struthio; species Struthio camelus. The sequence goes on along the minus strand of NC_090946.1, from coordinate 52,262,931 downwards.
TTCTCTATTTGAATTGCCATTCTTGGGTAGTGTGATTCACAGACCTTAAGGCCAGAAGGCGCTATTATGATCTTTTAGTCTGATCTCATGTGTAAAACAGTCCATAGAATTTCATCCGGTGATTCCTTCAGAGAGGAAAATTATTCTTTCCAGCTGTATAAATTAATTGCTTTCCTTCATTCATTTTGTAAGCCTTAGAAATATTTATGGTTTGTGATCTTGTCCTTCCCTGAAAGCCTTTGCTTTTCAAGACTCTATAAAATTATTGCTATCTCTTTGGGTCTCTTCATATTGGTTTAGTCTCTTGTCTTTATACGATCTGTAAGAGGTTTTCAGGAAGTGCTAGATTCATCAAAAGAATTAGACTGCTTTTTTTTTTTTTAATCTCAGGAACTGCATTTATTTTCCTCTAGTTAAAATATTAAAATAGGTAAATAAAATAATTCAACATTAAATACTTATTTTTATAATTTATAGAATGTGGGCACAGACAGAGACAAATGATAGAATTCAATATGGATGAAGAGCAGATTTTCCCTAACTGATTTAATTTCTCACAAGGGATGTGTTAGTGATGTGAAATTTTAAATAATAATAATTTATTTGTACCCAGAAAATCTCAAGGGGGCAACAAAAAGCCAGTAAAGTAATTATATGACCTCCTCTTTGGAAAAGAAAATCCCCAACAAGAGTCAAGAAAAACACATGATTATAATTTTAATAAGTAAGTCTCTGATCTATCAAAACCTTACGTAAGCTTCAATCTGAATTCAACATACATAATATCTTGCTAGGAGTTATTTTAATGTTGAGTTGTATGAGTTTCCTTTCCAAATGCATCTTCCAAATTTATAATGAGCATTATTCTTAATTCATATGTACAGTCACTATCACATACATCTCAGTTTTCTTTATTCTATGTTCTCCCTAGTCACTCCATTCATAAAGTCCTCAAGTGAGAGCAGAAACTCTCTGGGACAAGAACCAAGGCGTTATAGCCGTAGATAAGCTATAAAGTGTCTAGCACAGTCTGTATATAGATTTAAATGAAGCTACTTGAAATGAGACTGTTATGGCTGGTATAGCTGTTGCCAAGCCCTACTCATTTCCAGGGAGTTAAAGTTCTTTAAAACATAGGCATACAGAGCTGCATATAGACATATACGTATCTATAAGATTTTCTCCTAACAATTAGTCTTAATTCATCAATTCAGGGCAATAGAATCCTTATCTGGAATTTTAATTGTCTTTATAATTTGTACAATAGTTATAATATATTATAATAGCTTTAATCTAAATTATAAATTATAAAAGTTATAATAAATTGTTACATTAGTTCATAATTGTCTCTGCAACAAACTGCAGAAGCATGGCATTTTTGTAAGTAAATGTGTTTGCTTTTATTTTGAGTGCAGACGTATATGCCCATAAGTGCCCATAGTGAGTCCTCAGAGAGTTTGTACCAGCGTGTGACTTGGTAAGTAAGTAAAATCAGCTGTTTTCTTCCCCAAAAGTTGAATGCATAAATTTATTACAAAATAATTTCACAAGTTTAGATTTCAACAATCCAGAGAACTATCTTACTATTTTCTGTTAATGCAAGTACAAGAACATTGTGTCAAAATGTCATCACAGAAGTGAACTGAAATTAGAAACATACCTTGATCCCCACCTTGGACACCCAGCTGAAAAGTGCATGAAATCAAAGACACACAATGCTGCAACACAGTACTTAATTGGAAAGTGTTGTTTGAGTAGCTACTCATGCACACATCATGCCCAGCACAGACCCACAAAAGCAAAATAATTAAGCTATCTCTACTTTACACTTATAACTTACCTATTTTTCATTTACCTCCTTTCAACAATATGAATTTTATCTCTATCAGAAGTGTCATCATATAAACTGTGTACAAAACGTTGTATTTCTTCTTATTCTTACCTATCGGCACACACCTTTTTCTATACTACCAGTAGCTGATAAAGCTCTCTTTGGAGGGAGAAACCATAGTGCAGAAGAATCATGTTCAGCTGGGAATTAAATATGCACTGGAAATCTGGAATTCTTGGGAGGGCGGAGTGAAGGTTATGGTGTTTGGCCTGTACCTGTATTCATTTAATTCTACTTTGTCTTGAAAATAAGAGAACTGGTCTTGGCTGGAGTTAGACAGATCAGATACAGTACAGAATTAGATGCTGATGATCCTTCTGGCGGATGATATTGCTGTCATTGCTGCAGTACACACCAGCAGCAGAAATATGAGTCAGACAGAGATGATGTGCAATTGGTGATTTCCCAACCAATTTACAGTGCCAAGGTCTCTGGAAAATCCAGGGAAAAGTCTCAAAGCAGTGCTCTGAGATTCTGCCAGCAGGTAGTGATAAAACACAAGACAGAAGAAGAAAAAAGCCAATAAATAGGAGCTGACTGAAGGGAGTCAGATATTCTTTTTTTTTCTTCAAAACTCATTCTCTCTCATGCTCTGGGACATGTAGTGCCTCTTGAGGAGGGCAGCCTGAGAACCCCATAGACTTTAACTTTGTGACAGCTGCCACTTTGAGCCTATCAAACGGCATAGCAGAATCTGCTAAAGACCTATAATAAGAATGTTTTAAAAGATGAAAGGAATGTTGGAGCTTCAAGGGGAACATGGCAGAGGAGGAAATGGGGTTGAAAAAATATCAGCAAACTCAAGAAAGATGTAGGGATTAGCAAAGTGTGAAATAGTTAGGATCAGGGAATTAGGGAAAGTGGGGAGAAGGGAGTTGATTAAAGATGTGGATGGTTTGCACGCAGAAGGCTGGAAAAGCTTTTGAAGTTTGTCTCTTGCTATTTGCAACATGCGTCACTTGCTTGGCAAATTATTTAGAATGCTGCAAAGCGTTCGCAATATTCTCGACTTACAATCACAGACTGCTTTATATTCTTACCTTTTTGCAGTCATCTGCATTTCTAGTGAAAGTTTGTTAGAGAAAAAATATTTTGTTTCTTTCAGTGTTTGATGAGCATTTACAATTTTGCTCATTTTGTAAATGTCCTCTAATTTGCTAACCTCACACTTTTATGCACTTAGAAATCACTTTGGAAGGTATGCTTGGTAGTATTAGCTTCTAAAATCACAGAGTCATAGAATCACAGAACGGCTGAGGTTGGAAGGGACCTCTGGAGATCGTCTAGTCCAACCTCCCTGCTCAAGCAGGGTCCTCTAGAGCGCATTGCACAGGATCGCGTCCAGGCGGGTTTTGAATATCTCCAGGGAAGGAGACTCCACTACCTCTCTGGGCAACCTGTTCCAGTGCTCAGTCACCTTCACAGTCAAGAAGTTTTTCCTCATGTTCAGACGGAACTTCCTGTGGTTCAGTTTCTGCCCATTGCCTCTTGTCCTGTCACTGGGCACCACGGAGAAGAGTCTGGCTGACAAAATATCTGAGCCCTGTTTGTGAAGCTACCGCTAACCTGCAATGCGCATGCAGTTTGAGTAAGCAATACGACCTTTCTATCAACAGAGCTAATACAGACCTAGAGCTTTAGATAACGGTCTTCTGAAAAGCCTACAGGATAAAAAAAATAATTTTAAACTGCCTTTGTGAATTTTACATTTTGGCTGGCACTGAGGCTAGTAGCTTCAAAGAAACAGAGAGGTTTAATATATTTGAGAGATTTATATTGTGGTAGATACAATTGTATAATTTGCTAGACATTTCTGTATAATGGTGCTGTAATTCCTGTTGTTAAAATTTGCTGTTGAGTTTAGCCATCATTATAACTAAATTATCCTGTGGACTATAACAGCAGGAGACACTGGAACAATGTATTAATCACAACAAATTAAATTAACAAATAGGTTCCAAGATTCTGAGACAGTAGAGATGGAAAAGGTATAGCACAATGATCCAGTTTAGGTTTCTGCTGATCCCTGCTGCGTATGAGTTCATAGGCTAAGGTGTGTGAAGACATGTGCGTGCAAGCAACGGCCAACCAACCCTTTCAGTTCTGCTTACTTTTCATCTAGCTCCCAGCTGGATAGAAGATAAATATCCAGGGATTTTGAATTGGAAAATAGTATTCTGCTGCTGAAAAGGCAAAGCCATTGTAATACTGACTAATCTTCAGTCTAAGTTTAAAAAAGTGCTTACAGTGAGTGTTTATCTTCACTGCGAACCTCATTCTTTGTTTACAGCTATATTATCAAAAGCAGTTTGTGCTACCTGTATCAAGAGCAACTCCAATGTAAGCGAGGTAATCTGATTTTCTAATCCAGTCCAATAAATGTGCTACTGAACATCTTTAAAATCTGATCCTCAGCAAAAGGCACCTAAAGGCAGTAGAAGTTTTTGCCAGGGTCTCAAAAGATAAAGTTTCATTTCCCTTGGTGGAGTGTGCAACAACAAAGAGGTTCCCATATTCAGATTGTTTTCCCTTAAATTCAACGGGAACTTGACTTTATTCTGTTTAATTCCAACAATCAAAATCCATTCTAAATAATGTTTATGTCTCCTTCCTTCTTTCAGATAGCTGAAGCTAGACAATAATCACCTGTTTCCTTTCACTGCTATTAAGGTATCCCACTGATTCAAACACCCATAGTGCATTATTAGCCCTGCTGTATTTCACTGCCATTCCAATGCATTCAATGGAATTACAAAATTTTAAGCCTGGAATGATGGACGGGTGAATTAGACCCTATAATTGCATTTGTGTCAGAAGTAAAACTCCCCTTAGTCATTTTTACTTTCATCTAAAATTCTTGTTGAAAACTCTTTGCAGAAGCAGGTTGTCTACTCCTAAGCACAGTTTATCTGATGCTGCAGCAGGTCCCATAACAAAGGCGTTAAAGAAGTCCCAGTGGGGAAAAAAAAAAAGTGTGTTCTGGACCATAGCTGCAGAAGTGCAGGCTATGCACACTGTCGCAACTATTTCCTGGGAATTTAAGACACAATAATATTCGACCTCAGCAGGCAGGGTGCAGGGAAGTGGATAAAATGGAGGCTTCTGCTGATTGTGGGTGAGCCTATAGGAGAGTAATCGACTTTCTCTTTACCGACGTGAAGCGTGACGTGAAGCGTGTACTCTACGCCAGAGGTGTCGATGGTAAAAGTTCAACTTTTAAAAATACTAATCTAGATGGATAAAATACAATGGGAAACTCAAATTAATGCAGCTATGTGGCTTGGCTCCAGCAGAGTTCCTGTCTGCATAAAAAAGTGATGGTATTTTTTTTTTAAGGAGGAAAGAATCACCTAACCCTTAGTGAATGTATTTAGTAGAGGATGATGGTGAGTGTGGGTTTACAGAGAGAAGATTTTGCTTTATTTATGAACTGGATGTAACCTCATTTTTAATTGTGTTCCTTCATTTATACCTTATGCACAGAAACACACCCTCTGATCTTTAGCGCAATTTCCAAAGGAAGAGTGAACAAGCTTAGTTTACGTGGAAAAAATCTAGATATAAATAGATAATGTAAGGAGGAAGATTCAGATCAGTTTCTGAAACCAAAAAGATTTTTCTTTCTTGCCTTTATATGTCAACAAATTATGCTATCATGATGAATGGTTTGAGATGTATTAAGTTTTTAGAAAATTAAAATGAATCAGATAGGAATGATATATCTCACTTTCAAATAATGGTCTGTGATAGTGAATGTGCACTGGATTTTCTCAGCTTTAATTTTAAGTGATGTCTTAAAACAGTAATTGGAAATACCGTTTGATAAATACTGATAGACAAGAACTCTGACTAAAACCTTACTTCTTTGTTTGCCTTGCAAAGTAATGCTATAGAATATGAGACCTTTTAGAAATATTTATTACATCTTAAAAATGTGTTTCCACCTAATGAATGAAATCAGGAATATACATATAACATGTAGTGTACTGTGTGTAAACTTACATAATTATGTTTATAGATAGATAAACAAAATATTCCATACACTATAAAAAATAAAATTAAATCCATGCTAAGTTTTCTTTCATGTCATATTTCTCAAGTACTTTCTCAGGTAATCTTCTTTGTAGTGATTCTTTCTTATCAAAAGATATACTGAAAGACATCCAGGACAAATCTAGAGTATGTGAATATTCTATATTCACATATTCTCCTATATCTCTCTCCAATCTTAATTATTAATATGTATTTTTCTTTCTGAGTGGAAATGCTTATGGGGAAAACGAAATTAGGACTTTACGAAAGAATCCTTCCATTAAATTTCCTTTTCACTTTTATATAGAGAATGTTTTATATATGACTTTTCCGACCTAGAAGGAAGTGTTGGACTCATAGGTTTACTTTTTTGAATGATTTTAGTTTTTTTTTCTTAGAGAGTTCCTTGTACAATATGATATTTTCTTGCAAATTATTTTTTAAAAAGCCTTGCATTTTAAGTTTTCTCTGTGAAATAGATAATGAAATTTATGTTAACAGTTTATCATAACTTACTTATTAAATATATAAATACATGAATTTTCATTTTGAGGTTAAGAAGTGGTTTCAAGCAGCCAAACCTCCAACTGGGGAGAAAAAGGGTGACTGGGTTTAGAATTATGTTTCTTGTGCTGGCGTGCAAAACCATCTGACTGTGAAGAAGTTAGGCACACCTTTGCAGCCACCTGGAGCCATCTGATTCAGCCAGACAACTTTCTAGAAGCTCTTGTGCAACCTGGCTGTGGTTCCTTCCGTGTATAGAAACATCTATTTGGCTCTATTTTTCATTAGAAAATTATAAATCTGGAAAGTAGGACTTTGAATTAGTTAGTATAATGCTATAACTTGGCTAAAGTAGCAGATGAAAGTCCAGGTGGCTTGAAAAGAATGCTATAGATGATTTTAAGCTATTTATCTGGCTACCTCTGTGAAGTAGTCATTAGATAACAACTTCTGCAGTTCTACAGCAGGAAACTGTTGAAATTACATAAGCCCTTCTAAAAAGGCTTCAGACTGAGGGGCATGAAGTATTCTGAAAATCAAAACTTTTTGAGGAAACATAATGATTTTTTGTGGAAAAAAAAAGGAGTTTCTCGAATCTATTAAAGAGGAAATGTGTCCCATCACCCTTCCCTTCTCCTGTTCTCCCTTCAACCTCCTAGATTTCCAATAGTCAGACTTTCCTATACTGTAAGCAAAATCCCTCCTTTTTGGATATTGACTTTGATAGGAGTCACTTCTCGTGAACTGAAAAAAAAAGCTAAGATTTATGTGTGTGTGTATAAAAAATATATGTGTATAATGTAGTATCTATAGCACAAGCTATATATAAAATACACATGTGCATATTTATTTTATATATAGCTTATATGCAGTACACAGCATGATTGTATTGTGCATATATAAATATTTATTAGTATACATAAATTAAAATTTTTTTTTTGGATCAAGTCTGTGATTTTGCTGTAAATCAAAACAAAGAAATTAATTTTGAAACATTGTTTGCTTTTTTGCCTAGAACTTTATTTTCCCAATAGTTCTGTTTTCAAGTTAGGTCAGGAGGAGCTTAAGAATTTTGTGCCAAATCTAGTTCATGTAGTACTGAGAAATGACAAGATTCACATTTGACTGGATCTGCTTTTCTGGTATCATGGCCACCATGGCCACCAGGGCACCAGTGGTAGCCCTAACAGGCCTTAATGACCCTGACCAGTCTCACCTGGGACCTCCATCCACATCCCTGTCCCTGGGCCCAGGAGCTTTATTTGAGCTCAGCCTGGTGCCTTCACTCCCTGTCTGAGCTGTGTTGGGGGAGTGCTGGTCCCTGGGTCAGTCACAGTCATGCCTATTCCTGCCTAATGACCCCACTGGTTAGATCCTGACCCATGGGCTGACCTCACCCCTGCCCAGTCAGCAAGGTCCTGCCTGGTGATGTCTGGGCCTGATCCTGACCTGTGATTTGTCTTTCCAGCTTGATCTCAGACACGCCTCATCACTGTGATACTGCCTTATAATCTGGACTGGCCACCACCTCTGGGCCTGCCCTGCTCACCTTGCTTGGGGCTGCAGGGCTGGGTCCTGGCCAATGAGGCCCCTGTCCTGCTGGCTTGCCTTTCCTCAGGGAGCAGCTGACCTGTGCTGCTCCCTGCCATAGGGGACCCACAGATATGCCTTGCATTGATCTCTACACACAAAGGTTCACTAGTTCAAAATTGGCAGTGGACTTCAGCTACAAGAGAAGGTCCTTTGAAGACCCTCTTCAAAATGAGTTTCTTCTTTAAAATTGAGACTTACTAAGTAGATACTTCCTTAAAGCTAGTGATCTATGAAATATAACTGTATAGATTCTGATAGGCTTCAAAGATACGAAACTCTTTAACTTTTGATTACAGAATTCTGTCATTGAGAAACTGATTGAAAATGACTCTTGCTAACAGGACTGTTATGTTTATAAACCTGGTGAGACAGAGAGAAGCAATCTTGGGCCTGATTCCAAATCCACTAAAGTCAGCAAAAAAACCCTGTTGTCTCACATTTAGTGGGCTATATCTGGAAGTGAAGATAAACACTGAACTTTTCCAGCACCTTTCTACTGAGATAGACCTACATGAATAAGGTATCTGACTCCATATGAAATACATAGCTTGATAAGCAGAGTCGTTAGGAAGTGGATAGAGAATGATCAGTCTTGTAGACCTTGCCTCTCTCTAGACTGCAGACTTCAGGCTTACTTCTTCAATCTGAAATCTGCAGCTCTGAGCTGTGGCTCTGGGAGATAGATACCAGTGCCCTTTATTTTCATAAAGGTGAGTGGTACCAGTCTCCTTGGTCCATTAGTAAAGCTGCCTGCCTCCCTCTTAGGCATAGCCTGGGATCATAACTGTTACTTAGGAGCTGAGAAACGTAGACTGAAGCCTCTCCTGAATGTCAGGATTCACATACATACCTTTGGTGCACTCATAACAGGGCTACCTTTGAGGACTGTTCTGTATGCAAGTTTTTTCTTGCGTAGAATAATTAGGGAGAGAAGGAGCAACTACTAACAATAGTTTGTTATATCATGCTGAGACCACTCAGGGAGAAAAACCTATGTCTGCTCATGTTATGCAATCAGAGAATAATGTTCATATACCCATTAAAGCAAGAGTCAGTACTTGCATGTAGTCCTTTTCTGGCACAAGCCCTTGCTACTAACATCAAGTCATATTGATTCATGCTTGCTATTTTTCTTCAGCAAAACACATTTATTACTATAGTTAATATGATAGTTATATTACTATACTCTATATGTAGTTATACAGTTATTTGATAATATTATGTTATTATAGTTATTTCATGCATTTTCTCAACAAGAGAGGTTGACTTCGTGTCCTTCAACAGCCTGGGAATTTTTGATATGTGATCTTCTGTTTTTTGGGTAAGTCTTCAACTAAATGAATTAAAAGGATTAAATGGATTAAAACGAATGAACTTCTGCTCCCTAAAAAACGGTATTTTATGCAAGACACAATCTACTAGGCTTGCTTTAGGTGGAGAAAAGTTAAGTTTGCAGGTCTGAATAGAAGTAGCAGACAGACACCTCCTGTTGTCAAAATGAAAGCACTCTTGGGTGAATACAGAACCTTACTACTGAAGACTTAAGTGCTCAGAGATTTTAAATGTCTCCAGAGTAGAGTAACAACAAAGCTGAAGTTTCATAGGTTTTCAGCTCTTTATTTGTACTCTTTATTTAAAATGGGAACTTAGTATAATATACACCTCAATCCTTTTCCAGATTTAACTCCGTCTATGCTCTACAGTATTATCCAACCTGTATGAGCTGTCTTGGTGAATCAGACTCATGCGCTTAATAAATTTCAAAGATCAACCTGATAAAGCCAACAGATATGAGTTTTCACACTCTTCACACTCTTCACAAAAATTGGTTTTGACACCTTTAAATGGGAAAAAGTCTGGAATTACCAAATGACTGCTCTAATATTAACCCTCTTCCCCCTTATTTTAAAGAACGGAAGGAAACTGTGGAGCTGTAGCTTTAAAAAAATTCCTAGAAAAAGGACTGTTCTCACCTGAGACCGGGATAGGAATCCTCCAAGCTACTCTTCATGTTGTCTTTCTATTCCTAGATCCTCACGTGCATCCATCTTGTCTTTACCTAGCTTTCATGTTCTTCCATGATTACAGAAGAGATTAAATTATATGGTACGTTTGCTTTCTTATTATATTCTCAATTGCAATTAAAAAAAATACTTTGTAGTAATCACAGTATTCAAGCATACTAGCTATTCTATTTACAGTAAGAACTTTCTAATATGTTGAATGATTTTTTTGTTAGCACTTTATTATTTTTTAAATTATTATTGCTATCTGTACTTAGTTTCTTAAAGAAGAAAGCCTACGCAGTGGCTGTAGGTAAACCAAAGGACAGGCAACCTGAAGATTTTTAAAAATATTATAAAGATATTTTAAACCTTAAATATTTGTACGACTATTGAAAGGCATTAAAATATCTCTTTTTATTTAACTTAATCGCAACTTTCAAGTAATATCAGGTCTGAACAGATGTGCACATTTTTTGGAATAAACTATGTAAATATTTCAAAGCACAATCACTATTAGTTGAGTTTGGCAGAGTAGAACAGACGTGTCCACCTGTTAAGAGACTAGGCTATCATCACTGGGGATGCAAGATGTGATTGAAGTCCATAACGGGAGTTATTTAGGAATGCATCCACGTTAGCAGGAGGTAGCAGAGATTTTGATTACTATATCATTCCACTTTTCCCTAAAGCAATCAATGAGTTGAATTAGGCGAATCAAATAGTACACCTAGGACTATTGAAGGAGGGATGAATGTGTTTGAAAAGAGTGTAGAAATTATTATTTTTCAGTTATAATAAGAAAGAGAACAGGAGGTTCTATTGGGGTGGCAGAATAGAGTGGATTCCAACAATCTTTATTTATTCAGTTTAAGTACGACATCCTGAGCAGTAAGCAAAATCATTGGTTCAGCATAGCACTGCTAGTAACTGATTACTTTTGCTTTGAGATATTTCAATAAGCTGAGGGGATAATTGTCCAAAAGCATACCCAATGCAGAGTATATCACATTCAAATGAACTTGTAAATAATGTAAACTTTGTTCAGCCAGGACTGTAAACTACCTCTGCTTCTCATGTATTCTTTATGAAAAACAGAAGCATGGCATCGAAGAGAAACAGATTAGGATGAGCTTTTAGACAGTGTAAAATGTGAAGAAAATGATACAAGTATTGTGGTGCAATCATATTTTCTTGAAAAAAGAATGGTTTATGTTATTTTGGCCAAAAAATAACTCAGTAAAGTGGCTTCTTAACCATTTCTGTTTGCCAGCTTATATCTTCTGAGTTCACTGACTATATCATACCTTTTATGCTGTCCTCACTGTACACCAGTGTATTAGTGGAAAAAGAAACTACATGTTTGTTCTACCTTAGAGTTTTCAAATTAAATTCTAATTTTTTATTATTGATAAAAAAGCCAATTAAAGGCTTTTAAGCCTTTAAGGTGTGAAGCAGAAGAAACATGGCTTAATCTTCAAATGTTGGCTTAGGGATGTAAGAATTAACTTCAATAAAAAGTCTAATTTTGATTTTCTAAGTTGAAAAAAATTTTATATAGATACCGATGGGGAAGAATAAATGTGCCAATGCATTATTTGTAATTCAATTTTTGATATTATTTAAATATTTTATTAAGATTTCTATTTATGAAATGTGCTGTTCATCTGCAAAATTTGAAACTAGCTTGCACATATAAAAAGTTTGAATGCTTATCAAGCAAATTATTTTCGTATCGATTAACAGCCAAAGAAAGTTAACTGTGAATCATACCTAACACTGGCAATCTTCAAACTTTAATTAAGACTTGTAGGCTTTTATACGTTATAAGTAAAGTACTTTGAAATGCTGTGTGGCTGTGGATAGGCATATATATCATAGACTTGTGGCAAACTTAGCAATGAAGGGTCAGGAACACAGTTACTATTATGGGTTATTGAGGTTACAGTTAATGTTCCATTCTGATCTACTCTATTTGCTATGTTGGGACCAAAAAAGCAGGTCCCAGAAACTGGTCAGGCCGCAATATTGAGCTACATGAGAAAACAGAAAGAAGGTATATCTGAGAGGCTTTAAGAGCTTCTTTAATTGACTGGATCTAGAAGAAATCCCTGTTTTTCTGTATAAATCTTTTCACATTGAATTTTTTACTCAGTTTTCCACAAACTATTTAGCATAGGATTATACTTTTGGACCTCTGTTTTTGATAGATTACAAATGTGTTATTGGAGGCCAGTCTTAATTTGGACAATTCTGTCATCATAGTGTAACTGTCAGTTGGTGTAATTTGGCTCAAGATGTCTTTTTAGCTTCTACTTCATGTAGAATTTCCTCACTTTTCTAGAAATTTTGCGGTAAGTCAAATCAGGAAAAAATTTTGATGATTCTTAAATTAAAATTACTGATTTCAATTTTCCAGCCGTGGCTACCTTTCAGCATGCTTTTTTGATGCTCCAATAAGTTACATATCTTTTCAGGAGGGATATCCTCATATCAGCAGTTGTCAGCCCACTTTTCTGAGCCCTCTCTTTTTCTGAGAGTGATCTGACAAAGAAAAATTTACTTGATTAAGTAGTGATAGATTATTACTTTGATTGGTATGACAATATGAAACTATAAAGAAATGTCTTCTAATTAGAAAACACTTTCTAAAGTCAGTTTTGTCTCATATTACAATTGATCTTTACATTACTAATGGTAAAACATGCTGTAATGCATCATTTTAAGACAGGTTTTAAAGTTAGTATTGTTATCCTAATAGTAATTGCAAATTGTAAAAAGAAATAAATAAAAAAAGTCATTACCCAAGTTGTATATCTCTCCTGAATTTGCAATTGTAATGAACTGAACCTAATGGTTCTGTGCATTTTCGGCTAACATTCAGCTGGGAGAAGCATGAGACTACCAAACTCATTTTCCTGTCAACCAGAAAGAAACCAAAACCAAATCCCAAAGTAAATATCAATGAGTTAGTATTGATCATTAATAGTTTCAGAAGAGAGTGTAAATGAGTGGGTAATATAAAGAGTTAGAAAAGGGAAAAAATGTTATGCTTTTATCTACCTGTAGCTTTTGTCTATGGTCATTTCTGTAAGAACAGCTGAAATCCTTTCAAGCCAAGAACTACAAACATACTGCAGGACTGTGGCCCAGTAAAGTTGCCTTTCTGTTAAGCAGGTTGCATTTAGCAATGTTTTATCTATTGTTATAATGAATCAAGATGTGGCTGTAAATGCAGTGGATGAAGACAGGATGAGTTTTAAATGCTACTTTTGTTCGTGCTGAGCCATTACCAACACCTGCAGTTAAAATAATTATTTCAAATGTTGTTCTTTTTAAAAGAAGTAGTTAGCAGTAGACCTGTCTTGTTGTGGTAAATTAACATCTGCAGTTAATATGATTCCCCTTGGTTGTAAACATCCTGAATTAAAGCTTGTTATCTCCTTTAGAAAGTACGTTTTATGATTTCACCTGTTTTGTAGAGAGATAATTAAACATTTCACTGAAGTACAGGTTGGATGACTATGATCTTATTTTAGCCACCACAGAAATTATGGAATGTTTTTACAGCAAATATTTTGAGTATTTAATTAAAACCTGTCCTGAAGTAAGGTAAGCATAACCAATGAAGATAGTAAAAAATGGCAGAGAGGTTCTGAGATTGAAAACAAGACAAGAGCTTAATACAAGGTTTGGGTGTCTTTTTTTTTTTTTTTTTAGAAAATCTTGTATTTATCTTTAAAAATAATGTGAATACTCATGAAATTTTAGGGGAAACAAGAACATGTAGTATGCTTGGAATAAACAGGTCAGCTTTAGGCCTTATTTTTACCTAGGGTTTGTACTGTAATTAATAATGGAGCCACTCCTGGTTTACAGAATCCTGAAAATGGCCAAAAAGGACTTTCAAATTTTCTATGTGGAAATTCTTTAAAAAAAAAAAAAAAGCAATTGAAGAATTTAGAGTGTAAAGCTCTTTCAGATGTTTCTGTTAACTCCAGTCTTTGACCATGTACTGTAACTTGACCAAATGAAACTCTTAGCCCAGTGGTATTTTGCCACCCTCTATCAGATGCTAGGTGTATCACCAGTACATCTGAGACTACAGTGATTTACTTCATCAACTGAAAAAAACTGTTCCATGTTTTACATTCTCTAGGCTTCATGACTGTTTTCTAGGTTTCATAATACAAAACCTTTAGCACTAATATTAGCTTAAGGCCATCTTCTACCCTATCCTGCTGCTCATTCCTGTTCTTACAGTGTGGAATATCACTTGTCTGTCACTGTGTTTGTCACGTGTTTGTCATTTGTCAGCGGTATGAACAAAGGAACTGGTCTGATGTAAGAAGTGAGAAAGATGCATGAGAATACCTGAAGAGGTATTCTTCCAAAGTCTTGTATCATGCAGTTGTGGCATTAGTTACAATCAGTTTCCCCTTTTAAGACCTTGAATTTATCTTTGGATAACTATTTGATTAAAAAAACAAAAAACAAAAATAAAAAACCAACAACGCCCCCTCAGCTGTGTCTGTGAATGTTCTCAGCATTAGACTTCCGTGTTTTCTGCAGATATCCCTATCAGTAAAAGCAAATCACAAAGTAAAAAGTCAGGTCACCTAAAAAATTGAAGTAAAATTCAGGGACTACTTGTCCAGTACAGAATGATCTTTTCCTCTAGTGAACTGCATTCTTTGCTTTGGAAGGAGGATGATGTGAAAATGGCTTCAGTTAAATGAATACCTGTTTATTTTTCTTCTCTGTGAAGAAAAACTTAGAAAAAGCCCCAGGCAGAGTATAGGCAACATTAAAAGAAATAATACAAAGAAGACTATTTTTAAGTATTGCTGTATTTTTTCTGACAGTGATGTTTCTGCCAATAGGGGGAATTGGGAAGGGGTTTCGGAGCAAGTTTTTTTTCAAAGCATGAAGCATTTCACTGATCTCCCTAGCATCAGTCGGCTCTGAAGGACAGATCGTTTTCTGATCCTGCGCTTTGAACTGACATGCTCTCTTATTTAGTATTGCTTCCTCTTCTGAAATCCATTTAACTGGGTTGTTCAAGCTAGTTGTACCTTTGCAGGAGGGGAGTTTTTGGATTTCTTTAAGACCAGAGCAGTACTGTGCACTTACTTGCAGAGAGTGCTTGTGAGTGATGCCATACAAATCCCTTCCTCAGAGAGATTGAGGGTATCACCCCTATAATAACCAGCTACTGTTGGGGACCAAGGTTAGCTTCCAGCACCTGTAGCTGGGTCTCCCACATCACAGCATGAATACTGCATTGTCAGGAGTTGAGGCAGAACTCTGCTTTTCATATTTAATTTTGCTGTCTTTTTTCACCTCTTAGTGAATTCTAACTTGTAGTTTATTGAATTGTAGGTGCTGCAGAGCTGCCACTAAAGGCAGCCAGGCTCTTTCAGTGTCAGCTGCAGGAAGGCTCAATATTTTATTTTAAAGAAAAAAGCACAGTGATGACAATAATTAGCTAGCCTGTATTTCAGGGTGAAAGGAAAACAGTTCTTAAACCATGGCTCTATTTTAAGTGCTAAGGTTGGCATTTTATTCTCAGTTCATTTAAAACCTGACTGGAGAATAGTGAAGCAGGCTGTTAAAAGCAAGTAGTTAAAAGTTCAAGCCATTAGGATTTATGTCCCCTCTACTGTGAAATAAAGCATTTCCTTCTGATTTTGAGTACTGTTTCAGTCAATTTTCAGCCTGAGAAAGTGCTGATTTTTAAAGGAGATTTCTGATACCTTATATCAAAGGCAAGAGACCTTCAATGCTTTCTTCAACCTCTGTAATAGAACTGTGCTCTTTAACTCACCTGTGATTTAACTGATGTGTGAAAGAACTTTACAACCTATTGCCTCCAGTAAGCACATACTTTAAAAAAAAAAGAACTTGTTATATTAAAACATATATACTCTGTTACTCACTTGCAACTCACTTGGAAAGGGCTGACTTTTGTGGGAACTTCAGAGTTTTGAATAAAAATGCATGCTAAGACTACAGCATTTAAAAAAATCATGAATTACTAATATTTTTTATCAGATGAGTGTTTCCGGGAAGCTTACTTTGAGCCATATCCTGAGATTATCCAAATCAGTGTAGTTTCTTTGGCTTTGCAATGAGTAAAGATAAGCTCCGTATTTATACTAACACAGGTGATTGCAGTATATCAGAGCTGGGCCCCAAAATATCAGAATATGGACATTATGAGACAAAAGCAAACTGAATCATGTATGGGGATGTTTATGCCTTGCTTTACTGAAGTTTTTACAAAAGAAATAGTCTTGCTTGATTTTAATTTAAATTTCTTAATGATCTGCCAAAAATCTCAGTTGAGGAAATTGAGAGAATTGAATGCCTCTGAGATAGCTGAGCAGAAAACAAGGATTTTGACAATACTGAGTGATTTGAAAATGATACTAATCCTTTTTGGTTAGACTAAGATTTTTTTTTCAGTGTTATCAAGGAAACGATCACTGTGAAAGATTTACCTTGAACTTTTTGTGCTGTTACAAAACAATGACATCTGCTTAACGTCAAGTACACAAATTTGTTTTCCTGCTTCATGAGCACTACAAAATCTTTTCTAAAGCCTTGGCAAACAGACAAAAATGTGATTATACATAATCCAACTGTATCTATTCCCCAGCAGATTCACTTTTATAGCATCTTTTTAATGAGATATTATTAGCAGCTTCAGAACTGTTTAATTAGAATGTTGGCGTGATCAATGGTTTTTGATCAAGTCAATAAGGTTTACTTTCTATTTTATTTTTTAAAACAAAAAACATTTTACCAAACAAATCATGACTATGGATAGAGTATTAGAATGTTTTTAATCTAGTATGTATTGATTATCTTTTTATGACAGATAGCTGCGTCTATTTTTTCCTTAACAGATAACCTTTGTTATGAATACATGTGTATGTGACTGATGTGAATTTTTAGGTATGACTGAGAGCAATCAAATCAGATGCCAAATTTAAAATCCATCCCTTGTTGTGAGAGTTGTGAGAATATAAAATGCGTTTATTTGTGTATAAATGTATTTTTATATTTGTGTTTAATGTATTTTAAAAATGTGATTCAAGGCAAGAATTTGTGATAAGATTTTACTGATAACTTACAAACCGCTCAGCACTGCTAAGCATGCCCAGTCTATCTCAAGGAGGAGACAATGGCAGTTGTGCATTATTCTGTTATTGATTACTAAAAGTACAGTAATTGTTCCACTTGTTAGTCTAAATTTTAAAGAGACTGGAAAAGTCCCTGTCCTGACTCACTACTATTCACTCTTTATTTGGCAGTGTATTAAAAACCCTACAGCTAAGCCATTTTGTGCTATCAGGAAATCAACGGCTTTCATGGTTTTGCACCTTATCTGTCTAGCATAATGTATGTCATCCTAGGTGATAGCCCCAGCCTCTGTCACTACCTTTATCTCAGTTTCTTGTATAGACCAATAATCACTCCATCACTTGCCCCTGATGAACCTGCTGTATGTAGAGATTTCTACAGAAAGGCTCAATCTGTTAATACACGGCTGCCATACTTAAGTTAGCATCTGCCTTGAACTTACCGATCTGCAGTCTTTTGGCTCATCCTGCACAGTTTCATGTAAACTTTGTGGATGTCAAGAACAGCCTGTAGGAAAAGTTTTGTACCCTGTTTTGTAATGCCTTCTTCTAGTTGCAAATATTGAAGTAAAGACAGGAAACATTATGAATTTTAATTTCCGTCTGGTTCTAGTTCTTTTCTGTTCAGACATATGGAGGAGGTTATTGAATTTCTGATTCTGCAAGTCTCTCTTGTCATCACTTGAAAATGTTGTTAGTAACGGAAAAGCCCTGTTAGTTGCAGGACATTCTGCCCAGATCTCTACCTAAGGAGGATTCAATTCATTGCATTCCCTTTCCCAAATGTTCTTGCAAGCTTACTTCATAAATATTTAAAGCAATGAGATTCTGCTAATTCCCAGGAGACAGTGGTCCACAACAAAGCATTTGCAGAACCTATTATTTTTCTGGCCTATTCTGTGGGATGCTCACATTGTAGGTCATGCCTGCACCAGAACCCAGGGTTCAACCTGTCTGAATTTAAACCTAGATCACTTATTTCTTGTGCCCGGACTAGAAAATCTTCTGCTTCTTCAAGGAAGCACAAATGGGTAAATCTCTACTCTACTTTTTATACTACTTTTCATTTTTTATCTCTTCTCTACGTTTTTATTTTCATTGCAGCTACATATCTGTCACTTCACAAAAATTTATGTTGCTGGTCAAAGTTTAAAAAAGCAAAAAATAAGGAAGAATAGCCTTCCTAGAGTTTTAAATTGTCTTCTCAGTTAGCCAAAAACATGTCTATCCACATCTAATGGCAATTTAAGTTACCACTTCACTGACTGCTAGGTGAGCCTAACTAAAACAATTTCCCAATTTTTCTTAGCCACCTCTGGTTGCATAGACTGGAGTATTTCAGCTCAGAGAGCAGTTTTCTAACATAAGATTTAGCTGAATGGTAGCAAGTAGCAAACCTTTACTTGTAGTAGTACTCTGACAGCATTTTTCAGGTGCATACAAATAACCAGCAAAATCTTCAATTGTCTAGTGATATGTCTCTAATCTCTCTGTTTGAATGTTGATAACCCTAGGAAAAAATTGCTTATGCAGACCAGAGAGTCACACCTACAATGTGAATGCCATCACTGGGGGCAGTATCAGGGGAGAGCTTTTGTTGACCCAAATAGTAAGAAGTGATGCCTGGTGATGCACTGACAAGTGCACCACAGGGGAGGGTGAAGATTTTTCTAAGGGAAAATTGGAGAGAGAGGGGAAAAAGATGTAGGAGTCTGGGCAGACGTAAAAATCTACCTTTTTGTCACAAGACTGCAGGAAGCATGCAGGGTTATGGTGCAGGTAGAAGCCCATACTGTGAGAAGCACTCTGTTACCAGTATTTCAAGATGCTAGATAAAAATGGGATTTTCCTGTGAGAAGCAAAATTGGGCAATGTCTAGTCAGCGATTTTGCCTCCTATCTAGCATCAGCCACGGGAGGGAGGCCTCTGAAAAACGTGTCAGATAATTTTGCTGCAACTTGTGGGCAGTATTCGTCTTAACAAGTGTGATTTAATGGTTCCCAGTGCTTTAGGAAGGCCAGGGGCTAGTTTTCAGAGGAATGAGAGCAGATGAAGGACCTTGGGCCGTTGCAAAAGACTAGCCTACAGATGGAAAGATTTGCATAAATTGGGGTTAGGAAAGGTAATCCTGAGCTTTGGGCAAAGGAGGCTAAAGTTTGTAGATCTAGCGTATCAGATTTAGACATGCAGATACACAAGATACACAAGGTGTTCATATGCTCTGGTAACAAATCCAGTTCCTGAAGGGAAAAAATAGGAGTAAAGAACTATACTGTACTGTAGCCCAATAAGTGCAGAACTGAAGCTGTTTCCAACAGGCCACTGGCTCTGTATTTAGCAAGCAGCACAGCCCTCGGTTTGGCAGCTGTTAGGCTTGCTTTTCCTAGATTATCTTGGCTTGCATGGGGTTTGTTTTAGCTTGACTAATTGTAGCAATAGGCTGATAACCAGGTGACTATTATCTACTTTGTGTTAGTTCTACTCACCTTTGTAGTGGTGTAACTCCTGCTCTTGTTGATAATAATTTTGATACTATAGACCTGGGGTGATAGCAGAGGCCTTGAAGATATGGGCCTGGGGTGATAATGGAGGCTTCATAACTTTCCGCCAGACAGTTATTACAAGTAACACAAACTTAGGAGCCAGGCAAAACCATTTTTAGGTGACAAAAAGGAAGAACAGCCACCATCTAATACAGGTACAATGAATGACATATAGCAAAGTGGGCTGTAACATGTAGTTACAGACCAGTAAAGAAAGAGTAAAGTCTAAAATTTGTTAAAAAACTTAAAATATGGGTCCAAATGGACATTAGAGTGCGGAGGAAGAGAAAAATATCAGCATCCTGTGCCTTTATGGTTAACATCACGCTCTTCCTGGTGAAGACCTCAGGGTGCTACCAGCTTTTCAAATCTCTTCACACCTGACTGAAACTGTGGACCTTAAGGCCAGAGGAGCAGTGACAGGGTGAGCTTAACACCAGAGAAAGAGGGCATGATAACTGCATGATAACTTTTAACTGTAGTACTGTTACTCCATTTGTGTTGTCTTTAAGATTGTGTTACTGTAACTGGACTAATGATAACAGCTGTTTGTTGTATTTTGTTATACTTCTACAATTCTTTAACTAAACTAATGATAAAACCTTTGCTTCGGGTACCAGGTGTTCCGCTTTTCGTCCATAACAAGATATTGAGTGTAACAAAAGGCTTAAGAAAATTGAAATCTTTAGGACCAGCAATATAGAGATGAAAAATGACAATTCATAGCATTTTTACCATAATCTATAGTTTCAATAAAATGGATTATTTTTGCCATCTGCTGAAGAAGTGTGATGACTGTATATTAGCACAATTGTTTAAGTTTTTTCTGTCTAGTCTCCAAAACTTGTACTTACAAATTTCATTTACAAATTTAATTAATGCTAGTGAACTCTCTAATAAGTATATTCAAATTCTTTGGCTTTGAGAGTTGGTTGTGGGGTGAGTAAATATAGAAAAAATTAAAACTCTTGCTAAATTGATTTTTCTTTAGAAGTTTTCTCTATTATCCTGCCAGCTTTTGTGAACAGTAACTGGTTATCTCTTGCTGTTATGATGACAATCATTCTTTTATTTACATCCATGCCTCATCCAAACAGCAATTAAAGAAGTTTAGATAAGACTTACATAAGCTAATTCTGAGGTCACTAGTGTGGATAACCAAATTGTAAAAAGGCATCTGCCTTTCTGTATATGTTTGAGCAAATGTGTGCGGAAATTAAAACAGTGGGGTTATCAAGCTGATTAAATCTTAAATTTATTACATTCTGTTAATCTGAGTGGAGTAGAGTTAAACTGTTTACAATACCATAAGATGCGATATCCCTATGTTTCAGGAGCACCTGCTTGAGAATCATATAAAAAGAAGCCCTTTATATTCTGACTGTGCAGAACACCTGTTTTTTATATTTAAAGAAATCTGTGGCCTGCTGCTTCAATTCCATATAAAGTTTGTTGTGTCACTGTCAAACTCAACACACACTTTCACACTGATTCAGAGATTTTAAAGCAGTAGGGACAATCAGATTGCTTTATTTGACAGAAACAATTGTGTATAGAAAAACCCAGAGAATCACCCAGTTACTCCTGCACTGAGCATAGGTATGAATAACACACTTTCTAGAAAACTGTACAAGTAATAGCTAGATATCTGCATAGGAAAAAGAATATTTAGAAAAATCAAAATATTAAAAAAATATTTTAATATAGGAAATATTTTGCTTTTGTTTTGATAATGTTTTGTTTAGAAATCGACCCAAGTTTTTAGAAAATATTTAACAAAGAAATAAAGAAAATAAATTATTAATTTTATAATGAGCAAAATTACTTTTCAAACAAATCATCAAAACTTCATTAAAAAAATTTAGGAAGAAAATGTTATTTTCAAGGTCTTGAGAAACGGAAAATCTGTTCATTGTTATTTTAATGGTGAATCATGTTTACTGTTGAAATAAGGAGGCTCACCTTGAATTTATCTAGGCTTAACTTTCTAACATAAGATACTTGAACTGCTTTCTACTACATTAAAAAACAATGAATAGCTTTTTTTTTTTTTTAATTCAAGAGGGACTTTTAATCATCTGTTTGATAAGAGAACAAACTGTCTTTTGCTGTAAAACCTTCTCTCAGGCCTCACATACATTTTTTTTGGTCTCTTCAGAGTTCTTTCCACCTTTTCTGTATTTTCAAAACCAGGACAGACACGGCTGGATACAATATTCCAATGTCTATCTGCCTAGCTTCATATATGTAATTTGGTTACCAGCTAGTTTCTTGTTTATTTACCAATGACTCAGTTACAATATCACAATTTGAGGTCACATTTAGTTAGTCAGGTTAAATGCTAAATCCTGGAACTTCTTTACAAGGACACTGCCCTCTGTCCCTGCCTGTGTAGGTACAACTTCTTTTCTTTGTAAGGAGTTTTTTGACCTTACCATGGCACTTTAGTGTAGAACTGTATCTACCATGTATCTGAGTAGTTCTCTATTTCAGTCTCCATTCTTCAACCTCTGTTCATTTATGAAAATGAATTTTGGGTGCTTAAGGTGTACTAATTATTGTCTCACTCCAGGGCTGTATCAGTGTAATATCAAGCAATTAATAGTGCTACAACAGAAAAGAGAGGATTCATGTTTTAGGATTCTCCAAATGTGTTATAAGGACCATCTTACCATATTTCACTACCACTGTGATTCAATGCAAAAAGTGTGGCAAGGTATTTCCTTTGTAACCCTGACCAGCTGATTACTCATTATTCTTCAATCCTTTCTTGGCTTGGTGGCCTAGTTTTTGACTTTGGCGTAGTCCAGAATTTCATTTTTGCGGCCACCTTCCTAGGACAGTATAACTTTTTCACTTCATATTTTAGAACTATCCTGTATTAGTTCATTTCTCTGACTCCCTGTAAGCTAATCCTCCAAAAATGTGCAGCTTGGCTAAATTTTTACACATTCTAACTAGTGCCTTTACATACTTGCATTCTGCTGACTTTACATGGCTGCGGATTTGGCTTAATAAGTGTATAACTGCAACTACCTAGAGGAGAGTGTTCTTAAGCATTCCAATGTCTTCATTTTGTTTTGTTTACTTTTTCTGCTGAAGGTAGATCCATAAAAGGAGGTTGATGCACTTAAGAGCCCTCATTAATTTTACTTTTCTTCTTGTACAGGTGATCTTGCAAGACACAATGCCAGCATAGTTTAGGGTCTGAAACATGGATTATAGTTCTGAACACATTATCTTTGCAATTAAGCTTGAATTAATTGGTATTCAGTCCTGTTTAAAATAAAAGATTATGACAGACTGCCTGAAGCATGTTGACTGGCCTATCATTGCAATTTATGAAGCCCCTTAAGTGTGGGTTTGAAGAATAAAAATATTTTCTTCACAGTACAGTATTACTGCATCAATATTTTCAAGTGACACATCAGCTATTTGCAGTGCCAAGGACAGAAATGAAAAAAAGTTGAATATAAATATCACAATGAAGGCTCTGTAAACTGTATGAGGCATATTTTGCAGCTATACTTCCAACAAATTCATTTAGGTAATAGAAGACCCATGAATTAACATTTATTTTCTAGTGATCTGGATATAAGTGATGAAGAACCATTACTAGCAAGAGCTCAAATTTGGAGCCCTACCTCTCAAGTGCCTCCCCTAATATCCAAATTACAGTGCCAGAATCGGTTTCTTCTGTCTGGTCCAATGAATATTTAAGCAGTTATACAAAATGGAACAACTTTATGTAGAGAACATTTAATTAAAATCACTTTGGGAGAATCACTTTTTGGAGAACTAAACATTCATTAGAATTTTTTCTCTAAATTGGGCAGAGAGGAAGTCTGAATTCAGGTCTCAAACATCATATATATGTCTTACTGTGCATTCTAAAATAAGAAAAGTGAGGAACTGCTTTTCATCTCAGTTTTTATGAACCTGAGTTGTTTAGTTATGTTTAACAATGACACAGAGTATATATTTTTTACTAGAAAAAGAGAAATGAATTTAAATCTAGCCAAATCATTAATTAATAGATTGATTTTTACCTGGCTGTCAACTTAAAAAATCAGTTCTCTGCACATATTCCAGAATATGGCCAGTATGTTTATATACAATCTAGATCATCCATGGCTGATGGGTAGAGAGGATAGTAGCAGTTGACTACCACACCTTTCAGAAGGCTGATGGAGTTGCCATAAAAGTATATGAGTGTCCATTTGAATGTTGGTTGGTGCAAAGATCCCACACCACAATCTCTGGTCAGCACGTCTCGCTGATAATGTGAATTTGTTGCAAGTTGCTCCCTTTGAGGACATTTTACTTGTTAGAAGCTGATGTGAGATTATAAATGGGATTAATATATTTCATAACTTTAGTTAGTTAGTTAGTTCCTTGTATTTCTGCCTTTTAGCAAGGATGTTGAAGTTACACTTGTGTTTCAGTATTCTTCTTAAAACTCATGAAGTTTGCATAATGAATGAAGGACTCTTCAAGTTTTAAATATCCCTTCAGTATTCTGCTTGATAAGAGCTACCATCAACATTTCCTTGTTTGCTCAGATCAGACAGGAAGACACAGGTGTTGCAGGAAAAAGCTCCTCAGTTCACATAGTTTAAATTAAATTGTGGTCAAAGAGGTTTATTGATTTATTAATGACATGTAATTAACCAGCAATCAGTAAACTATACATTCAGGCTCAATATCAGCAATACAACAGATAAACCACAAAATTAGGTATGTATGAACAAACACTACAAATTTCTAAAGAGTCTTCCGTAGCTAACCTCAACAAGTTGCAATTGCTGCCTTGCACCCTTGCCACCGGCACGCGCTGTGTGTAGCCCCGTGCTGTCACCCCCCCTGCTGGGGGCCGGCTGCTCTTGGTGTCCCAGGAGAGACTGCTCTACCCGGGCTTGGCAGTGGTCGCGGCGCTGGTGGGTGACTGTGGGTAGTGCCACACCATGCTGTGACTGCTGCTGTTTCTGCTCCAAGGTCTCTCCCCACTGTTACAAATTCTTAGTCACGCTCTAGTCACACTCACATTCCTCTCTTAATGCCTGCCTTTTTCAAGACCGTTTTACCGATGTTGGGATATCGAGCACCTCCATGATCAGCTAATGTAGAAATCGAGACAAGATACTTGTGTGTATAGAATGAGGATATGCTGACACCATGGCAGCAATGTGGCAAAATAGTTTTATCTAATTTAGTGGACATTTACTGAGAGGCCATCAAATATAATAGCAATGATGTACAGATTTAAAAAGACTATTAGCTGCAAAAGAATAGTCAGAATCAAGCACCTCCTATAATACCAGCTGATCAAAACAAATATGATTTGACAGAGTCACTTATCAGGTACTTGGAGTGATTATAGTCCCTTTTGATGATAATGAAAGAAAAATGGAGGATTAATTATTCTATTTCTGTGAGAAATTATCTTGAACTTATGAAATTTATGAGTAACAGCTCTATCCTATCATCTTTGATTCTTCTTCCCAGGTCTTTAATATTTTCAACCAATTGTTTTAACAGTTTTAAAAGTAAAAGTAAGCATAAACTTACTATTTTAAGCAATCAGTATTCTTGTGTAGATACTCCTTCTTTTTATCGGGGAAAGATCTTGTTAGTGAAGTACAAGCCAATAAGAAAAGATCATTAGAAGAGCTTATGTTCAAATACAGATTTAAGGGAAAAAGTCAAATTTTCAGTTTTCATTATACTGACAGCACTAATACTGGTCTGGAATTTTTGACAAAACCTATCTAAGTAAGAAAAGTTTTGATTTGTGAAGGTTTTTTTTCCCCTCCATTTGTACATTCTAGTTTCTATAAGGATTTTGATGGAATTGGAATCTCATGCCAAGGATGGAATTTCTAGTCAAAATGTACAGGTGCACCCATATTGGAGCAGCCTGTTGGTCAGATGAGTACCAAACCCAAGACTTTGTTCTGCTTTGTTCACTGCGAACACTATCATACGCTATCCACAGCTGTCCAGTTTTACTGGTTGTGTTTAAACATCTGCATTATGTTTACTTCATTTTGATGCAGATGTTTTAGTGCTGCAGAGAGTGAAGCAAAACAAATGAAGCCAAACTTTGGAAGATCCAATGCAGCTGGCCTAGGGGGGAGTGGAAAGGAGGGCAGGTTCATGGTCCAATACCTCCCCCAACACCTCATAGTACTGCATGTGCCCTGCGCTGCTAATAGAGGGGTTGCTCCCACCTAAAATCCACCTAGCTCTCAGGGAACTTGCAGCTGGCTGTAGGTCAGCTTCCCTAGCTAGATACAACTGTAGTGATATAGAAGAATTAGGAAATGGTGGGAGTATGCATCCCTTAACCCACAGAACCTTGTTTTATAAGACTCCTTTCCTATTTTTAAAGGCTTAATTATGCCATATTGACTCATGCAAGAACCAGTGTTTTGCTGATCCAGTTAAGTTAGGCCAAGACAGCTAAATACTTCAAATTTTGTTTTAGTTCTAAGAGAACTATTTCATGATTCCATGAAAAAGCAGAAGTTGCCATTTTGTTTCCTGTGTAACTATTTAATTAAATATTTACAGATATTATCCTTCTGTATTTTCAGAATTTTATGATCCATGAATCCTTGCTTTGAGGATAAGAGACAATATGAATTCCATTTGCCATCCTTACTTTCAAGACTATATTTTAAATATAAATTTGTCGATGCAATTGGCTTATTCCTAATCCAACCAAGAGTGTTTGTACTGAATTTATTTTCAGTGATATTTCTTTAAAAATTCTTAACTATAACTGCTTACCATGAAGATCCTGAGGCTCTAGTATCTTTCCAGTCACCTACAAGCTCAGGCATACATGTGAATTTTGTGCAGAAAACATCTTTGTGGTTTACGGCTGTATTTTGCAAGTGAATATTGAAGAAATAAATTATTTTAAGGGTAGGCTTATATCCAAAGACATAATGAAGTCCAACATGGTTCAGATGACAAAATGTCCTGCCTGACTGACATACACATATCCTCTTGAAAGATATTTTCTAAAGTTTACACAGTGCCTATTGATATACATGAGGAGTAATCAAGCACTCCACATGAAGTGCTTGAGTTAGATTTGTGTGGTATACTAGCGCAAATATAGAAAGAAAATTACTGCAGGACACAATTCTTTGTGCCAAGTTTCACACTATTTCTTTTATTTGTAGATTTTGTGTGTTTTCATGCGGAGTAATAGCTGGAAAGAGTTTCAAGGTGGCATAAACTTCAGGCTAGGCTCTTTTGCTATTGCTACTTGTTCCAAGCAAATTAACAAAATCCGACAGCATCCTTTATCTATCTAGTGCAGGCTTCATTAATTAATCCTTTTTATCTGTGAGACTAACAAGTAAATCTCAGGCTAGAATTTCATGCCCCTTGAAATGAATTCTGATTATGTTCCTACCTGCTTATTCTCTTTCCACTTACAAACTTAACGAAGTCAAAGCAGATTTGACCGTTTCTCTACATATGTTGTAATGAAATTTGCAGGGGAGAAAGAATATGGTTAATACTTTTTTCCATTTTACTAGCCTGACCTGTTAGAAGATGACCCAGAGGGTACAGAGCATATAAGTAATAAGTCACATTTCAGAGCAGTGTAAATGGAAAACACGTGAAATCATAGAAAGGACTATCTGCACTATTCTGGTCTGCCCCATCTCCTAACATTTGGAGGCAGATTCTTCAAAAAGTACAAATCGACTTTCAGGCAGGATATCAGTTTTCAGTTCTTAGCTGTATCCCAAAATTTTTCTTTCTGAGGAATTGCTGGCACTAGCAAAAAGTCTGTAAACAAACAGCAGGAACAAAGCTATATAGGTATCTTTGTCTCCCACTCATAAAACTGAAATAAAGACTAGACTGTGCTATCTTCTGCCTGTATTTCACAATTATATTTCAAGGAGATAGTGTAAGACTCAGAAGACGGTGAGGGAAGCAAGGCCTGAGAGTAGCCTCCTCTCTCTCCTCTCATATTGGATAATTGCGTTTGTACTAAGGTGCCAACTGACTTCTTTCACTCTCATGGGCCTTAGACGCCAGGCCACTGGGGTTCTGACTGTCCCCCTCAAAACTCATCCTGCCTCAGACTACACCCAGGCTGTGTCTCCAGTTCCACAGAGGTGGAATTGGTAGAGATGTGACAAGGTAAGTGGCCATTGTTGCCTCACTCTGAAATCCCAGTGAAGGTCACGTGTCTGCAGTCTTCTCTGTGATATATATAGCTGATGTCAACGCTTCTTCTCACCGCTGGTTTATCTAGTTTAAAACGGCAGTGCTTGGCTTCCCCAAGGACTTGCAGCAAGGTAGCTAATGCATTTATTATAATATAATCTCACTTCTTTTGACAGGGGAAACAAGGCCTGGGTTTGATTTAGCGGTTAGGAGACACGTGAACTTCTGTCCTTTCTGGGAGTTTTTACAGAAGTAGAGATCTTTCCTTTCGTATGCAATATTAAGAATCTTGATAGTAAAGACTGCCTGGAAGTTATTCTTCAACTAGCGGGCAAACTCAGTCTTGCAAATGCTGGCAGTGAATCTGGCTCTGTAATTAGAAACTAGTCTAGCTGTATATCTTTCCATTTCTGTTGCTAAGATATTTACAGGCAAGAATCTTTCTTTTATTTTTTTTTTTCAAAGCTAATCTGCTCGTACTGCTTTATACCCAACTGAAAACATAAATCACTGAGATGCACCACGATTGTTTGCTGTGGAAATGATTATGATATCATTCTTTCAAACTTAGGCAACAGACAAAAATTCATAAGTTGTGAATTTGAGTAGAATTGTTTCCAAACAGATTTTTTTTTAATTGCCCCGTGAAGCATGAACTGTTCTTTTGTGTTGCTCATGAAGGGATATGCCAATAGCTTACTATCCACGAGGCACCAATAACAGAAGAAATATTCAAGTTACATGAATATTTATGTGATCATTTCTATTGACTTTGACAAAAACAGACAGGCATGTCACGTTTCATCATGGTATCGGTTGTGTCACAAGGCAAGGTAAAACATCATAAAACCCAGTTCAAAGCAACATTTCACATACAGAAACAAATGTAAGGGGACATTGCTTGACTTTGAATGGCGGTAAAAAGCGCCAGTATCTCTCTTCTATTTTGCGTCTGTAAGAAACACTTTGTTCCCTGCATTTGAACAATATTGAAAGTCATGTGAATTTCCACTGCTATATTTTACCTTTTTACTGGTTCTGCTTGCTTTTCCATGCAAAGTTGAATTAAGTTTACACTATAAATCAGTTTAGCCCAAACTTATGAATCTTTACTCACAGCAGTAAGTAATACTTTTCACATCGGTATACCTCAATGCCAAAAAAATCTATGGTGTTAGAGGGATATTTTCATAGGAATAGGTGGATGTTAGGTGTGACTGACCAATAGCCCCTGTTTGTGGGAGAAGACTCATTCAGAGAGGTGCCCCTTTGGATCTCAAGGACAGTGTAGGATGTGGCTCGTTAATCCTTGCTCTTGCACAGAGAATTGACTTTATCTCAACACAGAGAGGGCCAGAGGGGGACCTTTGTGTTCGATAAATAGCCAGTTAAGTAGTTAGGCCTGATGTAAATGTTTCTTCTGAGTTGTCCAAAAGAATGTGAAGGTCTGCCTGAGAACAGCCAGATCAGCATGGGGGAAGTATACATGGCTCAGCCCAACAAACAGTATAAAACCCGAACAACTAACAAATTTTGAAGAGAGCAACAGGCTTGAGCTGGCATCAACCCATGTACTTCCTCCTGGCGACTGGGGGGGACGTGCAATGTCGTGACGGTGAGCGTGTTTGAGACAGGTTATGAGAATCACATTGCTATTGTGATTGAAACGTCTAGCTAGGTTCTGTTAAGTGTATACCCTTGCATTGTGATTTCAGTATATTGCAGAATCACTTTGCTAAATCAAAAATCTTGTGTAACATCAAATTCTTTAAAAATAAACTTCTATATCAAACATTGCACTCTCCATATGCATGGAATATCTAAAAGAACCTGGTCAGAGAGTACTGGACCCTGACACAGGTGATTAGTTTACTCTGATTCTCATAGGGAACGATGTGCCTCATTGCACATTTGTACTTTGCTTGATATGCAAGATAAAGAATATTCTTCTTTGCAGAAATTATTTATTTTCCCAAATCAGAAATTTTTTGAGCACATGCTTAAGTTAATTTCTGTTCAGAAAAGAGCTTAACAATATACTTCAAGGATGTGCTTATATCTCATTTGCTTGGTGGTTGAAGCTGTTCTTAAGCTATCTACTGAATAGGTGACCTTTTTCTGAACTATTTGTGTACTAATACGTTAGAATTGCAAACCTGCAGATGACTATCAATGTTAGATAAATGGCACAAAATGTTGTCTTTAAGATAGATTCCTGTCACTTAGGGTAGGTGGAGGCCATACAGATCCTTGGGATTAGCACTCACACACGAATCTGCAGAGTCACAGCCTAAGTTTACGAGGGTTATAATTTCTTATGAATGATTTCACGCTTCCAGGCAGGCCAGGTATGCCCTGCAAAAGTGGGTACCTGTTTTACAAGATACTATCGGACTGTATTCAGTCCCATATTTCTAGGCGAAAGGTTATTTTTCTTTTCTTTCTTAAAAAAAAAACAATAATGATTGAGAAAATAGATCTTGCTGATCAGAAATGCTTTTTCAGCATGCAAGTTCTGGATAGTATTTTTCAACTGACTTAAGTGAGAGGTAAGATTTGGCAGGTTATAGCTAGTTTTACGCACAGCTTTCTGCCAGTTCTGTGATGATCTTATATTGGCTATATGTCCTGGGAAGGTTCCTCTCATTGATTCACTCTGTGGTAGGAAATAACAGCCCCCCCAATTTCAAAAATGAAATGACATCTCTACTTCTCTGCTGGTAGTGAAGCATCTTCTCTCCAAAACAGCCACCCAATCTTTTGCAAGTATTTGAAAACATTTTTGGTTGAAGGTTATTATTCAGTATTTCTAGGTCAAACTTTCCTATAATGAAAAGGGAGTGGAGGAGGCCTTGAGTCTATTTCCAGAAAAAATTGCCTTCAAGCAACATCTACCAAATGTTGAACATTTGTTCTATACATAATTAGTAGGTGGGAGGGGGAGAAGGAAAGTGATATTTTTCTTTGAGTGTGGATTACTTACAGACATTCTGTTTCCTAATTCTAGGGCCTTGTGGTAGCTCTTTTTTTTTTTTCCATTACCCCACAGCTATTCATTAGCTGATATGCCAATGTCTGTCACAATTTCTCCTGTGGGACAATGGTGTCTTAATATTTTAGCAACAGCACAGCAATGTAATTTTCTGTAAATAATTTAGCGTGTATTTCGTCCATGTGGAAGCTATCCGTTCAGTCAAAGAAAAAAACCTCAAAATATTTCCTATCAAACTTTAAGTCTTCTGTGATATGCTCATTGTTTTACTTGGTTTCTCAGAGATCTTTCATTAGGTATTTTCTTTTATGAATATTTGGGCTATCAAAACTATCTTAGTTTGCTGGGGACAAATTCAATCATGATGTGAATGAGTGACTCCTTCTGAAGTTGCACCTGTTTGCACCATAATTGAATGTTGCAGGCCTTTTCAATATTTTCTACCTATATTTGGGAAGACCACAGGCAACTATTAATTAAAAGTTCTCAGGATAAGACTATTGATTTTGCAGGTTATATCTTTTCATTTCTCTGATCAAGTAATCAATCAAGCAATTCAAAAATTAATTTTCATTAATTTATTCAGTTTTTTGTTATTTTCCTTCCTTAGCACATTGCCTTAAGTGTTTCTTGAAAGGAGAATGAAAGTGAGAAAAATAATTTGAACATTCATCACCATATAAAATTCAAAAAAAGGATGATTCAGTTCGGCTGAAGATGACTTCCATGAATTTCAAAAAAGCTCAGATCAGATCTGTGCTGAACATTAGTGCTAGCTTATTCACAGCTTTGTTGATGTCTCCATTCTGCTAGTGTTTTACCTAGACCCCAACTGTTAAAATGTTATACATAAAAATAAGCAAGTCCCTGTGAGTAATCACAAGGAATATAAAGGCATTATTCATGTTTGGGAAGGTTGGTGTATACGTAGTTCTCAGAACTAAGGCTAGTATAGTCCCTTGGATGAGGCCTTTGTCTTGATATCTGCAGAGAGTCTACCTTCTCTGAATAATATGTAAAAATATCAGTGACACAAGTGATTCAGTTTTGGCAAAGTTTGACACGAGAAGTTTCCAACAAGCGTTATTAATTAGAAGTGGGGCTGGCTTCAGCTGTCTTTGCACTCTTGAATGGGACCATCAGTTTTACTTAAGCTTGTGAAAGACTGCATCCTTACCTGAGTATGTGTGTATATGGGACAATTTAGGCATAATCTCTCTTTCCATTGCATTCTCAGAAATCTCTCTGTGGTTTTGAAGTTAGAATGATATAAGAAATAGTTGCCATAGTCCTCAGAGGCTAAAAATCTGCCCCTATGCACAGAGCTAGAACAAGGACACTCATTACCTAAAGCTGACATAGGCCATAAAAATATATGTTTAGCTAGGATATACTTGACACAGCATAAGGTCTATATACCTTTTCTTGAGGATAAATGGTTAAGCAGACATCAGCATGATGAAATGTATGAGTTCCACTTGCATCAAATGAGACAGGAACAATAAACATGAAAATATTTGTCTGCAGTCTACATTTTGCATTTGCATTCTGTCAAAATTGTAAAGCGTTTGAATTCAGGTTTTCTTCTTAGAGATATGTGATCATTAATTCTAATTATCTGAGGAATTTGATCTGCTTTGGGATTGTTGCTATGGAAAAAAAATCAATTTATTTTCAGCAGCAAAGTGGAAGATATATTGAGTTGTCTAATATGTACTAAACAAAAAACCACTTTTCTAGTGTAACACACTGGAAGATAGAGGGACAGAACCTGAGATTTTTTATAGATTTTAATCTTACAATGGAGTATCACTAATTAGAACCCAGCTAACTCTTAATTGTCATCTCTAAAAGAGCTGATGGAATGGCAACAGTAATGATCCACAGAGATATGAATATGGTTCTGATATGAATTGGAGACTTCAAGCCATGGATTTTATGCAGGATATTTATTGGACATGTTTGAATAATATTTGTGAATAATATATGAGATCATTTTTCCCTGTGAATCATCAAATATATTATTAATGAACACATATTATTCAATCCATTTTTTAGAAGGTCAGATAATGTTATGTAAATACATTAATCTAGATTTTTTTCTTCTTGTTCATAGTCCTTCCCTTAGTTAAGACAACTTTCACTAAATTTTGTTTTACCAAAGGAAAGATTCTGTTCAATGTGTATTTATTATGCTATTATTATGTATTACTAATACAAGGAAAGTTTTTGTACAGTAGCTAGCGTGCTATAAATTCATACCTGAACCTAAGTTAGTAAGTTCATCAAGGAAAAGCCCAGTAAGTACATCTATTTGTTTCATAGAAAATATAAACTATTGATAGTCTTTCTGGTTGCTTCAGTTGCTCAGAATGGCTACTTTTCATTAAATGCACGCTTTGATTTCACAGTCATCTTTTGGATGATTAGAATGTAAAGCTGACTATGGAGTTAACTTGACTGCTAGGGGTCTATGATATTTTTTTCCCTTTATATTATACCAACTCAAAGCATATGCTTGCAAGTAGTCTCCAATTAAAATAAATATAAAACCTACAAAAAATGTATCTCGACCTGAATGTATTTTGGATATATGACTGATCATATGATAAATATGTAAATTTACTGAGAAACTTTGCTTGATTATTTATAGTTCTATTTATAGAACTATATACTAATCCTTTCTATATCATTTATAGTTCTATTCTATAATTCTATAGTACAATATATCTATATTATTTATAGATCCAGACAGCATCTCCCCTTGTCTATCAAGATATAAAGAGACTGTAAGGATTTGGGATTAGAGAACATACTTTCCTCATGTGTAGGTATACCGACAAGTGCGGGGGACCCCTGATCACTGATATGCCCCCAATAATCTAGTCTCATTTACATCTTGGACATTTTTACGTTTCCGCATTGCCTGCCACATTGGCAAGGGGTTGCTAGATGATAACATGCAAATCCTGTTTCCAGAGCTCAACTGGAATAACTAATCTGTACTCTGGGGTATAGTCTGTGAGAAATGAAGTCTTGCTTATTAAACCACAGAATGGTGGAAGCTCTTCTGCTTTTAATATTGGGTAGAATGAATGACTGGTGGGATCAGGTCATCACACAGCCATTTCTGCAGCTGTGGTATCCTTTTTAATCTCTCTTAGTCTCTCCAAAGAAAAGCAACCCATGTCAATCTATCCAATAATTCACAGAAATAATGAAGCCTGATTCCTATCAATATCCTATGTATCTGATCGTCTTTCATTGCAACATTTCTGGCTCTTCTCTTTTTGCCCACTACTACTGCCACAATAGGAATAGGGACACCACCTTAGAATAATGCACCTTATTTTGCCTTATACTGTCATAGATTAGAAATGCCATAGAATGAAATTAAGCTACACAATTATGAAAAAGCAGTGAGACAAAAATTATGTCATGTGTATCTGCCTTGTTCCAGATATGAAACATTATCTTTATGCTGTACATGCATTCCAACTACACTATTTTACAGTAACTATATTATTAAATGTATTCTGGATTGTTGGAATAGTTCTAGCACATTTGGTAGAATCACTGTTTTGTCTAGAAAGTAATAGCAACGTAGTGTGTTAATAGGATTAACTCAGTGATGACTGAGCAGAGCTTTTAGTAGACAAAATACGTAGTAACCTCACAGCCTCAGCCATTACCCTTGTTTCATACTTAATTTGTCCATATCCTGTCTGCGTCTGCTACCTAATCCAGGGCCCACTGAAGTCAATGAAAAATTAACATTAATAAGAGAAGGATAAAATAAGATAATATTTTATATTGAAAAGACTCTATTTCATACAGAACAAAGGCATTCAGCAACAGGCAAAGGTAATTTCAACTGGAAAAATAAACTGGGTCAGGATGATTTTGAAAATCCCATTCCAAGCAATCAATAACTGCAAAAAAGATTTAAAAAGGGCTGATATAAATGATATTTATTGAGAATATAATATATATCATCAAAACTTGCTTAAAATAGCAATAATAATAGAATTTTAACATGAAGATGGTCAGAACTGGATGTCTATACAGATAATAGTCAAAAGGTATATAGTAGTATTAGAGAAGACTGGCTATTTTTCACCAAATTTAGGCTCACTTTTTCTGTCCTTGCTTATATTCTGTGTGAAGTTTATTTAGTGTGTGAAGTCCCATTAGTGTGTGAGGTTGGGAACACAATTTCTGAACGTTTTAAATAAAGAGATATCACTGAAAACCTAAAAGAAAAAAGGCTCAATAAAATCAGTGAAAAAGCAAACAAGGTCTCTTGGGAACATAAACCAAGGGTAAAGTAGTATAGTAGAACTGCCAGTTGCAATGAACAACTTTATTAAAAGCATAACAGCAAACTTTCCTGATGAGCAGCTCAGATAGAAAACACAGTAAAAGATCTATATGGCTGTATCAGATTTCTTTTAGGACTTGGAAAAACAAAAAGAAATTATATAGTAAGGGAAAAGTACTGAATGTGAGGTGATAGAACAAGAAAAATAGAGCAATCAGAAAGGATAAGTCACAAAAACAGTTTCAACCAATAAAAAGCAATGAAAAAAAAGTATAAATAAATTGAAAGACCAAGGTACATTACTTATCAGAAACAGAGAGAAAAGAGTGGATGACACAGAGAAAACTGATGTAATCAGTTCTTTTCCTCAAATATTTTTAAATATTTGTGTAAAAAACCCATCGTAATTGATTTTTAAGTTTTTTTTTTGAAAGGTGTAAAGTGTAATAGAAAAAGAGTAAGTTAAATAAAATCTAGTAAGTTAAAAACTTTAATTTCATCAGTGTTTCATAGAAGTCCACATATAGTACTAAAAAAAATAGCTGAAGCTATTTTGGAACCCAAAGTGGTTTTCCATGTGAATTGCAGGGCTAGTGATATCTAAGGACCAGAGCAGGTCAAATATTTTTTTTTTGTCTCTTTTTTTGTTGGTGTTTTTTTAAATACTTTTAAAAATGGGTAAGTGTAGAATTGGAGGAATAGCAGGTTACTTTTGACCTACTTGACTTCCATGAAGACAAATAGTGAGGCAGTTTATAATACAATACTTATGGTGACTTTCACTAATGGGACTGTGAGATGGGTTGATTCTGAGTTGACCACAAATGGGACAATAAATAATGGAAAAGAGTGGAGCTGTTCATAGCTGGTGCTACGTTCCAAGATAAGAAACATGACTCAGTAGATGTACTATCAAAATTTCTAGCAGCTATAGTTTTTGAATATATTTAGACTAAATCACAGAGAACACACTGAAGTAATTTCATGGTGATGTGATAAAAGTAGGCATTAAATTGCAAGTCTAAATTTGAAAAAAAGAGACATGGGGAAAAAGGCAGAATAATATTGTACTTTTCTTAGAAGAAAAAATGTCATTTTGGGCTTGGTGTTTTTAAACTGTGAACAAATTCTCTTATCTCTCATTTTTAATCCAACAACATTTCCTTTTGCTTATAAACTAATGGTCTGAGTTTTCTCAGATATTCAAACACATGACAAATTTCAGTTCTGACCTTTGAACTCCATCTGCTTAACCAGTCCTTTATGTTTGCAGTAATCCATTTTTATGAGTAAAAGTCTACCATCCTGTTCTAAGTATACCGTTTAGAACATCTTTGCACATTTAAAGTACAATATGATAAAGAAAAAACTATTATTCTAACATCATTTAAATATGCAGAAAATATGTTCCAACAGTATTCTCAGTCAACTGTACAGAAGGGTAGCTTTATACTAACTTGTCTGGGAAAGCAGACATTATTATTATTATTATCATTATTATTATTTAATATGTGCCATCAAATATTGAAATATTATTTCCCAAATGTTTATGCTGGAGTTTACTACTTTTTCAGAAGTGATGCTATTAATGTTTATATGTAGATTCAGGAAAACATTTAACTGTTTAGCAAAGCACTCCTCAAGGAATGAGCCAGCACCTAAAGTTTAGGACTTACCTACTTTTCTCAGCATATCTGGATTTAAGTAAGTTCTTAAGTTCCTTTAGATACTTGAGCTAGAGAAGTGTTGTTAGCCTTTTATTAAAGCCAAACTATTACAATGTTATCACATAAGCAAAGACTGTATACCTTCATCAGTCCCCATGCAGGTGTGTATTCAGCAGATATTCCATCCTTTTCCACGTCAGAGACAATACTGTTGACATGTCTCCCAGTCGTCATAATGACTACTCCTTATTCTTCTTTTGCATCCACATAACAATTTATATTTGCTTTAGAAAGCCAGTTGAAGGTCATCTTTCTTATACTCAGCAGATTATTGCTTTATCATTTCATGCCTTACCTAAGTTTTACTACTTTGACATTTTCATTCATCATTTCCTCTTAAGATGCTTTTTATGTTACTATTCCTTTAGACTATAGTGCGTAGCAACTCTCCTCGGAAAGTAGTTTCCCGAAATGAACTCTTATTGGCTTTTCTCTCTTATGATATTTGGTTTATAACAACATAAATAGTGCCATAAATAGAGACAGCTTGATAGGGAACATTTATTAAAGATAATAGACACATCTACAAACTGGAGTAAACCTCAGAACAGGACTACTTGATCTTAGCCTCAGGTTATGAAGAGGGGACTATTAATCCAGTAAATTCCCAGGAAAAAAGAAAAGTTTGGTTTTTGGTCAATGAAGAGCAGAATCAAACCTAGACACATGAAGGAAGGAAGATGGGGAAATTCTCCTGTATTCATTTCAGTTTTATTCTATTCTTATGATTATATTCTCATACTGTACAATTCTCTGTTTTATCTAAATGGCCATCTGTAAGCAGTGTACTAGAACATCTATGTTACTTCTTCCACTCCCCAAAGAAAGAGGAATGAAAATATTTATGCTTTGGAGTGTGCTTATTGTAGTATGTCTACACATACGTTGTAGTGGAGCAAAATTCTAATTAATTCCAGTCATAAATTGGACCCTCAGGAAGAATCATGGAAAGTATATATCCGGAGCATAACTTCTTATGTATCCATACTACTCTACACTACCCTCATACACTGAAGAATCGAATACTTTGTATTATAGAAGTAAGCTATATAATAACACATCACTGCAGTCATGTGTAGCTCTTATGACCAAAGTTCGGAATGAAATGTATCTTATAGTGGATTCATTCTCTACACTTTGTGAATATAATTTTAAGTTGGTGATAGCTGTATATCTTTTTCATAATAATCATGGTACGCTGAGAAATTTCTAACACTGACTAAGAAAGGATTACAAAATATTTATCATATGCAAAATACTTTCAGATTTATTCATGTTAAGTTAAAATAATAATTATAAAAAAGAATAAATATTAGTTCAATTGTCTGCTTATGCTGCCCTCATTGATATGGTATCTGTGCGCACAGACAGATCAACGTTTCTTTTAATTATTTCAACTAGTTCCAGCTGACTCATGTTTTATTTAACATTAATATGTGTGTATGCCAATATTGTTCCCACTCCATTTTTATTCTTTTACTCTTGTGTTTGATTTTATTTTTGGTAAATGGTTTTTCTCTATGTTCTTGTTTTCTCTTTTGTGTTAAATCAGGTTAACATTTATAGCTATACTGTTTCTGTGCTCAAAACTTGATCTTTAAGGGAAATGTGTTCAAGAAAATTCTTTAGTGACAACAAAACTAATTAAATGTGAAATTGTTATTATCTCTCTTTTCTAACGGAACGCTTCAGAGTAATCTGATCATTTACTTATGCCCACGTCTGTTGTATAATCACAAGTAAGTCACATGTTATGTAGGGCAGCTAATGTAAAGTTAGGACTCGAATCATATCACAGATTACAGGTAAGAAGAGCTCTTAATTTACTGTTCTCCTTGAGTTTAGCAGCCTTTAAAACCACGAAACTGCCCTACTAACCAAGAATTATTTAGGAAATTCTGTTAGGCCATTTAATTGAAGTCTGTCGATGACTATGATGAAAACCACTGTAATTCTCTCAAATCCAGGATCCAAGAAAAGAACTATTTTATATACCTACATGATATTGATTTTTGAGTGTATACATATACATTGAAGAAAGTTTAAGGTAGGTCAGCTTCTATGGAAATAGTTCCGTTCATTACAAACTGACTGAATTTAACTTGGTTAGACCTCAAAGGAAGAGTACAGATTTTTATGGTAATTTCTTTCTTGTGGTTATCAAAACTACTCTAAAGCAGTTTACCCACACAATATAGAGACTGAAAAAAAGCCTACCGTGAACCAGATTAGAAGAGCATACAGAGGACTTAATGATGTTAAACTTCAGCTGTTTTTTTGTTTTGTAGTTTTTCTTTTTTTCTTTTTTTCTTTTTTTAAATTCAGCATATTAAATTCTCAGGGGGTCACCCTGTCAGCCTCAGTTCTGTGGCCTGGATTTAGTTGAATCAATCCTAATTGAAATTCTGCACAGGTCTGGTATTCTGTGGAGACTGCAGATGAATGACAGTGCAGTGGCAGGAAAGATAAATATGCTGGCAAATGAGATCCAGGCTCTCCACAGAGGATGGAATAAATTACTTTACCAATACAGTGGAGGTAATATGCTGGAGAAAGAAAGTGAAATCAAAGCTAGTTTAATACCAGGTTTGTTAAAGAAAAAAAAACAGTTAAGATTTACTTAAAATACAGATTGTGGTATGCACTGCATTTAAGCCACTTCTTCATTGCTTTTATATTGTGAATAATGATCACTGCATACACTTTAATTTCATTTATGCAGACAGCAGCTTGCACAATTTGAATTCATGTAGCATTCTGTGCATAGCTCCAGGCCCAGTAGTAACTGTGGTATAGCATATTGATTAGTAATTTGATAAATATATAAAAAGGCACACTGAGTTTAAGGTGCGTCATGCAAAATGTATTTAAATGACCTTGGCTAATTAGCGTGAATAGCTCTGAGGCACTGCTGTCTGAATGAGAGTCACATATTTTGAGTCCAGAGATTTAAGAGGTTTTATGACTGGATGAGCAAAACTTAAACCAAGGGAAAAGAGCAAACTTTAATTTTCATACAAATTAAGGTAAATTAGATGACCTGATAGTGCTTTTTTTCAATTTTCTTGCAGGTGTTGCACTGTTCCTCTCAGTATATTGCCAGTTATTTCTTCCAGTCTAATTCTAAATTTCTTTAATAACCAGGATTTCAATACTTCCCTCAGAATATATTAAAGTCTAATGGATCAGAAAGTATTTTTTAATATACATCCTAAATTATCCTTTTCTTAATGTCAGCTATTACTTCTTCAGGTAGTAATGGTCTGTTGTGCCACCTGAGATAATTGCCTGCCCATAACTAAAAATATTACCTTTTCTTACAGCAGCCATGAAAGATTTTGATCACTTGAGACTATTTCAGCTCTGAGAAAGAAAAGAATGGCCATAGACAGAAGAACCACCCTAGTCTGTTATTTAGTACAGGTAAAACTGTTAAGTATAGCAACCACTTGGAGAGTTGTACTGCCTTAACTCTGATAATTCATAGGTGAGCGCTTTGTTATATACCGTATTGGTCGTATCCTTTATATATGGGTATGGAAAATGAACAGCCTTCCGCTAATCTTAATGTGGAACCAGAAAAAAAGTTATGTAGGCTGAGCTGACCTTATAGCAATATAGTTGCATTTCTGCTGTATGTTTTTTGGTTAAAAATTTCACATTCTGCTAAAATTATTATAGTTGCACAAAATCTTGGTTTTGTGCTTTATGAGCATTAGGAACACTAATTTCCCGGGCTCTTAGTGGGGTTATAATTATACAGGTGTTTTTGAAAACCCTGTATAACTTTGTTACTTTCATTGTAAAACATGATTAAGAATGAAAGCATCAATACAGTTCACAGGCACTCAAAGTGGGTTGATTTTAATATTCTAAAGCTGGCATGCTTTATTCTTGTCTTGATTTTCAAGCAAAGCTTTTCCTGTAATAG
Source organism: Struthio camelus (assembly GCF_040807025.1). NCBI lineage: Eukaryota > Metazoa > Chordata > Aves > Struthioniformes > Struthionidae > Struthio > Struthio camelus. The sequence goes on along the minus strand of NC_090946.1, from coordinate 52,222,047 downwards.
CTTAGAGACAATTGCTTATGATGCCCATGTCTATTCACTAACTTCATGCATGTTACGTACTATCTATCTATCACGTAACGGGGATGCTTGAAGAAGCAGTCTTCCCTCTTTAGGAGAATGGAATAACTCAGAAGTAAACTTTTCAATTCATTTACAATCGTCATGGTTTTATCACTTATTTCATTATTACAAGAACATACTGCCAAGTTTTGTATACAATGACTCATTAGTTTTTTTTTTAATTACTAGGAGATTTAACGTTTTATCTTTCATAATTTGCTCTGAAAAAAATTTAACATGCCTTCATGGAATCCCCTATAACCTTACTTGGTATGAATGGAATTGATAAATAAGTCCTTAAAATCGAATTCTAACAATTCTTTAAATTTAATTCCTCTCAGAATAAAACATTACACTACAGAATCCTGCTAAATATACACTTTAATTATATATACACTTCTTTAATTTTATTTAACTTGTCATTCTTATTTTAGAAATAACTTTTCTTGCCATACTCAAATTTCCTGCTAAGCAGGAAGAAATCCTAATTGCTTCTTGTCTGCCCACTGGCAGAAGTTAGCGTGCTTGCAAATAGGCCATGATCTTTATATTAAAGATCCTTATATGACTATAAGTAGTTAGTATTTGAAAGTAATTTTTGAGCTATGTGAACATTAGAGCAATTAAAATAATAAGGGTGTTTCTGTGGGAAAAGTATCTAAAAATGACCCTATCTTAATTTTCAATTAAATTTTCTACATAAAAGTTAGTTTTTTTGGCAAGTACTGCTGACTGAAGTTAGTAAAAGCTTTCAGATAAAAATAAAAATATTTTATTTGAAAATGACACTGTTTATTCATGTGAATTGTTTGTGGGGTATACTTTCGTTTCTCTTTTGGAGTGACTTCCGTTTACCTAGGTTTACGTTTCTGATATTATACTGCTACTTTCTATGTATGTTGGTCGTGAACGGCATATACACAACCGTGGCTCGGAGGAGGACTCAAGTTTGGTTAGGCATCTGATATACAATATACTGACACTGTTAACATAACAGTATTCTGGATTCTGATTCAACTTTCAATGTCTTTCTTGAGAAGGGAATTAACATGTTAAATTTTTTATTGATTTTTTAAAAAGTAAGAAAGCACTTTCTGTGGAAAAAAGTTAAAAGTTAATGTTCCATCAAGAAGCAGTTGCCATCCAAAAATTTCCAATATTATTAGTGAGAAGATTTCAGCATACTGATGGGTTATACCTTGTAAAGTAAATTTGACTTTTTATTCATTTGAGTTTGTATTAAGTACTTTGTTCATATAACACTGCTCACTGTTATATAATGTGATTGTTAAAATAAATCATATAAGAACAGAGGACACAGACCCAGCCTTCATGGAGATTCTTCACAGCCTGACCGTACTACATGGCACAGGAGTGTGAGCAACTCACTAGCCAGTGTATAGGGGAGATAGCCAAACCTAACTCTTTTTTTCAAATGTACTTTAGGCTGAAAAGAGAGTTCAAATATCACATAGCATACTTCAGCTAGGCAGATTGTCACCAAAAGACTTACAACTGCATATATTAAAAAACTAGTGGAAAGGTCTCTTGGTTAGATGCTGAACTATGTAAACGTCTTTAGGAGTAACCAAGTTTGAATAGCATGTAGTATCAAAATGGTACCGGAGAATTTGTAAGGACTTGCTACAGAAGAGCTGTTCACTTTTAATGAGAAGCAAACTGGCCAAATGAGCTGTCCTTATTCTGGCATTTCTGCCATATGGCAATGGTCTGGCCAACCTGTAAGCAGGCAACAAGCCATCCTAACAGATGGGCATGAATACCGCTAGCCAAGGACACTTTCATTCTACATGCAGCAGATGTATGCGCCTATTAAGAGTGTTGCTTCCAGCTGTGAAAGTCAAAACAGCGGTTTAACTTGACTGTCTTTTTTAGAGTTGGGAACATAACAGCACTACTAACAGATCTAAGCTGGAATGACATGGAATATCATAAAATGCTGTGAGTGGAGGACAGGGAGTTGAAGATAGTCTCCTATACTGTTTAATTCTTCAGGAACTAACAAATTTTTTGATAGACATTATGTCGATAACACTTGACACAGAAAAAACAATAGAGCTAAGAGCATACCCTCCGTGGCTGGGTTTGTTTACTGTGCAAGCTGTACTCACAAAGCCTGTAAAAGTAGGACTTGTGGTACAGTATTGACAAAAATATTTCCCTTCTGGGTGAAAACGAAGTGGCTGTCATTGGTTTAATGATCAAAGTTCTGAAAGGAAAACTAGAGCAAGCTCTATCAAAGTATAAGTAACTGAACATTGGAATACCATTATTAATGACATATACTATAATAACATACTAATAGAAAATACAAACGGTATTTCTTAGTGTCATTTTTACTTAATTGTAAGGACAATATCCACATTAGTCGTTTTCAGTCTGTAGCTTTTTGCAGATCTGTTGGTACCTATAATTTTTAGAGAGCTGGAAAAGAAAAAAGTTAAGAATCACAGATTTGGATGATCTCAAATGTTAACGTTCCTCAAAAAGCTTTCTTAGTTAATGAATCAGAAATCTTCTCTCGGCTGTTTTTGTTTAAATAGACTCTCATTACTGCTGCTGGTGGTGAAGACGCCTTGAAACTACTTGTTCAGAAATGAGGTGAACTGAGACTATGTCTAAATTGTGAGACTCAATACCAGCAATCCTCTATCTGGAGGGTTGTGGGAAGGAACATGACAGAGTGAAAACGTCTTGCAATGTAGACACAGCCCATAGTGTTGCCAGGATATATTATGTATTGTCACCCTCTTTTCAGAACTTGAGGAAAGCATTCCAGTCCTTTCAAAATGCTATATTCCCCAGCCTGGAATCATAGTTTATAGAAATTTTGCTTCTAGTAGAGTTTTAGTTTGTGATCTACAACTGCTACTGAACCAGAAATTTGTAACCTGTCTGGTACACGTTGGTGAATCAGCAAATAAAATATGTAGTCTTTGCACCTCTGTAAGGTGCTTGCTCCATAGGATACTGCCCTCTCCCTGTAAGCCTAGATAAGTTCTGTTAGAATATTACAACCCCTCAATTTACCTAATTTCTGCCATTTTGTAAAAAGTGAGAATCTCCATTTAATGCAGTTAGTTATCAACTTGTAAAATCCATAAGCATTATAGCTTACATAATAGCTACCCTCCCAACACATTCTTTGCAAAGCTTGTCTTGCACTGTGTCAAACATTACAGAAATTTGCTGGTAGTAATGCTAAAACAAATCTACTTGTGTCAAAGTGATGAAGGTTTGGATACCTCATAACAGATTCACTTTTTGTGTTTCTCTGTGATATTTAAAGCCTATGTTTACAACACTCTCCTCTCTTCCATACTGATTAGCTCATTTCTTAGACCTTGCCCAGATATGGTCTTAGAGGAAAACTCTCTACAGTGAAACCTCTCTATGTAGCGTAAAAATGTTCTATACAGTATTAAAAAAAAAAAAAGTTTTATCTGCTGTTCTATTTTTCTCAATGTTCCTGCTCCCTTGCAGAAGAATTGCTAGACTTTTCCTCTACAAATAGATGTGTAGAATATTTCAGCTAAAATCCATGTCTTCTCTTCTGTTATTTTCTCCCTTTTTGCGGGGAGGGAGATATAAAAAGGTCCTTTGCTTGCTCAAATATTAAGGTGTTTTGAAGCTTTCAAGACAGTTAGCTACTTTTCCCAGATCCATTTCTGTGCGTGTATGTTCCTGTTTTTTTTCCAACCATTGCATTATTTTTTCTGTTTACTTGTGCTGATTTATCTTTTTGTTTTCCAGTCAAATACTCTTGTAGTGGAAATGTAGGTAGCTTCTTCCTTTAGAAGATTACAGTATGCAAAGTTTTCTTACAGGTTTTAGTGTTTGAATTGCAGCTGTTGAAACCATGGGGAACCAAACCATCGTTTTTGTTGTAGAAGATTATCCATGCCCTGAAAGTTTCTGAACTAAATATTTGGGACATTCTAACAGTAAGATGAAGGAAATATTTTGTCAAATTTAAAGATGAGTAAGTAAAATAAGGAAAGGGCTGGCGGTACAATGACTCTAGCAGAGAAAAGAAAGGGCTCTTGTGTTAGTCCGTTATATAATTTTGAGATATTCCTCTAATTTTTGGTCCGGTTTGTTAAGGGAGTAAGCTAATAGGTTGTGTTTTCCCTGTATGTACTCCTGGAGGTTTACATCTATGTCTTATCTTTAACAAAGATTTTAGCCTTATCATCAGTTTCAAGAAAGTAGAATAAGTAGATGAAAAGACAGCAAGTTTTGTGAAAAGTTTTGCGAAAATAAGTGGTTAAATAGAAAAAGGTACTTATTAATGTCTCTACAAGGATGTGAATGCAACTGTGCAAATTCATCAATCATTATATATCAGATAATGATTTGCTCCTTTTGTCTCAGTGATGCTCCACACAGGAGCATCTACCACACAGGAGCATCACTGAAACAAAAATCCTTTAGGATAAGGCTTTATAAGCACCATGGTTCTCAGAAGGGTTTGTATAACATTTTGTGGCTATTCCTGTCTAAGATCAGGTCTGCCTGCAGACTGCAAAGATGTGAAGTTAATATATATAAACTAAAGAGCATTAAACTCTGCACTTGCTCATGAGGAACAAGTAGCCTTACTTCAATGTAGCTTGATTTTTTTTGCTCTCATATGTAGACGAGTCCTGTATCTACTCTCATTAGATAGTTGTGGAATTGTCTGTCACTGCTCTGGCTTATCATATTTAAAGATATGTTCAACAAATGTGCTAGAGGATGAGAAAACTTTTAAAATAGTAACTAAAGAAAAATGATTCCTGCTTTACAGCAATGGAGACAAGACACTTGAAACAATTCTTAACTGATCCATGTTTTAAAGATATTAATCCTGAAGAATGTAAGATTGAAATTAGTTCAATTATTTTGAAAGGTAAAAATAGGAATTATCATGAAGCTTAATAATTTTATAGAAATTATTAGGTAACAGATAAAACCTTGAAATGGTCTTGCTAGGATTCCCAGTGATTCCAAAGACTACTATTGCCTTCCAATTGTAGTTTCACTTAAAACAGTGAAGCAAGACAAGTATTCTGGTTGCCTTGTAAGCATTCTAGACAGATGTCATTTTATTAATGCCTTCTAAGAGATTACTGAAGTAACAAAATCGTTTATAGATGTAAAACAGCTAAGTTATAATTTATCCTGGTTGAAAAGTTTCCAGTTGAACTTCTTGTTAGAATACTAGGTGTGTGATTAGATTTTATCACAAATTTAAATTTTATTAGAAAATTTAAAATTTCCTTGAAAAATTATTTTTTCATTGAAAATAGGAAAAGCATTTTTTCTGCAGATTTTAGTAGAATATTTTTAAGTGTTAATTCTACATTATTTCCAACAAAATTAGTATTTTCCCTTAGGAAAAGAAAACAAAAAAAATCCACAGATTCCTGCCTAAACTGAGTAGTGATTAAAGGTAGTAAACAGCTAACATGATTATCCTATAATCCTTAACTATGCACTTTACTTTCTGAAGATACTTTGAACTCCCATGATCAATTTATACACCTTGGATGTCTCTTACAGCATTACACTTACTTTCATATCTTCAAATTTTCTTGGGGAGAAACTAGTGTGAGATATATACAAAGAAATAGTTTTAGCTAATAACAACCAAATGGAAAAATTTGGTTGCTAACCACGACAATCTGTTCCTTCAGATACAAGCATCATTGAAATACTGCTTTTCAGACTGTATATTATCCATGAGATATCATACAAATGATGAGTTGCCTGCTAACCAAAAAAACCTTAAAAAAAGAGTTCAATTTGTTTTGATGGAAAGGAAGTTGAAAATGAAAAGTTATAATTTACTTTTAAAAATAAAGTGAAGTAAATTTATCCTGAAAATATTGTTTCACGTGTTTATTTCTTCGTTAATTATATTTTTCATATAATATTTCTGCCAGACCTTCCAACTCATGTGTACCAAAAACAAAGACTTAATAGCTTAAGCTTATCCAGGAACTGTGAAAAACTTTCTTTAGCTCTTCCACCAGTTGAGAAAACTTTGGAGGCATGTTGTCTGGGAAAAGAGGCCATCAACTAAACATACTGCTTTTTGTTCCAATGAGGGCAGTTCAGATTCCTAGAGCCTTCAAGCATCTCAGAAAGAAACTTTCAGTGGTATGTTTTTATGGAGGACCTCAATAAAGTGTAATTTGATATTACTGATAGTGGCACTGATGTTTTAGTGGGAACCCTAGGTCAGACCGAAGACTACCTTGAAAATGGCAGGCTGGATCTTTCCATAGCACGTTTTCAGTGAAGTCAAACACCTGTTGTGCTTTGCTGAACTTTGCTGATTTTGCTGAATAAGTGCTATGAGGAAAATAAAGTTGTCCATTTTGTAAATGCGGAAGTGGAACTTTAAAAATTTCACCTTGAAATACCAGATATTCTTTCCAAATAAAATAATTTCATGTAAATTTGTCTGTTACTTTTGTTCATCCGAATCTGTATTGATTGGTTACTATGACTTTAAAGTACTATTTTTAAGAATGCCTTGGGGTAATTGTGTTTTTTTTTTCCTAGTTCAGAAAAAAGTTACTATCTTTCTGGTTCAGTATTTGATCTGAAAAGAGAACATGGGTGAAGTAATGATGTGGATGCATTTTCTAGCTGGCTCTAGACTATATTTAATGGACTTTCAGTCCATTAAATCACATCACCACTTGTTACAGCATATGTGATGAATAGCTTAGAAATCATATTAGTTATCAAGAGCTGCATGCTATCTATTTATTTTCAATCAGATAAAGAGAAATGTGCTATTTGGGGGGGGGGAAAGGGCTAATAAGGCATTCCTAAAACATTTTGAACTGCACATTTGAAACTCCAATACATACCTGAGATATTATTTCAGTAGTAGTCATATGGTCCCAGAGTGAATAAAAATTCGTAATGAAAGTATTTGTATGCTGGGTATGCACATAGCAAGACCTTTTATCCATGCAGCTTGACTTCCATCCACTAGAACAATTCCAAGTTGGATACTGGTGGGGGAAGGCAATACATCTAAAAGAATGAACCATTTTTTGTGGTACAGCACAGTTCATTATGCTAAACCCTCCTTCATTATATCCCTGATATTATGAAGACAAAGGATGTGCTGGTTATCACTGGGCCTGTGAGTGATGTACATGATCACAGTAAATGATGAAAATGTCTGCAGAAGTGTATGCATAGTGGTACTTCTGTTTGTCCTTTCATTAAAGTAATGAAGCATGACAAGTCGTGAAAGGAAAAAGTTAAAGCATAGGAAAAATGGATGAATTTATTTTCCTCTCTCTTTATTTTTGTATGTTTCAGCAGTAGTTTGGCGATTGAAAATTCTGGTATTCAGTTCTCACTCTGAAATTTCTGTGAAGTATAAGGACTGGTTTCTAGCCACTGTGATAAAAAGGTCACTTGCTTGCTCCAACAGTTCATGAGAGTATGAAGAAATATGCTTGAAATGCACTATGTTTAAGCAGGCTAGAAGAAGAGCTGGCATGCCTAACAGGTTATTTGGTTTTATGTTTCCAGCTAGTATACTAGAAGGTATATCCTTTCTCTGCAAAATTTGTTTCGTTCATATTTGTTAACCATTATCACTAAAAGGGGGCTATGATGTGACTTGAGAATGGAAGCAAATAGCAATCATATTTCTACACTTGGCATCACATCTGTTTTCACAATTTGTTTATGGGACCTTGTGCAAAACCTTGAATTGTATGAACTACATACACTATGTACTAACAAGGGGTGGATGGGTGGGTGGATGAAATCTGCTCTAAGCCAAATAGATTTCATCAGTGTGTAAACTCAAATATAATTAGAAGCATATGACAGGAAATGAAAGAAATGTTATATCTTATGCATATAACATTCAATTCTAGGGAGTTCCTATAGTATTCACAGCTTGTATATTTACTGTAAACCTTGCAGGTGTCTGGTTGCAGTTACAACAGAGTATTCCCTTCTATGGCTTAAAGAATACATATTCTTGCATAATCTCTAGGAGGATCTCCAACTTTTTCTTTTCCTTTGCATTCCAGTGAAAACGTGAACAAAGACAACATGTTACCACACACTATTAGGCAGCTGACATCCTGAAGTATTAGTCTGTTGTGCATTCCTTCCTTATTCTTAAAGATGAAAGGAAAAGTAATATAAGGGATAAATGAGATGCATACGCAAATCATTGCAAGTCAAGAATGATGACACGAGGACAGATCTTCATTTGTATGAACTGGCATAGCTCCATTAAAATCAATGGAATTACCTTAATTCGCTTGTGCTGAAGATTTGACCAAAGACATTGACTAGCTCTTGTCATTGCAGGAGCTATTTCCTTTCCACTACCTGTTTTGATGTATGCTTTACTTTTTACCTTAACTTAATATGCATAGCATGAAGTATCTGAACAATCTAAATAGGCTTATAAGACTTTTCTAGTAAACTACAAATTTGGTAATTTATTGCTGACTCTTAATATCATTTTGGCAGAGATGGGGTTAGTGTTCCCATGTTCCAGCTTCATTCTTCTGAGACAAATATGCAAGAAAGTACAAGGTGGTAGTTGTGGCATGAGTATGAAGCATCCTAAGCCTGTCAGATACACTTTGCATCTGCATGATCTGCAGCACTGATCAGCCAGTGCCTATGTGGACATGTCTAGTACATTCAGAAATCCAGAGAAAGGTCTGTTGCCCCCTAGATTCTTTTTGAAAGTCTGTAATTTTCTATACCTGGAAATGTATAATAGTCTTACTGTTAGGTATATGTCTAAAATTGAGTAACATTTATTGCTGAACAGTGCTCAAATAATAAATGTTATTGTTATATCTGTATTTTTATAAGATTTTACTAAAATTTACAGTTGTATTTTATAGGATTTCAAGATTTTTCTACATTTATTTAAAAACTGGATAACCCAAAGGTCCTTTCCTCAGTACAAAAAAATCGTACCGAATTAAAAATGTGTCTATGATAAATCTTATGCCTCAGAGGTATTTCCAGTTATTTCCAGGGGAACAGGCAAGCGGCTACTGAATCTGCTAATTTAATATTCCCCTTTCAAGAGAAGTTTCTCTCCTGACCTCCTCTAAGGAATAAGGCAACATTCCAGGGTAAGGAAAATTACGGAGTTCACTTTTTGGAAATACTCATTTTCAATTCTTGAAATATATATCAAATATACTAGTAGTCTAATCCAGACTTCAGTATGCTATTTAAAATGGTGAAGGATAAAGACCTCTGAAGGAAGTATCCACAAGGATTGTTTTATTTTATTTTGTTAATATCTGATGCAATCTGCTAGATCCAAAGGCAAAAAGAGAATTGCTCTTCAAATGTTATTTTTATGAGCCCTAGTGATAACTTCTACCTGTTTAGGATAAATTAATATTAAATCAGGAGATGCTAAGTGTCTCCTGAGGCAAGAAAAATCACCTCAAATGTCTCTCTTAATTGGTGGCAGAGTTTAAACAAGAAGTTTGAAAGCCCTCTTAGGTACATCACTGATGTGAACACCTGCTTCAGTTTTGTGATCCCAGCAGAGGAGCAGGCCTGCAGCGCAGAAATTGGTTTACCTGAATAACTTTCTCTTTTGCATTTTGTACTTTGACATGCCTAACAGGAATCTTTTACAGGTCAGAGAGGAGCAACTTCTGCTTAGAAAAAATGAGCACTGCATAATGGATGAAGGCAAGTTAATTGCACCCTTTTTCTAAGTTGCTTGTCTGTCTTTAGATTACTCTGCTTCATGACCAGGCCATTTCCCCTAGAATACAAAATACGGCTTGCTTAATCAGTGTAGGTCAAGTCTGCAAAGCTAGCGGTGAACTGCTGGTTGCTGGTGAAAAGATTAGATGGCCAAGGTTTGGGATGTGGGATGTAAAATAGACTGTAATTAGATTAGATTAGATATTTCAGATTCGTGCAACCCATGACTGGGCTTGAATCTACTTTGTCCTCATTGTCCACTTAATTTTCTAGTACACTGCACAGATATGCTAATTTAGTACTCGTGCTGAATATAAGGTCATAGTGTCTCTCTTTTGTCTGTACTTGATTGCTTATCACCTTTTCTGACTGCCATTTCTATTTGTCATGTGCATTTGATTACTGGTCTTCAGTACATCCCTCTGCAAGAATACTGCTCCTATTTTCTTTTTTCACATGACATAATGTAAAAGTATTCATGAAGTAAAGTGAGTCCTTCTAAGCTAGTGTTGGCTGTGCTCATGGAGGTGTTCTCCAGTCTGTTGAACACATTCTGCAGTTATTATCTTTTTTAAACAGACAGAATACAAACAGAAGACCATTCAAAGAGACCTGAGGAAGCATTTTGTCTGTGTGAATCTTTTTCCCTCCCACACATAAGAACCTCGTGCATTTTAATGGAAGACAAGTGGCTAAATCCCTTGTACTATTTGAAAATTTCAAGAGATGACATTGTAAAACATCCATTTATGTTCCAGCCCAGTACGCTGCTCCTTTCTGGCCATTAGCATGCAGTCAGTAAGATACTGAAATAGGGTATACATGCATATCTTAGAGGTTTTTAAAATTTTTTTTCATAAAATATTCTGTAAAAGCCTTTAAATTCTTATGTTCAATTCCGATGTGAGAAAACAAAACTGATGATTTAGAATTTTAAAATATACTTTATTTTTATACCTTGTAAAATGACAAGTGAGAGAGAATGCCAGATGGACTATTTGGCTGCAAGTTCTAACAAAAATGGAAACAGAAGATGGCAATAATCAGGAAAATATCACTGCGTCCATGAAAGCTCCAACACCAGCTTGATTTAAAAGAATTGAAATAGTTACGTGGCAGGTTTGCAAGCATTCAAAGTCAGTAGGAACTAACAACGTGTCCTACAAAATATACAGATTAATTCTCTAAAACTTTGTTCAATAGATGCTTTCTCTGTGTGGCTCATGCTTAATTTCTTCTGTTGACCCTGCTCTGCTTTGCATGAAATAGTTGCAAGACTTATTGGACTAGAGAGGCAGAATATACAATGGTTCATGCCTAGCATAATAGCACACTGATTAGGGTACTCACTTAGGAGGAAGGATGACCCCCTTTTCTTTCATTTAAATATACTTCATTACTACAGGATGTTTAAAGTTGAATCCCTGAGGATTTTGCCAAGAGTGAGACTTTATTCATGTTTTCTTTGGAGACCCAAGATATGGACCAGAGTTCCTTTATATAACCTGAAGATAGCATCACACTGGGATGTGTTATAAACACTTTGAAGGAAAGGCTTAAAATTGAAAATGAAACTGTTTATAGGATAGATGGTCCAAAATCAAAAAGATGAAATTTGATTCTGAAAAGTGCAACTATGACTTTTAAAAAGGAGAGATACAAAATTGGAGATGGATGACTATGTAGCTTTACAACTTGACAGGCTCTATGACTTCAGGGCACCAGAAGTTAAATAGAGATTGACAGTGTGACTCTCTTAAGGGGGGAAAAAAAAATCTCTTTGTTACGTATATAACACTTGTAAAGCATTAGAGTTTATCACGTATTACATTTGTAAGGCCATTTTTGGAACAAGTAATTATCAGAGGTAGTGTATATGTTCATCCAGTTCTCTCTCTCATGCTTAGGGCTAGACTAAATGGTCAGCTGAAGTGTCTGAGAGGAGGAATTCTTCCTTCCTCAGAAAAATTCAGGGAATTCCTTCTTCCATATATGAGATACTCTTATCAATAAACATTCAGCTCCTAATTTCCTTGCAAGGCCAAATACTACTCAAGCTGCCAAATGCAAAATATTGGGACATAAATGTTTCACATAAGACTCAAATTTCAGAAGTAAAAAAAAAATAGGCAGAACATTTAATAGTCTGGAAATTACATCTCTAACTGTCATTAAGTCTTCCTATAGCTTCAGTATACTGATTCTGCATTTTTAATCTACATAATTCTCAACAACAAAAATGGGCTGGTTTGTGTGCAACATTGCTGCTAGAATCAAATGAAAGTGTCTTTTATAACGATAACTATTTAAAAGATAAATGTTCCATGTTGCTAGGTGAAATAGAAAGTGGTATGCCTGGCTATTCTTTCTCCCTCATATTTCATATATTTTAAAGTAAGCTAGGCAACATAAATAGGATCCTTTTTGGATCCTTCTGTAATTTATATAACCTGAATTTGTCTTTTTATGCTCAGTTTATGTACTTGAAAGGTACATCAAATAAATTCTTGACCACTTTACTATTTCCATGTGTTTCTAATCTATGGTATATATTTGTAATTGTTTGCTATGGTGTGATTGTAGTAGGCTCTTATCTGCCAGCCTACTAAGATAAATATGCTTGAAAAAGACTTTATGATTCATTTTACCAAGAATTAATGCAGAGATCATGCTAGCAACTTCCAAAAAGAAATACTTTTTTTTTTTAAAAGAGAACTACTATCTAAGTCACTTTGGTAACACATCCAGTGAATGTCACTGACGTTATTTTAAATGTGATCTATTTAATTAACAGCAATAGGAAAAGAATAGGGTAGGAAGAGAGGGAGATTTATACAAATGCACCTGAAATTAGAGTGAAAACATTACTGACTGATCCTTAGATGGTCAGCATTAGCAAGCCCTCATGTTTACATTTTCCATATATTTCATTCTCATTAGAAACACATAGAAAAAAATTGGAAGTTAAATATTTTCAAAATGTGGTGGCTAAATTGCATTTCAGAACAAATATCCTGGACTTGTAGTTCTCCAGTTAATTAAAAACATGAGAATGGATTTTACAAATGAACTTTACAAAGCTGCAAATTTATACCAGCTGGAACATTTAGGAACTTAATATTTTAGGGTCAGATGCAATCCCTACTGGGACTTAGATGCCACTAAACCAAAATTTTCAAGATGGAATCTTCATTACAGAAGATAGATACTTCGATTTCTGAGTTTTCTATGAAGAATTAGGTGCTTCAGAATGAAGCACAGAATGAAAAGTAGAACTGCTGAGGCACTGATGAACAAAGCAGACATTCAATATGCACTGCCTGACTTGGTAGCCCCACAGTAACTGATATAAGAGAAGGGAGTTGACTTCTGTGTTGCCAGGTCTGTTTGTTTTCATTTTACATGAGAAAGTTGTTCAATAAAATATTGAAGCAACTATAAGGAAAGAAAATAGAACCCACCTCTCCCATCTCTGCCCATCTCTATATTTGTCTATGTTTGACTATAGACTCATTCTTTCTGGTGCAGTGAATCTCAGACCTTTCATACAGTGGAAAAGTTTAAACAACTGCAATACAAAAGTCAACTCAAATACAAAAATCAGCTCCTGATTCTACCCAAACCAGGATGCCATGTGGGTTATGGCATTCTTGTGGGAGATGTGAGTTTGCATACTTTCAATAACAGTATGAGAAAAGAAGGTATATGGGCTCCCGAAAGTCCTGTTTATGGAGAAGAAAAGGAGAGAGGAGAGTATCCCATATTCAGATTAGAAATGACTACATAAGAGAATATCATGGATTGATTTCACCTTCTTATGACCTGCACAAGTACAATTAACTCCTCTGTCCCTCGATAGGAGAAATCATAAATTTCCCAGGTCCTGTTGCTCCAGAGATTCAATGTTGGCAGAATAAGAGAGGCCATTCATGAAGCTTTCCTTTCTTAGAGCTTTTTTTCCGCTTGCCCAGTAGTTCTCGAGATACTCCTTCTTGCTTCTAAATTTCTGCCCACTCTTCCTCCCTTAATTAGATACTTCCCTAAGGTCCACAATTTAAAACATCTGTACTTGACACTTAGCTCTGCTAGGTCTTTTAAATGCCTAAGTCAGAAACTGCAGTGTCTAGAGAGTTTGTGAAATTGGGTTCAGTAGGGGTTTTCAGCCCTGCAACACTGAATTTAGCCCCTGGTATTCTACCTAAGTCCTTTTTTGGCACCTCTCTCTTATTTTGGTTCTAGAAAATATCCCCCTTCGATGCTGAGTTTAAAATATGGCTTGTTCTAAAATAAATAGAACAAAAAAACCCAATTTTTACTTAAATTGGTGAAGAGTGCAATAATTACTGAGCTATAAGTGCAGGGTAGCCCTTGGACCTGCTTCATGAACAACACTTAAGCTTCTGTTCACAAGTCTCCTTTATTCATTATACATTTAAAGTCTACCAGAGATGTAAAATTTTATATATCAGATTGGAATGAATCCATTTTAATTAATAAGATGAGTAGTGAGCAAAAAGATTTATTGATCTTTATATTACAAGAACATCAATAAAATGTATATTCAAATAAATTTCTCATCCAAGGCTCCCCACAATGCTTTCTTTTTTCCTGTAATTTGAAACCCTTTGTGATTAATTCACTATCACATTCCTCCCCCTATTTTTTCCTTTATTCTAGCTTCTGTCTTTTACCTGGCAGATACGGATGTGTATGTATGCAGTCATATGAGAGGGGAGGGTTGAATGAGATGGATTTATAGCTGCAATCAATTAACCTGTTGCTAGGGAACCATTACCTGCCCAATCCAAAAAATAGCAATAATCTAACTGGAGTCAGCAGGAAATAAAATGGAATTACTAAGCGTTACAGGGTCTTCCCTTCCCTTTCCCCTTCCCCCCCCTTTTTTTGGTTGTTAATACTTATTCATGAAGGGGAGAGAAGGGAAGGTTGGTAGTGAAGGGTTGAAATGTCAAGTGTGTTTCACTCTTTGTTCCGGTACTTAATTAACTGGAAAGTTGGCAGCTAGAGCTTGGATTTGTTTTTGGCTGTCTTTGTGTTTATTGGTGCTAACCAAAATGAAGTATAGTAATGCTGTATGTGGAAATATTTTATAGGAAAATTTTTTTGATCACGGCAGGTTAGCCTGATGTGGCCTAAGCTGGGAATTCTTTGAAAAGCCACAGTTTTATGAGAGTTTTATGAGATACTACTTAATTAAAGCTTAATGAACTTCAAACAGTGAGTTGTATTTGGCAGGGGCACGAGACGGCCCAGGCTGATGCACATGAAAGCAGCAGGTTTTGCTTTGCCCACGTGGAACTCACTCAGGTACATTGGGGGTTGCAGACTGGAAACAGAACTCACCATCTCAGGGTCAAGCGTGGTTCTGGCTCTGGCAAAGCAGCTGTTATGGGTTGTTTCATGCCTGTTTCATTTTGTCTTTCTGGCAGGCCTACTGGCAGAGAAGAGACTTTTTAAAAATAGCTTTTTACTCTGAAATTTATACAAAAATCGTCGAGTAGGAAAATAGTTTTCATTCTGATCATACTTTCCTTTACATTGTTGTTATCTAAACATGTTATTTCTGTCATCTGTAATGTTCTTAGCCTTGAGCATTCATTCAAAAAACTAAAATGACTAAAATTAAAAAACTAAAATCTTTCTCTGGAAAATATTCATTGACTGCTAAACTTTTTTGATTGGCATAGGAGACAAGATAGATAGGTCCTTCGTGCAAGTATTCTCGCATGGCTTTTATTTACAGAGGAAAAAAGGGAAAAAGGCTAGATTAAACTTTCAAATTTTCTTTCAGTCCTACCATTTTGGTTATTACTTGTCTTTCTAGACATGTTAACGTATTGGAGAGACAAAGAAGAATAAGAGGAAAAGATAGGGGCTTGTTTTTCTTCACTTATTGGAACAGCTAATGTCTTACAGATCACTGGCAGTATGAAGCCCAGGTATTTAAAGCTATGTGTCTGTAATATTATTGCTTAATTTACACCTAAATTCTGTGATGTCTATTTAATGGGAATTAATCAACTGAAATGTGAACCTCTAGCCTGAGAATGTATTCTCTGTGTACGCCACACCTCATATATCATATTTGTGTCATATTCTGAATACTTTGCTATAGATGAATGCAACTAGATCATAAAACAGTTGTATATAATTGATTTTCAGTGTATAGAGATAGTAAACTTTCAGAATGAGAAACTTAATGATTACAATTTCGCTTCAGTTCGGTCTACTGATTGTCACAGTTTTCTGTTCTAACTGGGATTGCAGTCGCAGTGGTCAAGGGTGTTTGCAGACAGTCAGACTTCCCAAACAATATGGATTAGAGCTCTAATTGTGAAAACACTGTGCTTATATTTGCGCTGTGTCCTTGAATAATATGGACTTTAATATGATTTAAAAGCAGGATAAGCAGAAGTAGCTATGGGATGTGGCAGAACTGTCCATGCGTTCCAATGATGTAAACAGAAGAAAATTTTCCACCATGCAGCTCAATAATTATTTGTTTGCTTTTTGAAGTGGTGGAACTCAATTTTGTTGAAGCAATAGAAATGCATTTTGTCCAAGTGGTCAGGGGCCAAGACAAGCATTGCCACTCCAGTAATGAGTGATCCTGATCCCTCTAACTGCATATGCATCTGTTGTCAGATCTTATGCCAGTGTTGTCAGAATGGTACTATTGAATACAGCTTCGTAGGTGCAGTAGCATAATGCTGCTGGCCTGAGAGAAAGAAAGGGGAAGTACCCTGGATGTTCAGCCTCAGCTACTCTGCCTTTGCTGGGGAGGCCTTTTGAAAGCATCTGCAGCTGAGGCTGGAGACAGGGACAAACCAGAGCAGAAAGTGCAGGAATGGTGGTGTGGCTGCCCGCTCCTGGGAAGCTCCCATGGATTCAGCACCTTGAACCATTGAAAGAAGAAGGGAACAGGTCTGTCATTATGCCAGCGCAGGCTGGACACTGAATTTCAAAACGGAAGCTGCATTTTTGAAAGACTTTCTTTCACTTAAGGCTTTGAATTTTAAATCTTCATCAGTGTGTGCTCTGGGCAGCTGTTTGTTTTGCCTCTGTCTGAAGTTAACCCTGAGGTCTGGGTCTCAGTTGAGATGAAGTCTAGTAATTGGATGTGCCAACCATTAGAGGGTATAGGAGAAGAAAAAATAAAACATCAATCAGGAAATTGATGTTTGTATGAGTAGGGTACTTAAACCTGTTTCAATATTGTAAATCTAGTAAATCAGTCCATCTCTGCAGAACAGGTACATTTTTGAAGTGTCAGGACTGCATATTAAATGACTGTAATAATATTTGGATTTATTAAGTCAAGGAAATATGTTATCTACCTTTTAAAATTCATATTGCAATAAAGGATTCTGCAACTCTTTGTTTTCCATGAGATTTTTGCAGGCATCTACCTGAAGTTTGTGTCTCTTGTAGTCAGCTTCTCTTGTAGGAGAGTCGCCTCTCCTACATGTTCCTCTTACAGGAATATGCAAATGAAGAGTGACCATATTTTATTAATTTTTGATACTCAAATTTTTTTTCATGCCGTGCTTCAACTCTATGTAGTGAAAAGTCATTACAGGTGAAAAAAATCTGCTAGTGTACATATTGCAAGCTAAGATTTTACTTTTATATTCTAGCTCGATGTAGTATTTTTAAAGAGAAATTTAGATGCTAGACCCACATATTAACTGGGGTGATTGTTTCATCGGGTATGAGTAAGAGGAACGCCAGAATATGCAGTATATTTATTGGTTGGGTGCACAAAATATCAGAGTCAGGCAGGAGATTAATTATGTTATAAAATAGATTGTGTTGAAATGACTGCAGTCGCTAAATATCAAACTGCATGCATGTGAATCTGTCTTCTGCAAACTTGTGTTCCTTATGCAACGTTTAGTAAAATAAATCTGGTATTTGGTATGCTATTTGAGCAATATTTTCCTTATATTGCAAAGGAATATCAGGAAGTATACTTTCCTGAATATGTACGTACTGAGTATTTTTAACTGAAATATAATCTCACTCAAATGTTATAGCTTACTGAGTTGAATGGAGGGCAATACTCTTGATGGAAAGCATATATTACAAAGTTAATGACTGTATCTTCTACTGTAGCTTCACTCCTAAAGGTTATGTAGTCTCTACTTAAGAATGAGATGAAGAGGCTTTACCGTCTTTCTGTTTTTCTTTTTCCTTAAAATTACTACAGATGACAAACAAAATTACTTTAGGAGCAGTGCCATTTAAATGATGGGCTGGCTCTTGGACTCAGGTGGATAGAGTAGTGGGTAGAAAGTGTATTAACTTTTGATAAGTGATAGCTGAACTTGGAACTTGCCCTTCTACATGCTGGAAAAAGGGGCTGGGAAGGCTAGAGGTGGCCTTGACTACAATGATCATGAGATGGTGAAGAGTTCAGGGACTGACTTGGAAGAATCCCAGAGGATATGGCCCTGGGGAGAAGAGACATCCAGGAAAGATGGGTGATTTTCAAGGATCACCTCCTCTATGCTCCAGAATGATCCATCCTGATGAACAGTAAACCAAGCAAAGGTGGAAGGAAGCCTACATGAATGAACAAGGAGCTCCTAATTAAATGCAAACATGAACAAGAAATATAGAAGAAGTACAAGCAGGGTCAGGCTATAGAGACACTATCTGATTGTGCAGGGATGGGGTTAGGAAAGCCAAAGCCCACCTGAAGATGAATCTGGTGAGGGACATGAAGGACAGCAGGAAGGGCTTCTACAAGAGTATCAGCACTAAAAGGAAGGCTAAGTGAAAATGTGGGTTTGCTGCTGAATGGGGCAGGAGACCTGGTAACAAGGGACATGGAAAAGGCCAGGGTACTCAATGTCGTCTTTGACTTACTCTTTACTGTTAAGACTTGCCTTCAGGAATCCCATGAACCCGAGACCAGAGGGAGTCTGGAGCAAGGAATACTTACTCTTGGTGGAAGAGGATTGGGTTAGGAACATTTAAACGAGAGCACCCATGGGTGCTTAGGGAGCTGACTGATGTCACTGTGATGCCACTCCGGATTATCTTTGAAAGGTTTTGGTGATTGGGAGAGGTTCCTGAGGACTGGAAGACAGCAAGTGTCATTCCTGTCTTCAAGAAAAAGGATCTGGGGAACTGCAAGTCAGTTAGCCTCATCTTGATTCCCTGGGAAGGGGATGGAACAAATCCTCCTGGAAGCCATTTCAAATGTGAAGGACAAGTAGGTGACTGGGAGCAGTCAGCATGGATTTGACAGAGAAATCATACCTGACCAACCTGATAGCCTTCTATGATGAGATGGCCCTGAGTAACTTGCTCTAACTTACCCTGCTTTGAGCAGGGAGGGATGTCAGACAAGATGATCTCCAGAGGTCCCTTCTGACCTTGGAGATTCTGTGATTCTATGGGAAGAAGTGAGATCAAATTTTACTTGCCATAGAAAGAATCTGAGATAAGGAGCATCACTCAAGTTGACCTATATAACTTTTTTT
Organism: Struthio camelus; assembly: GCF_040807025.1. Classification (NCBI taxonomy): domain Eukaryota; kingdom Metazoa; phylum Chordata; class Aves; order Struthioniformes; family Struthionidae; genus Struthio; species Struthio camelus. The sequence goes on along the minus strand of NC_090946.1, from coordinate 52,202,728 downwards.
TTGCTAGATATCATGGGAAAGCCAAAATCCATGTCCTTGCCGAAATCCATTGTCGTCTTCAGCTCAGCTGGACTGAATTTTCCCTGTCTCAATAAGCAGCAGTAAGTGCCAGAAGGTACTATGAAGAACTGAGCTGTTCATCAATTTGGATTTCTTTTCACACACAGCACAGGTACTTCAGTGCAGATTTGCAAAGGGAAAGCAGAAGGCAAGACTCCCTGGATACACTCATGGCCGCAAACACCAAATTCACTGCTATAGTAAAATAACTTCTGCAGCCCAGAGGCTAATATTATGCTGACAGACAGGTTGGTGCAGTGATGCTTTTATAGTTGTTTTCCAACTTATCCTTTTCTTTAAGATGAATTTTACTAGGATAATATGCCTAAAATCAGATCCTCCTTTGTATGTCCTTCAGTGGAATCTAACTCAAAGCTGGGTTCAGTGACTGCTAATAAATGGAGAGAGTTTACTTCGAGGGAAAATAACAACTACCAGATGTTGAACTGGGAAAAATAAAGGTGCTTAGGAAGGAAGTGTCCTAATATTCTTAAAGAAGGTGGAACTTAAGTATTTCCTTTAGCTGCTACAAAATACCTTCTAAACAAGATAAATAACAGCAGTATTGAAAACTTGAAACTCTTTGAACTTTAATCACCACAGCGATTACGTGGTACCTGTACATGAACTCTGAATCACTTACGTATGCAGCTCAAAATCACTAATTGGGAAACTTATGCAACATGAAAAGTATGGCAAGTAATTACCAATCTTCTTCTGTATCCAGTTTAATGCATTGCATTCATTATCTTTTGCCATTACAGTGACAGAATAATTGACACCTTCAGTTGTATCAGCAAACTTTCAATTGACTTCAGCATAAAAATGTCAAGATATCAGTAAATGACTTTTTTTTTTTGATGACAAAATCTACAGCTCTGACACAGAAGAAGTTAAAAATTAGTTCTTTAAGAAAGAAGTGACCACTGAACAAATTTGTTCCAAGAGTAGAAATAACAATATGTTCTTTCTTATGGATCTGAATACTTTTCTTCCTCACTGCAGTAGTGGTAAGATTTGTGGGTAAGAGGTAGCACATACTGTGGCTAATCTTAAGCTGTATACATGTTAAATGACTGTCAAGTAGGTTCATGCTATTTGACCTGCCAACTAATGCCAAACACTGCATGTAATACTTCTGTCCATTTTTTCCTCTTTGAAAGCATTTGCTTCATACTCATGGAATCTTCATGAAAACTTGTGGGAACATGACTATTTTGGAGAATATACCCTGCCTTTGAACTTAGTTGAGATTTACAAGTAGCATGAAAAATTTTGAGCTGAAGATGCAAAGACAGGCTATAAGATCGCAAAACACTTTATTTTGAAAATCAGACAAAAATAAGCATTTTCTGATAGGGTACTAATAGTTATTGCCTGTTTTGTATAGTGAACAATGTTATAAGTCAGATAATACCGCTGGCATTTTTAATGGCAGTGATCTTAATGGTGAGCTATGTACAGTTCTAACACTATGAAATAGCCCCATTAGGCTGGAATTCTTGAAATGTAAAACATTAAATCCCAGTGTCTGTAAAAGATTATGGCACATCTGCAGTAAACAGAAATAGCCTTGGATATCTGAAGGTAAAAAGAAAACAAAACCAGCAGTGACACTTTTTCAACCTCAGTATTTGAAAGAGGCTTGAAATAAATCTTCCAAATGAAAGCCAAGATAATTGTCAATGTTCTTGACTCCTTAAAATGGCGTATGAGAAAAGTGGCAGCTAAAGGCTACTAGTTCTGAAAAAAGGGGTACTGATGCCTAAATTTGTGGACTGGGTGTTTGAGATGCTTATCTGGATTGCTGTGTATGTATATGGGCTGACCTATGAAATGGCAAAGAAAATCTCAGCTTTCAAAACTTCAAAATGCAGTCATTTAGAGAGAGTGAACAAGAAACCATCGTAAAACCTTCTATACAAGAAACCATCCGTAAACTGGAGGTGGTAACTACTAGTACCTGTCAGTTTAAAAAAGCTATAAATAAAAAATAAGGAAAGACAAGCGGAAAAGGTAGAAGCATTTTCTTTTCTCCTTTCCTCCAGAAAATGTATTGCTGAACTGACGTGATAATTGTAAACAATCACAAAGTGTTCATTGTTAGAAAAAAGTGACAAAAAATAAGGACAAGGTAGGCATGTTATTTATGTTAGAACAGTGCCTGGAGGGTCTAACAGAGATCAGAAGTTTACTGGTCTTTAATATTTGTGCAATGTCAGAGATAACGAGGCTTTGGTCCATGAGGAACCCACTTAGGCATATAGGAACACAAAATTAAATAAATATAATGGGATACTATTTGAATACATAGCAAGAAAAAATATCTTCTGAAAAGTGTTTCTAATCCTTAAACAGAGAGATGAAAATTTGAGGCAGTTGAATAGATCAGCAGTGCCAGAGCTGCTAATTGAACTGGGATTTTTCAAGGCAGTTTGGTGCCTTTGCTATGATGCAATTGTTCTTCTGAAGCATTATTCAAATAATATTTTTCCTCTGGCTTTAGTCAGTATTTCTTAACAGTCTAAGAAGTTTTGCTTAGAACTCATCTCACCTTTGTGAGTTTGTTTGCTATTGTTTTCAAAACATATTATTTAAAAAAATGATGCCTTTTTAGAGACAGTCACTAAAATTAATTTTGATAATATGTTGGCACTAAAATACCTGTTGTTTAATAGCTCTTCTTCAGCTGTGAAATTGTGTTGGTTTGCCTTGGAGTAAATAGACTACAGAATTTGGACTTTTCTGTAGTATACATGCAGAACTAAATAATAATTGTTATATATATTTTTCTTAAGGAAGAGTGGCAAGCTTTTAAGGGTTATTACAGCATTTTCAGTAGATGAGATAATCATTTAACAATTCTGAAATTGGGCAGAATAAGTCAAATGGCAGACTGCTAACTTCTGGAAACTGAATATGACAGTGTCTCTAAGTACTACTGTGAAAACTACGGTAAAGAAGAGTAAGGGGATGAAGGCATAATTATAATGACTACAAATGGTATTTAAACACAGGAAAGCAGTAAAGCATATTGAAGATGTCAGTGTCATATTATCCCATGATACTCTATCTTTCCGTGTACAGTAATGTACAGCATTAAACAACAGAAAATGTTAAAGTTGCCACCTTGGTTTTAATAAAAAGTATAAATCATTGAGTTTTCTCCTTTAACAGTTCCCGAGACAAAAAGAATGAGGTAGGATATTTTGATATAAATAAATGCTAATCTAAGAAATTGCATCATTGCTATATAACCCTGGCAGTTCTAAGCATCTTACTATGCCCATTTTTGATTACTGATGACAACTATTTGCTTGTTAGAGTTCATCATGTGAACAAAAATAATCTGTGTATCCCAGGGCAAATAGGCTTGTATGTTTTACGCTTCATAAGAGAAATGTCATCTCTGACAAATTTTGCCAGAGCTGATTATTATCTAGAGCTTTCTGATCATCCAAACTGCAGCTTGGTACTGCCTTTGCTGCTGAGGGTGCCAAACAACAGCAGCACCTCCAGATTTGATACACTTTCACACCAAAACAAAGCTATAGATTCCCATACAAATTTTCTTATAAAGTATATGCATGTGCTAGTATTTTTCATTTCCATCTCAACTACGCCTTTGAAGAAAAAGAATGACAGCTGTCAGCCCTGATCATGAGATGAAAATTTCCTTATGCCAAGGAATAAAACTTTGAAAGTGCTTTAGATATTTCTTAGACTCTGAAGGGCTCTTTTGGGCAGTTGAGGTGGTTCAGTATTAGCAGCAGGTACTGCAACATGAAATATTCAGAGTTGGTATTGGATGAACTTACATGCAATTTAAATAAATTTTCAGTAGTGGTAGCTGCAGTAATGATAGAAGCCAGCAGTTACAGAGCTTCTACTTTGAAAATGATAGCAAAGGCGCGTGTGCTGTTTTTCAAATGTACTTTCATACTGTTATGTTTCTTTTAATAATAATAGAACATTTACCAGAGTACTCTGACAAATTACAATTCTTTGGCCAGTGGGCGCTAACAGGCAGCAACAAGCCTGTTATATATAGTCTAGTCTATTTTTAAAAGAAATCCCATCCTGTGCAGGTAAAAGGAAAATAACTTCAACCAGATTTTTAGAGGAGAGTGTTATTTATAAACTATATATCTATACCTATATCTATATCTATATATATGTATGTATGTGTATATATATATGTATATATATATATATTTTAATCTGTAGGGCTGGAATAAAGGTTTCTCTGGAATAAGGAGTATAGCCTACAAAGGGTAGCTGAATTCTAAAAACATTCTGGACAGGTGACATGACAACTCTTGCACGACAATGTATGTATTATTAGGATTTCTCTGTGGGTGGAATTATAATGGATACTGTGCACAGATATGATGTGTAGGTGTGAAACTACTGGTGCTTCTCAGATGCTTTAACACAAACAGATGAAGTATGATATTTAGATTTCATATTTCTTAACGGGATACTGAAGGCACACTCATTTCTTATATCTGCTGAGGCATTTTCTTGCAAATTAGTTTTTGAGAGAATGTTAACCCTGATGGAGTTGTAACAAATTCTCGTAATAGAGGCTGATGGCTTATTCTAATGCACTGATCATTGATTGCCAAGGCTGCTGTTTTAGATTAGGAACCAAAAAGAGAAGAGGAGGGATAAAGGTAATTAAATCATGACTAGAGGCATGTAAGAAGTGCTGGGGAAAGGCAGTCATCTCTATAACCTGCCTGTCAAAAGTAAAGGAATGCATATTCCAGTCTAAAGCCAGGGGATTCTGTAATAGTAATGTAAATGGCACAGAAGATTTTATCTTGTATCAATCAAGATTAAAGGGTGTTTGGCACATGCGCTTGATATTTATCTTTTTAAAAAAATTTAGTTTAGTATTTTAAATTAAGGCATCAGAGGGGAACCCGACCAGTGAAATTCACTCTTGGGATTATGGCACAGATGCCTTTCCCAATATAGTTTTAAAATGTCTGGTTTGTTTACTTTGTTAGAATACATTAAAAATGCAATACTGAGATATTTTAATATGAACTTTATACTTTATTGTAAGAATGCATACAATTAGAACATCACTAATAAAGTCACTGTAGTTAAGTTCGTTTATTAAACAAAAATATAATACAGAAATCTCCCATATAACTTAATATCTATGTGACTTAAAGTACTGATACAATACAGTCCTGTAACACAAAGATATATGTGGCTGCACAAATACATTTCTGGCAGTGGGAGTTTGCATAGAGAACTTGTGTCAAGAAGAACATGCACTTATTTTTCCACTTCAGTTAAAGAAGCAGTTCATATGCAATCTACCACAATTGCTACAGCTGCCCACCGGAGGGGGACATTATACACAGTTATGAATTACTGTTAAAATAAATAAACAGCCAAGAAGAGCATCACTACCACTATTGTAGCCTGGATGGAACTTTCCATATGTCTACCTCCTTTTTTTTTGCTAGCCAAAGCTCAGCATAGGCCGGGGTTACTGCTGGAGGGGGCATGAAGGAAAGGATTCTTTCTAGTTGCTCACAGATCAATTATGAATATCTTTCACTACTATAAACAAATAATAATCAAAAAAAGATAAAACATAAAACAGGTAGCTGTGATACTGCAGCTGACTATCGAACGGTAAAGCATACGATAGATTGTTTTAATGAGACTGAAAAAATGAACTTGGAATGATACCTTTACATAAGTACAAGCGTCTGTACACACCTGGAATTTAAGAAGCATCCTCATCATGAAGTTTTATGGCCCATTCTAGTTTAGTTGCTACTGTTAGTGAAGCAAGATACAAAATTACATCTTGTCTGACTCACTCATGGGAAGAACACACCTTGATAAAAAGACTGAAATGGGAATTTTATTCCCAGTAGTAAATATTTTTGTTTAATTCATGAATATTTCAACTGTTTTTAAATTGGGAACCTGAGAATTTTTTTAGTGAAGCTACTAGTATGTTGTGCTGTCTCTAAAGCTGTATGCTAGAGAGGCTATATCCTAACCAGGGGTTTACTATTTTTGATTGTCCACTAGAGGCAATGAACTCTGAGTGTGCCTGGGAGATCTATAAATTGTGATGCTAATCATGATTTCATAAAAACAATAAAATGATGAATTACACTACTCTGACTTCCACAGTTCTGTTTTTCAGTACCATTAGAAAGTCTCTCAAGAGTAGCTCAAGTCTCTTATCCCTAAATTCTCCCAGTAGCTGTTGAATTTGGCCATGCAATTCCGTTACTGTGAGGGCTCAGTGCTGAAATCTAGTGCAACTCTGTGAGAAATTAACTCTGCTACACTGATTTATCATCATTGCTGTCTATTAGTTAACTCTCTAACCCCAGACTTAGTGACAAATAAAATATTCCAGTAAGGGCAGCATTTCAAATTCCAGATGAATTACATTCTGCTTTTTAAATTCAATTATCATGAAATCCATTGTAAAATGTATTTCTGCTACAAAAAAAGAAATCCTAACCTATAGCACATGCTAGATTTCTGTTCTTTTGTGTGAGTTATGATAGAATCTAATGTATGTACTTAAAGTAGGGTAAAGGATTCTTAAGGTCAACTAATATAGTTTAAAATCAGCATGTATTGAAGTGAAAAGATCTAGAATTTTTTTCCATTTTAAATCGTACAATTAGTCTTTTCAAACATATGCAGCTTTCCAAGGTTTAAGAAATGCAAAATAAGGGAGTAAAAGCTTGGTACAAGAAAAGCCTGAAAAACCTGATATAGCTGTCTCTGCTTGAGACATACTGAGGAGAAATTTCAAAAAAATGAAGTAAGATGTTTGAATTCCAGAGAGGAACTGAGGAGACTAAGGATCTGGCACCCAATTACTAGCTAATTTTTGTTTAACTATACTTAGTTTCTCATGCAAGACTCTGCAAATCGTACTATACATAGTTTATCCTTAGTCCATATTAAAGTCCCCAACAGAAAAGTCATGTTCCATGGAATCCTCTGCCTATTTATTCATCATGAAGTGACTAGGACACTTCGTATTATAGGCTATGCTTGAATGAAACCCTTGTAGTTCTGCGAATTCTAGAGTATATTAAAAATATAAAGTACTGGAATAGAATGTATTACAGTGGAAAAGGAAATCCCAACTGTAACCATCTGGAAGTAATGTTTTTAAACATTTCATTAGATGGTTGATGTATTAGCAGAGTGAAGATTGCATTTTGCTTAGCAAAAGATTATGCATGTTCAGAGGTTTTGTGGAAGCTGAAAAATAGCAACAAAGATAGATTCCCCTTCCCCTCTTCTTAAAATAAAATCCATCTTTTGCTTACTTCTGTCTATCATTAATAAATAATTTTGAATGCTGTATCTGTGCTGGCCAGGGAGAGACTAGATCATTCCTAACAAGAGCCTCACCTACCTTCCTGTAGGGGAAATTAGCCTAACTGAAACTTCACCCAACAAAAGTCAGCAGTCAGCTGGAATAACACAGCTTGACAGTGACTGAGGTGGTATTTTTCTAAGGACCTGGCAGCTGAGGTATATCTAAATTGCAATAGAGAAAGAGTACTTATAACTGGCAGCCTAAAAACTGTCTTAGATTTATTTTCTTTCTGATAACTTTTTTCTAAGGTGTTCTAAGGTCAATATGCTTTCTGCACTGTGCACCTTGTAATGAATTTTTTGTTTATTTTTCTTAATGAATGCCACCAATTTAGGGTAGGAATGGTGAGAGAAAAGGTATGTGTGTCCAGGTCTTACCAAAATCCTTCTCTTTGGAAGACCTGAGAACTCCCAAACCCCTGTGAAATGCTCTTTTGCACCTTTGCAACTGTTAGATGCAGACATGTGACTGAGAATATTACTGTATGTTTTTTCTATGTTTTTCATTAAGTTTCTCATTTCTCTCTCTCTCTTTTTTTCCTTCTCCCAAACAAAGGGGAGAGATCTGTTTTGAGATAACAACTGTGAAAAATGTGACCTTGGTGATCTGGGACACTTCTCTTTTCTTGAACTAAGCTTCCAAATCTGCCATATGCATCAGCTGTCCTCATTGTCATCTCTGCCTTTCAGCCTCAGTTTACCCATGATGCATTTGCTGCACACTTCCGACATGACAGCTTTATAAAGAAGACTGCCAGTTCCAGCCTTATATCTGAGTACATGTTTAAGAATTTATCTCAAAGTCACCGGTAAGCAACTACTTATTTTAATCTTGGTGAGATCAGTTGCTTTCAATGGAAACTAGGTGCCAAAAGGTTTTTGAAGATCTGGAAGTAAATGACTCATTGATCACTCTGTAAAGATTAGACCTATCTGCTTACACGTATTGGGTAATTAAATATTTTGGGGGATATGCTCCATAGAAATTGAAGAACTAACTGAACTTCTGTAGTGTTTGGTCAGGAATTTAGGCATCATGTCAGTGGTAAAACTAAGAAAAGAATTCTTGAGCTGGTTCATCCTTCTATTGTCTTCCAGTATGATTAAAAAGTTTTCCACTCCTGTCACAGGTTACTTACTCTATGTATTTCATACACTGACAATCTAGGTATTGACTACTTAAACTGCGATCAATGTAACATTCAAAGAAGAAATTTTCTGTATGATCATCTAAATAAAAATTTTCAGAACAGCACTCTAATTTTCCATGAAAATTTGCAGAATACTTAATGACAAAGAATTACAAGTGTAGTGAAAGAATGAAAGTGCATAAGCAGCCATACACAGAAGAATAAGAACTAGCACTGTTTGGGCCAGAGTTTTTTTCAAGCTGGTAAACCCAATATTCAAATTTCCTTCTCTTATTTAATTCCTCTATCACTCTGAAGTGGGACTGAGCTGGGCCTGATAGCTCATCAATGATCTCCTTCCTCTTACTTCATTACATCTGCTGCCTTGCTGAAATTACTATAAATGAGAGTGGGAATAATTAATTCTTCATGTAGAACAAGGTGTTTAATTTATTGAATTTGTTCTAGGTTTGTTAAAATTCATGTTAATATTTTCCTTAGCAGGTTTTATTCCCTCCCATAGAAATACAAGGAACTTCTCAAGTCAGTTCTCTGAATTCAGTCCTCTGTTATCAAAGAATCTTTCCGTAAACTTGTTGAGCCCCACTGACATACCGCGCTCCCTCTTGAAAAACCTCTTAAACGTTTGATTCGACTAAGTTGTTACACAACCCCACAGCCTTGTGCATAGCTACCAGCTTTCGATTTTCTCAGGGTTGTTCCATACACTCTCTCTCACTTTAAACATAGTTTGCCCAAAATGTCCTCTAGTTTAAATTACATGGTGTCTCCTGTTACTCTTTGCAATGATAATGAAAATGTATTTATTCAGTTTAATCACTGCGCATTGGCTTGGGGGAGGGAGGGAAGTGGTAATGCCATTTAAGTATTTTGGGTCGTGGTTTCCTGAAATTAGTGTCGCTGTAATCAACACTTTTCGAGATTAAGCCCGTAATTTGAAAATCTTTGAAAATACAGATTGAAGACAGCAGAAACTGCCTTTAGAGTTTCATGCTGGTTCTGTGCTGCCCTGGTTGGAAGGGGACGTTTTGAGGCGCAGTGAGGCATGCATCCAGGGGAGCATGCTGTGCTGAGCAGCTGACCTGCTGACACTCGTGACTACCATCTGCACTGAGCACAGCCCCCTTGCAGTGAGCACAGAAGACCAGAGAAATAATCCTGTGAGCTTTAAGGGAATGAGAGAAATAAGTGACACCTGTAAGTGAGTGTTTAACTCCTTTGAAGCTTTAACTTAAACTCTTAAACCAATTAGGCACTTGAGCAAATATTCTGTCTTTTGACCTTCAAGTCCTTATTTACCTTTTGTATTTGATAGTATTTCTACTTCTCTCAAATCTGCCTAAGGGGATAGAATCACATAATAACATATCCCACAGTAAAATGTACTGTCATCTTAAATTATGAGATCATTAAAAAACAGGCTACACTTCTGAACTTTACTTGCTCAGCAGCTTTTCTCCTTCTGAAATTAACAGCAGTTTGTGGATAGCTTGCGCTTTTCTTTTGAGGTGTATTGGCAAAGATTGTTAAAAGAACTTCTCACTCTTAGTGGTAAAGAAGAACGTGTTTGTGCTGAAGATGTGAGGGGAGATCAAAATGTAAAAAACACCATCTGTGACCTAAACTGCATCTGTTGGTTGGCCACTAGAAGAGGCGGAAGGTTTCGATTTACTAGCCAGACAGCTTTCTCAATTTTCTTGTCAGGAAATATCCTCAAACTGCAATACAGTTATGACAGCTTGGATAACAGCATTTAGCTATACTCCAGCAGCTTTTAGATTTTACATGCTATATGCCTATGCCTGTCAGAGAGACCTGTGCCAGACACAACAGTTCTGAAAGATTTTTTTTTTCTTGCACTTGCTGAATGTGATGTTATCTAGTCACTCGGGGTCTGAATTTTAGGGTCTTTCCCCCAAAGCTGTGGGCTTTGAATTCCCTTTAATATTAATAAAGACTGAACTACTAGTCCTTCATGGCAATTAAAAAAAAGTTGAAAAAAATTACTATAGTGCAATAAATATATCAGCAATACATATGTACTGTCAGACTTGGAAAGATGTGTTGGCAATCTGTTTTCTGTGTGTATGCTTTTTTTTTTTAAATGAGGTTAATGTTCTTCTAATAACAGCATCCATTTTCTAATAGGTCTTAAAATAGTAAATTAATGAGTAAGTGGTAGTCCTTGCTTACCTTACTGAACAGTGGTTCTGCATGTGCCCTGCTTGTAACACCTAAACTGCATATGGTTAATTATGGGTTATAATCCATTGGGACCCATTTTAACAGAATAACTGAAGTTCTTCAAATGCTATGGACTTCCTCATAAACATTTCCTTGCATTCTTTTTATATTCACTCATTGTACAGAGAAGGATATTTTTAGTCTGTGGTCTGCTTCTAACTTTTCACTTAATATTGCACTTTATACCTTTTGAAAAGTTAAATTTATTGGCAGAAGGAAGAACCCTTCATTGGAAGAATCTCAGTGACACATCACTTTCTTTCTCTTTCTTTTTTTGAGAGCTGTGTACAAGTTCCATGACAAATTGATTCACTGTGGACTGAATTTGCAACATGGCTCTACCATACATTGTCCATCATAATAGATTATTTCTGATTTTACATATTGCCACTCTATACTAATGTAAGTAGCTTTGTTGGCCCAAATCTGAGGTGAGTTGTTATATGAAAATCTCCGTTTGTATAGAAGTAGTGGCGTTGCTGTGTCAAGTAATGACTGCTGTGTGTGTGGGCATAGTAACCTTTCAGACAGGAAATATAGACACACGAATATTTCTTTCAAGATATCAAATCATGAGCTAGTCATGTACGGCTCTATCTTATACTTAAAGTTATTTAGACTTTTAGTTTAGGACTGGATTCAACAAACCTACCAAAAGCAGTCCAGAAGTCAGGCATTTAGTCTAAGCTTGTTGTCTAAGCTCCCTTTCACGGTCATTGGACAAAAATCACAGAATCACAGAATCACAGAATGGTTTAGGTTGGAAGGGACCTCTGGAGATCATCTAGTCCAACCCCCCTGCTCAAGCAGGGACCTCTAGAGCATAGTTCCCAGGATCACATCCAAACGGGTTTTGAATATCTCCAGCGAAGGAGACTCCACTACCTCTCCGGGCAACCTGTGCCAATGCTCTGTCACCCTCACAGGAAAGAAGTTTTTCCTCACGTTCACACGGAACTGCCTGTGGTTCAGTTTCTGCCCGTTGCCTCTTGTTGCTGGGCACCACGGAGAAGAGGCTGGCCTTATCCTCTTGACACTCTCCCTTCAGATACTTGTACACGTTGATGAGATCGCCTCTCAGTCTTCTCTTCTCCAGGCTGAACAGGCCCAGCTCTCAGCCTTTCTTCACAGGAGAGGTGCTCCAGTCCCCTCGTCATCTTTGTAGCCCTCCGCTGGACTCTCTCCAGTAGTGCCATGTCTCTCTTGTCCTGGGGAGCCCAGAATTGGACACAGGACTCCAGGTGAGGCCTCCCCAGGGCTGAGGAGAGGGGCAGGATCACCTCCCTCCACCTGCTGGCAACACTCTGCCTGATGCAGCCCAGGAGACCGTTGGCCTTCTTGGCCACCAGGGCACACTGCTGGCTCATGCTTAACTTGTTGTCCACCAGCACTCCCAGGTCCTTCCCTGCAGAGCTGCTTTCCAGCAGGTCAACCCCCAGCCTGTACTGCTGCCTGGGATTATTCCTCTCTAGGTGCAGGACCCTGCCCTTGCCTTTGTTGAACTTCAGGAGGTTCCTCTCTGGCCATCTCTCCAGCCTGGCCAGGTCCCTCTGAATGGCAGCGCAGCCTTCTGGTGTGTCAGGCACTCCCCCCAGTTTAGTATCATCAACAAACTTGCTGAGGGTGCGCTCTGTCCCTTCCTCCAGGTCATTGATGCATACATTGAACAGGACTGGACCCAGGACTGACCCCTGGGGGAACAGCACCACTAGCCACAGGCCTCCAACTGGACTCTGCGCCATTCACCACAACCCTCTGAGCTCGGCCATCCAGCCAGTTCTCAATCCACCTCACTGTCCACTCATCCAGCCCACACTTCCTGAGCTTACCTAGGAGGATGTGATGGGAGACAGTGTCCAAAGCCTTGCTGAAGTCTAGGGAGACAACATCCACTGCTTTCCCCTCATCTACCCAGCCAGTCATCCCATCCCAGAAGGCTCTCAGATTGGTCAAGCATGATTTCCCTTTGGTGAATCCAGGCTGACTACTCCTGATCACCTTCTTGCCCTCCACATGCTTAGGGAGGACCTCCAGGAGGAGCTGTTCCATCACCTTTCCCGGGATGAAGGTGAGGCTGACAGGTCTGTAGTTTCCTGGCTCCTCCTTCTTGCCCTTTTGGAAGAGTGGCGTGACATTGGCTTTCTTCCAGTCCTCAGGCACCTCTCCTGATCTCCAGGACCTTTCCAAGATGATGGAGAGTGGCCTAGCGATGACATCCGCCAGATCTCTCAGCACTCACGGATGCATCCCGTCAGGGCCCATGGATTTATGGATGTCACGTTTGGACAAAAGATCTCTAACCTGATCCTCCTCAACCAAGGGAGAGTCTTCCTTTCTCTAGACTTCCTCTCTTGTCCCCAGGGTCTGGAATTCCTGAGGACTGGCGTTAGCAGTGAAGACTGAAGCAAAGGCAGCATTCAATAACTGCCTTCTCTATATCCTTCATCAGCAGGGTACCCGCCCCATTCAGCAGCAGGCCCACGTTTTCCCTAGTCTTCCTTTTGCTACTGATGTATTTGAAGAATCCCTTCTTGTTGTCCTTGACATCCCTTGCCAGATTTCATTCCAACTGGGCCTTAGCCTTCCTTGTCGCATCCCTGCACACTCTGACAACGTCCCTATATTCTTCCCAAGTGGCCTGTCCCCTTTTCCACATTCTGTACACTTCCTTCTTCTGTTGGAGTTTTGCCAGGAGTTCCTTGCTCATCCATGCAGGTCCCCTGCCCGCTTTGCTCGACTTCTTACTCAGAGGGATGCACCGATCTTGAGCCTGGAGGAGGTGATGCTTGAATATTAAGCAGCTTTCTTGGACCCCTCTTCCTGCTAGGGCCCTACCCCACGAGATTCCCCTAAGTAGGTCCCTGCAGAGGCCAAAGTTAGCTCTCCTGAAGTCCAGTGTTGCAATCCTACTTATTGCCCTGCTCCCTCCTCGGAGGATCCTGAACTCCACCATCTCATGGTCACTGCAGCCAAGGCTGCCCCCAACCTTCACACCTCCAACTAGACCTTCCTTGTTTGTTAGTGCAAGGTCTAGCAGTGCACCTCTCCTCGTTGGTGTCTCCACCACCTGGGTCAAGAAATTATCATCAATCCTCTGCAGGAACCTCTTTGACTGTTTGTGCCTGGCTGTGCTGTCTTCCCAGCAGATGTCAGGGTGGTTGAAGTCTCCCATGAGAACCAGGGCCTGTGACTGCGAGGCTACTTCCAGCTGTCTGTAGAAGGCCTCATCGACGACTTCTTCCTGATCAGGTGGCCTGTAGTAAACCCCAGGCAACAGTGTCACCCATGTTAGCCTGCCCTTTAATCCTTACCCATAGGCTCTCCACTTGCTCTTCATCCACCCCAAGGCAGAGCTCCACACATTCTAGTTGCTCCCTCACATAAAGGGCAACTCCACCACCTTGCCTTCCTGGCCTGTCCTTCCTAAAAATCACATAGCCATCCATGACAGCGTTCCAGTCGTGAACTATCCCATCATGTCTCTGTAACCGCAATGAGATCATGGTCCTGCGACCGCACACAGATCTCTAACTCTTCCTGTTTATTCCCCATGCTGCGTGCATTGGTATACAGGCATTTCAGAGAGCCAGTCAAGCCTGTAAGCTTCCCAGGAGAGGTGCAAGAGGATTCTTCATAGCTATGTTCCATGCTGTCTTCCCTAGCTGTATGCACCCGCTGGAGGGATCCTGACTTGAGCGGTGTTTTACTGACTCCCCTGCCACTATACCACTCCCCTTTCCCCATCTTTCTTAGTTTAAAGCCCTCCTTACCAGGCTGGCCAATTTGTTGGCAGACGCGTGTGCCCTGCTTGGTAAGGTGGATCCCATCACTCCCCATCAGTTCTTGATCTTCAAACAGAGTCCCATAGTCATAGAAACCAAAGCTCTGTTGCCAACACCAGCGGCGCAGCCAGTTGTTAACTTGGAAAACTCGTCTACTCCTCCTCCCATCCTTTCCACTCACAGGCAAGATTGAGGAGAAAATGATCTGGGCTCCCAGACCTTTCACCACCATTCCCAGAGCTCTGAAGTCCTGTTTGGTGGTTTCCAATTTGCCTTTCATGTCATTAGCGCCCACATGGAAGATCAGCAGAGGGTAGTAGTCCGACGCGTGGACAAGCCTTGGCAGTTTTTCCATGACATCTCTTATTCGAGCCCCTGGCAGGCAGCAAACCTCTCTGAACAAGAGGTCAGGTCGGCAGATAGGTGCCTCTGTCCCCTGCAGCAGGGAGTCACCCACAACAATCACTCGCCGCTTCTTCTGCTTCTTTCGGCTGTTCCTGCACGGCACAGGGTCTGCCAGGCCAGTTGCCTCCCTTGGAGCCAAGCCCAGCTCCTCTTCAGCTTGGAGGGCGCTAAACTTGTTCTTCAAGAGTAAGTCTTGAGGGGGAGCAAGAGCCTTTCTCCTTCTATGAGAGGTCACCAGCTTCCAGCCCTCTTCAACAGTGTTATGATGCACCTTTACACACGGTGCTGAGCCCTCTGACAACTCCGCTGTAGTGGGGGGAGGGGACTCCTGGAGCTGAACAGTCTCCGAGAACGCCCTGTCAGTCTCCTGCTCATCCTCTTGGATGCTACGCAGCCTACTAACCTCCTCCCGTAATTCCTTTATCTGGTGACGCAACTGGTCAACCACAGCACACCTCACGCAGGAGAGCTGACTGTCAGCCCAGGCCCCATGGAGAGGCCCCAGGCACTCCCTGCAGCCTGACACCTGCAGAGCTGCATCTGCTGTCTGAGGGTCTGTCTGGGTTGAAGCCTCAGACATAGCCAATGCAGCACCTCCAGCAGCCACTGGGGAACGTGCTCTGCGGCGTGTCATCACCATGCCCCGGGGAAGGACACACCACTGTGCAAAATGGAGAGGTGCCTTCTTTGCCTTCTGGCGCCCTTCTGCGCAAACTGCTGCGTCTGTTCGCTGCCTCTGTTGGCTGCGCTCAAAATAGGTTGTTCTTCCCATCTTAATGTAAATATCCAAGCCAAGTGAGATGAACTACCTTACAAAGGCATTTTTCTGGCCATTCAATAGGTAATATCTTGCATGACCTTGTGTTTCTCAATTTGCAATCTTCTTCTTACTGAATATAAATACAGGTGGTTTCCATGCCCTATTGATAGGAAGCGTATAGAGTTTCATGGTTAGACCTATTTTCATAGATCTTACTAATTATTATTGAAAAGCCATTTATGGTTGAAAGAAAATTGTATGCATTACCTGCCATATAAACTGGCATGTCTCTCTTAGCTGCATCACAGACTCTGAAGAGCCCCAATATATGACTTTATTTTATTTTTTTTAAGAAATTTTCGTAGCTGTACTTGCTACAACAGAAGCTGTCAACATCCTTTAGTAAAGTTTACTTTAAACTTCTTGGCTTTCCCAAGAAAAAAAATAGTGTTTATGTCTCATTCCCTCCTGTAGAAGTCTATATGGTGCCATTTGTTAAGCCTTTTAATGCATAAGGACCTCCTCACTTAGTGTACAGTTGCAATAATGTGGTCACCTCTATCTGCAATGTCATTACATCTCACATAGGTTCTTACATTACTCTGATCAAGTAATAGTTGCAGTGTGTTGCACCCTTGGAATAGTTTAATTAGCCAACAGTGTATTCCCAAGGAAGGTATTTAATGATACATCCCTGGGATAATTTTCTGGTCTCCAACAGCTCTTGGTTCAGGCATTTTCTGAGGAAGAGGAGGAGGAGGAGAATCTTTATACCCCTTGTTTTTTTTTTTCTTTTTTTTCCTTCGATTAATTTGTGAGGCTTTCTGAATTCAAGCAAACTTCTAACACCTCGGGTGTCCTCTGGCTGGGAGTTAGCCCAAGTAAGTATTGTGTGACATATCACCTCATTTGGTTTGCTCTGAAATTGCTCCAGCTATTTTCATTTGATAATCCCCAGTTTCTTTGTTGGAAGGGACAGTGATGTTGGTTGCTGCCCACGATTTTTATATATCTCACTCAGATCCCCCCATGTTAGCTCTTTTTCTACGTGAAGAGCCCTAGACCATGCAGTTGTTTTTCTTACAAAAGTTGTTCTATCTTTGCTCATCCTCATTGCCCTTAGCTGAACACCTTCCATTCTGACTATGTCTGCTTTTGAGATGACATAGAATGACATATCATGCTTAAAATGAGGGTGAGTGATAGATTGATTCAGGAGGCTGACCATGCCTTTTTTTTGCTGCAATCTTTCCTACTTTATTATAACATCTAATTCATTTTTGATCACTAGTTAGTGCTGAATTGATGCTTTAGTAGTGTTATTATCCCAGGATCTCATTTCTGAGTGATGATAGCTCATTATTTTATATATAAAATCAGAATTTTTTTATCATATGTATAATTTTAAGCTTACCTTATTGAATTTATATGTTTAACAATATACAAATAAATCTCGTCATTCGAAAGCTTGTTGGCATTTCTCTATCCAGATAGTTTCCCTGTGTTACTTGTTGCAATGTAAACTGTTCCTGTTACACAAAGATTGTCTTAATATATCAACTGAATTATTATTGGTGAAATTTACGATAATGCATTCTTATCTTATCTGTCATGGTGTTGAAGAACAAAATGAAAAAAAAAGGATATCGCTGAACAGAAAATAGAGGGCTGTTATCATATGCCTTTTTAAACTACTGTATTTTAGACTTAATAACCTCAGCTTCTTCAGTCTTTCTGTCGCTAACCATATTTCTCCTGACCTCAGATTATTTACAGTGTTCTCCTCCAGATTCTCTCCAATTCATCTGAATATGTTTGAAACATGGTGCTCAGAACTTTGCATTCTACTCCACAACAAGCAATACTGAAGTTGAATAGAGAGCAGTATTGCTTTCTGGCTTTTGCAGAGCCTATTCCTGTTTTTATGTCCCATTGCCGTACTTGACTGTTCTCAGAAAAAGTATGGCAATGCAGACTCATGTACAGGTTGCCATTTCTTAGAACCTCAAATCAGAATTGCTAGTTAGCCAGTTTTTCCTCATTCTGAGCTGGAAGAGTCTGCATTCTCTCCCGAGTGAAACCTTGCACTTTTCCCTGTTTTTTTTTTTTTTTTGAACATTTGTCCAGTTTGTCCAGATAACTTGGATTCTACCTCCATCTTTCAACATAATTTGTGTCCCTCCTAACTTTATCACTTACAAATTTAATAAACATAGTCTTCATTTCATCATCAAGCTTGTTAATAGAAACACTGAAGAGGATCAAACCTAGCATATTTACCTACAGAACTGCTCACTGCATGCTTTCAAAGAGAGTGAACCATAACCTTTTTTGTTATGATCAGTCCACCAATTTTGCATCTAGTCACTAACTATTTGATCTAGATCTTGTTTCCCTGGCTTCTTTGAAAGCTGAAGATTGTCCTGGGAGATCTTGTCAAAAGCCTTACTAATATCATATTATCTGAAATCTATTACTTATTCCACTTTCAAAACCTATAACCTGTCTGTTGCAGAAGAAAACCATCACAAAATCGGATTTGTTCTTGACAAATCTATGCTGGTTGCCACTTGTCTTTCAGATACCTACAGAAGTTGTTCAAAAATTTCTCTATAAATTGAAAGCCAAGCTGACTAGTCTAAAATTCCCTGACTTTTCTTGGACAAACTTCTTGGGTAATTTTGCAGGAAGCTACTGTGACAGTATTTGGCCAAATAGCCAGTTGATAGAGCCCTCAAAGGGGAAAAGGTGCCTGGATAATTAAGTGAATTAGGTCAGAATTCAAGCACTACCTTTCTAGAATCTATAAAGATGTGGAGCTGGTCCTGAAGACAATTTTTCAACTGCTTGTCTCTAATACTTGCTTTCCAAATTTACACTGTAATGTGTACATCTCTTCTCAGCCTCCCATTGAAGGCAAGTTTCTTGCGATTTACTGTTAAAGCTCTTCAGATGGCAGCTAGTAGTTGTAAGTAAAGGGCATATATAAATAACGCTTCCACAAAGTTTTGGAACATATCATTGCCTGTACTTATGAGAATAAACAGCAAAGAATACAATAATTGGAAAACAATATTTTGTAAAAGCAATACATCTTTATCTAGCTCATATTTTTTAAAAGGTTGTGGATATTCACTCATTTTGAAGATGATAGACAAGGTTTTGCTTGTCTTCACTCACCTCAACTGATCTTGAGTCTACACAGTGCTCTCTCCTACAAAAGGGAGCTCAGCTGTTTCCTTTCATAAACTGTTTTGGTGTCTATTCAAACCTTTCCTGGGAAATCCTCTTCTAACTTCTTTCAGGCTCTTCTCAATCCTCTTTTCAGCCTCTTTCTTAGGCTATAATATTGCTGTCAGCTTTCCCCTATTTAAAATTCCAAACAGCTTTCTAAAAAGAAACTTCGTTAAGCTGGTTTGCTAAGATCTGATTTAACTGTTTATCTCCTTAGATGTGTGTTAAGACTATTATTCTTAGACTGACAGATATGTATTAAAAGCCTGAAAGCCAGGTAAATACATAATGACTAGATCAGGTAAGAAACACTTTTGATGTTTGACAGATCAGCCAGAAACAGTAAGCTGTATAGGCAGGTACCTCAAATCACCATGCCTACAAGCTATACTTTCTCCATCTCAGCAAGGATTTTCCAGCACTTTATAATATTCAGTTTTTAGAGTTGAAGCTTCATCTGCTTTCACATATTGTATTTACTGGGAAGGTGATACTGCAACCTTAAATCATAACTCTTAAAAAAGATTCTCTAGCACTTTTTTACAAGATGTGCCTCTTTTTTTCCCTTTTCCTTTTTTCTTTTCTCTCTTCCTTTTCCTTTTTACTTTTTCTTCTTTAACAAAACCACATAAATTAGTTCCTTAGTTAAGTTACTATCCTAGCAATGTCCTTGTTATATTCGTGATTCTAAAAGGCGTTCTGAAACACTGGAATAGTGTATAGGGTATCAGAAAAATACCTTTACCTTGATCTTTAGGTGATAGTTTCACAAAGTGATAGGCAGGTATCAAGTCAAAAGTATGACAATATTTGCTCCTCGCTTCTAATATGTGGAAGTGGGGAGCTCTTTCGAAAGCTTTATAAATTAAAACTTTCACAGCCAGAAGTCTCCACTGTGCAATTTTTACAATTGTAACTGAAGATGCCGGAGATGACCGTTTAATCAGACCATTCAATAGCACATTAAAATTTACCATGACTTGCACAGCTACTTGACTCCCTGGGAAAATCTGATATGAGGCTATCTCATAGAAGAACTGCTTGGTTTTAGCACAATATAGTATTTCTCTTGACCATATCTGTCAAAATTTTCCTTATCCCTGGAGAGTATGTTAGCACAGCTTAAGAGCAGATATTCATATTGCTGCCTCTCATTGTCTCTAGGGCAGTTTCTGTTAAGTCGACATCTAGGTCTCTTAGTAAGTGTGTGATTCACAGCTTTTAACCTCTATTCTCCTCTGAGGCAACATGGAGACAGTTTCCAGCATAGCTAAACTGACTTCCACCAGCTACTTCTCCTGCTCTGTGGCTTTAATTGGTCTTTCCTACTCCTCAGTCTTTGGTCTTGGTGAAATAGATTTTTGATAAATGTCAATTGTTCCTGGGGTATTTATGCTATCAGACATCCTTTTACCTCTAGGAGTGTGATTGCATTGATTGCATAATGATCTATACCACCATGCTTGAAGCTACCATAGGGAATAATTCATCTGCAGGGATGACAGGTCCTCAAAAATTTCTCTGACAATATATATTCGGCAGAAAATCATAGCAAAATAAGCTTTTTTCTGAGCAATATTAATACGTTAGTGATGCCCACAAATTAATGCATTCACAGAATGTACTCGTTGCTGTAACAAAAGTTAATTTCATATGCAGAAGGACCACAAACTGTGATAGCTGGATTTTTAATGTTTTCAGTTAAATAATAAATACAAGTCATCTATTTTATGTCCTGCAGTACAAATTTTTACTCTTTTTAGCACTTGCTTTTGCTAATGTGAAAGACTACTTTCAAGTCCACAGCTGTTTTCTAGCTGTCAGTATTTAGACTTGTTACACACCTCTCAGAAGCTCTTCAGAGCCATCATTCATGTTATCACTGATGGTGACCACACTATATTAGGTACTCCTAGTTTCACTTTGATGTTTCTTATATTTGCTTGGGTAACTCTTTTTCTAGTGGCCTTTACTCCACTCTGTTTATGAATATCATCTGACTTGGGATCTGCACAGGAGACAGCTCATTTTACCCATGAAAATTACAAATAGCTTGCACTACAGACAGGTACATATTTAGTTATTTATTTAAACTACTTTACTAGGACTCATGTTCTTGAAGTATTTCATTTGGAATAAAGGCATAACCCTGAGATTGTCAATTAACAGCTAATACCTTTAAGGAAACTGATTTCTTCATTTACATCTGTGGCTGTATATAATATGTCCCATGCGTGCATGCAGTATGTTATCCACCTACCACATCTGGTCGTAAGATTTCCCTGTTGAACCACTTGCAGATGAACATATCTGGCAGAATTCACTCATAACTTGTCCTAATTAAATCAAAACATTTATCAAAAGGGAGAAACATGGTTAGTAATTTACAAAGAATGTCCTTGGTGAACAAAAATACATGGGCTGCCCTTCCTGCCACTAGCTCATGTGCCAGTCTATATAGGGCAGAGGTCCAGTTCGCTTCTTCAGAAAGAGGGAAGTATTTTTGCTGTCTTGAAACCTCTGCTCCCTGCTATAGTTCCTTTTTATAATAAAATTATGCATTGGAGTTGTCAATTTTAAATACAGCGGTGAAAACAGGCAACCTGGACTTCCTTCCCTCCTTCTTGTCCTTTAAGCAGACACAACAGCACGTACACTTTGCAGAGACAAACATGGCGTCAAAGAGAGACTGTAACTTAAAGATACAGGAACATACTATCAGCATTTGCTGGCATGTACTGTATAGTTAAAACTACCGGCACTGATTGTTAGAGCATGTTCTGAGGCACTGACTGTTTTGGACAAGTTTTACAGGTAAACACAAGAACCAAAAACACTAGAAGGCAGAAAAATAGGATCCTTCATTGTATTATGGAAAAGACTTTAAAAAAAAAATCTTTTATTTTGGGGACAAAACAATCATTCTTGAAGCTGGCAAATTTAAAATTGGATTTCATAATAGCAAAAATACACCAATTATGTATTGATTACATGGGTGTCTTGCATATCTCTGCTGCTGTACATCTCTTGATAATCATTGAGTTCTACCAGCCACAATCAAGATGACCTGTGGAGTGCAATAAATGTCAGATCCACAGGGAACCTTAACTAATTCTATAAATATGAGTTTATGGAATGCTGTAGTTGTTCATCTCAGTAACTGACATATTTGTCACTTGTAGACTTTACTTATACATGCCTTTGAAGAAAAAATAAAATCTTTGTAATAGTGCAAGAAAGTGCTCCATCAGTCCTGGGGAGGATTATATTATACAATTATAATATACAATTATATTATCAAATATATTGTTCTTTATTTTCAAGAAATTAAAACATAAAATCAATGATATGAGGAAAACTTACACTATTTTCATTCTGTCTTAACCAACTGCTTTTTGAAGTTCTCTTAGTAAAAACACTGCAGCAGATCCTACGAACATCCATTACTTGCTGATAGTCTTAAGTTTTTTTATTTGTTTTTACTTTTTAATTTAAATTCTAATCAGATATACAATTCAGATTAAAGTACATATCATTCACGTGGTTAATTATCAAGCTGTTGATTTTTCTAGTAGTCTCAAGGTTAAAACTCTTCTACAGTGCAATGCAAATTGCCCCAAAGTTTGATTCAGTGGGTACTCATGTTGCCTGTATTGAATTGTACGCAGTAGACCAATAAAAGCAATCTGATTGATCTGTCTCGTTATGGTTTTGATGGCTTCTGAAGCACTAGCTATAAAATAAGCTAACTGGAAAATCAAAGCTTTAGTGACCTCTGAGGACTCTTCATCAGGTAGCTTGGTCTAAATCATGTTATTTTAAATTTAGATACTGCGTTCACAACACATTTTACGTAACAAACACTGACTATTTGTGCATAGCCTTCAACAGCCATTGAACATGGAGCCTTTTAAGGAAAAGGCTCAGAGCAGCTGGAAGCAAATCTTTAACAGTGTAGTTGAGTAGCGAGTGTTTGGATATTAAAATCTGCAGAGAGATCTACCCACCTGCAAACCCTAGTTTGTCAGTATTCCAGGTTTTTCATAACTTCATGCTATTCCTGCTTCCTCTTATTTTGATCACTTCTCAGTTTCTCGTGTGTATAATGAGAATCTGCACCTGCAGAGTTGAAGAGACCACCCCTCTAGCTCACTCAACTATAAGGATTGCACTGGGAAGGAGAGAACAATTTTATTGTTTGCTTCTGGTCAGAGGAAAACAAGTCTATGCATTATCTTTTATATGTTTAGAAGTAACTCTTGTGAATCAGAGCCATAAAATCATATGCAAATCATCAGTGACAAGTTTGGCTATTTAGGTTTCTTATGTGCTTATTTTCCAGTTGTTTGACAATCCCTATGGGCACTTCAGTTGCAAATCCTTGAAATCAGCACAGGGACTTACTGTTAAGTTTCTGCTTTGTGATCAGATTGCAAAAGTATATTACTTGAGAAAGTCTTAGGATTCTTGCTCAAAGCTAAAGGTGTAATCTTGTTTATTCCACTTCTAAATGTAACTTTAAAATCTCTTGACTAACAGAGCGATTTTCAAAGTTATTGGGTGTTCTTGATAAGTCTGGCTTGATTTGTAATTGAGATTTTATGTTTTCTGCAGAGTTTCTACTTACAGAAGTAACAAGCTTGCTTTAGAAGTATTAAAGCTGATTTAGGTTGTCTTAAGCAAGACCATATCTCACTAGTTTTAATTTGAAGAAACAAAGCCCATTGATTTGTTGAAATTCAAGTGCATTGATTCATTCAGCTTAATCCTGTGCCGTTAGATTTTTTCAGCGGCAATAACAGTTTTCAGCCTTTCTGAGCTATAAATGTCTCCCTCTGGTGAAATGAAGTACATCAAAGACTGTCAGGACAGGCAAGGGAGGGTAATTTCACTTAAATAGTGTCAGAGGATATAGCTGAATTGTCCTTCTCTTCATAATAGGTAGCTTTATATAAAAGTCATGCCGTTTCAACGTTAATGCTTCCTGCATTTATTTTCTTCTGAAAACTTTCTTTATAAACAAAAGGCAAACTTCCTCATGTTGGAATTCACAAAACCCATTCTGGATCAAGATTCTGTGGAAAGCCTTCCCAGGTGGGCAAATTTTAAGAGTAATAACATAGCTCAGAAGCTTCTGCTCTATTAGAGCCGAATTGGCAAAACCATTTGTAGTTTATTGATAACACAGTTATCTTACCACTTAAAATATTGCTTCTCTGAAGGACTCAAGAATGCAACAACTATCTTTGTACGTAAACCAGATTAAGTTCTGCAAACTCTTTCTCTGCCTAACTTGCCTGAGATACTTAATAAGAAAGCATCAGGAAGCTTCAGAATATACTCTATGACGAAATGCTGGACTAAGGAACGAAATCCAGAACTCCAGTAAATGTACCATGCACCATGATGCTGCAAAGCCAGTCTCAAATACTCTCATTTACTGTCTCTTTCACCTTTTCCAGCTTTCTTCTAAAAGAAATAACTAAGGTGCCCACCTTTAGGAAAGGATTCATGCCTTGCTTTTACAGAGCAAGACACCCAAGCTACAGAGAGAAATGGAATTTAAAGCATGCTTTATCCCCAGTTTCCTGTTAGCTGGCCTCAGGCACTTCCTGCTCATTCTACTGCATTGTGTGCCTTTCCTTCTGAGATGCTTCAAAGTGGCACCATGCCTTGGTCCCTACACACTGTTCAGGATAGATGACTCCTTAGGGAACTGAGGAAAAGCAAGAGCCAAAAAAGGTAGTAAGTAGTCTGAAGACTGGATAAGCCTAGACAATCTCTCCACAGTGGCACAAATCTGGGCCCTGGCAACCAGCAAAGGTGAGACAAAAGGTCTTGGTGGCCAATGGGTGGCACGTGGATATCCTGCAGAAACAAGTCTCTGACCACTGTCACTCATTGCGTGTTCTTTGTCACTCTGGTCTGACCTGCGGATCAGGCACAGGCAGCCTCAATGCTTCCCCTGACAGAATTTGTTCCCATCTTCTGTTGCTCTGCATCTGTTTTCCAGCTGAACATGTGTAGGAGGAGAAAGAGCCTTCTTCCAGGTCCTGGAAATCGCAGGCTCCTGGCTGCAGGAGACCCTGTTCTCTGCTTGCTTAAGCCTCTTGTTGCTCCTTCTCCAGTGCCATGTGGGGCTTAGGTTCTTGCCAAGCCCTTCAGAATTGCCATGAAGAGCTTGTCCTCCTTGATGAGATGCAGTTCTTCCTGCACCTGTTGGCTCAGTGCCTTGACTTTTTGCAGGCTAGGCTGCCCTCTGCCCTAGCCTCAGGGAGGAGCACCAGATGCAGGAGCACCCTGCAACGTGAGGGCTGGACTGTCACATCTGGCCCCAGGAGTTTAGTGTGGGCCGAGGCCTCCAAACCTGGTGGTCAGTCCAGACAATGCAGGGGTTGTCTGGAGCATCACCACTATCGTTGTGCTGAGCCTATCAGTAAGATGCAGTTGTGAGGGGACGCTAAGTGCCCCTTCTGCATCTACTGCAGCCTTAACTGTCTACTTTGGCTGCCCATTCAGAAAGTACTCCTGGTTGCTGGTGCTCCCCTGGTATTAGTTAAATAGGTAACTGGATACAGCCTTACTGTTTCCCCAGTAACATTTCCAAATTGACAGGCAACTTCTTGTCTCTTCTTTTGGCTCCAGCTGCAGCATGCACACTGTGAATGCAGGATCTGGCGCCCACTCCTCTCTCCTGCTCTGTGCTCCAAACAGGAAGCCATACATGGCCTGAAGAACATGTTCTGTTGATAATAACCAGTCCTATGGTAATGAATTCCATATTCTGGTTGCAGCTTATATGAAATAGTATCACTTTTTGTTTTAATCATTGTGCTTTAGAGCTGGGTCTCGTATTTTTTTGTATTCTGACAAATATTAAATTCTTGGCAATTATCTCCTTTCATTTGATATATATTTGAGACAAATATATATCAAAGTGTATTAACATGCATTTTTTTTTATACAAACGAATTTCAATAATGTTATCTGGCTCAAAATAAGAAAGCACCAAATTTCTGCAAGGAAGCCAGTTTTGTAGTTAATATGATGTTAAGTTAGCTGCCAATTTACTAGTAAACTTTCATCAAATTCAATCCTCTCTATAAAAAATAAATGTTATAATTTGAGAAAGATTACTGTTTTTCTCACACACATCTGTGTGAGGTTGAATCTATCAAATCTGTGTTTTCTGCAAAGCTGATAGTTAACTGCAAGGGGTATGTCTATAATTCTACTTGACTGATAAAGGCTATAAGTTTATAGTGTCTCTATGTTAGCTAAATAATGCAAAATTCAATATATTCATGAGAAACATAGAATTAAAATGATTCAGTCAAGGCATCTGCTCTCCACCTTACTTTCCCCATGCACATGCGAGCCATAGATAACTTCTTACTGGACTCCTTAGATTATATGGCTGTTCTCTCCCTGATAAAGGAGGGTTTACTAGTTGGGTTTTTTTAAACGCTTTCCAGGCTAGTTATAGCAGAAATCCTGTAGCAAAGAGAGAGAGATTTAACGTATCTCAGCTGTGGTCAATCTGTCTGGACATGCTAACTTCTGGAGTATTGCACCAAACTTGGCCTCCTGCTTGAGACCTATCTGATTCCAGCCGAGGTATGCTTTGGAAACTGTGTGTGAAAGGAAAGATCACTTTTCCTAGGATCTGCAGCTGCATCAAGAGGTGATGAGTGGAGAGAGCAACATTGCAGCTGAGGTATAACTGTTTTACTTGGAGTAAAGTGGAGCAGACAAAGTGCAAAGAATGCTTGGAACAATAGCTTTGGGAGGAGTTAAGTTCCCCCTGTTCAGTTCAATTAGGGTAGTAACTTTAAAGCCTTATGATTATTCAAATGGCAAATTAGCCCTTTTTCTGCTAATCAGAACATTCAAAGAGAGAAAGGAATAATGATAGCTCATAGACTGAATTCACTGTGTGTATGGAAGAAATAATTCAATTGCTTGATGGAGATCTGCAAAATTTATTGTGATGTCTTGTTTAGTGTCTGTGCTTGACAAAGCGTGCGTTTTTGAGGTCTTGGAAAGCAATTGCTATGTTTTCAGCTGTAAACCACTGCATAATTTCTGCAATGAAAAAATGTTCTTTGATTGGGAGAAATAACATGTTTTTTCCGATGTCAAATTTTGGTCCTATGAAACTGAAGTTTGAGAACTGTGAACTACCATTTCCCCCAGAGTTATTCCTATTGTATTCTCCTCTACTCCACAATCAAATAAATGAAGCCTGAAATGTTTAGTGCTGTGTTTTAAAAGTGCATTCTGGTGGTAATATAAGTAATCTGAGCATGACTCATCAAAGGAACTGTGGAGGGGAGAAGGTGAGGGAGATAATGAAACTGCAGATTGTATTGCTTATTTTGAGGAGCTGTATGAACCATGCAGAACCCCTTCAAGTCTTAAATCCAGAATTTTTGTTTTAGAAGGTGAGAATTTTTTTGCCTGATTAATTTGTTGAGAGCGAGCTACTTAACACTAAATTTGTGGGTCCTATTTTTGGAAATCTGTCACTTGCTAAAAGTGAAGAAATATTAAATGCTCAATTGCCTTGCGGACCTACAAGACTTTCACCCTCATTTTCATTCATAACAGAAAATTAAAGTTCTGCCATAACATTTTAACTCTGCCAATATGCACAGCTGTAGCTATTTGCAAGTTAGGACTACACTGTTGTATAGAGCAGCCAAATGTTTACGTAAATAGAATCTACTACAGGCAGATAAACAGGCTAAAAGTATATAGAACAAAGCAAAAGAAACCCTCAAAAGTCAAAACACTAAACAATGCAGCACCAATAATAATTATCTCTATGTTTTCAAAAGCCACATGTGCAAGATATGCTTATTTCTTGCAAGCTTTATCTTGATTTAGTTGAACATTAAAATACCTAAGCTTATATCTGTTAATTCCAGATGTCCTTAATTTCCATAGCATTTTAATAATTAGATTTTTTTCTGAAATTAAATGTGTTGAAGAGACATAATCCAGTAGGATGAAATATAGTGGTTTCTACATATAATCTTCTTGAATGAAATGGTCACTAGAAACTGAATAATGCTTGCAGTCGATGTGTCATTGACCAGTTTTCATGAAAAGCAGTAAAACCAAACCACTGAACTAATTAAAATACAGAACGGAGAACAGCATTTACTTGGTGCTTAAAGTCATCTATAATTACTTTTCAGGGTATGTAGCTTTCATATGCCACAATCAAATACTCAGAGAACAATAAAAACATCCATTTTGAATCCAATAATCAACACATCATTTTAAATATTAAGCACATAATTGTTTCTGAAACGGGCCTTTCTTCTTTCTTCCTCTCGCCAGACCTTTCATGAAAAGGGAATTATATCCCTTTTCTTCTTTGAAATAGAAACTAGTTCCTTTTTTTTTTTATTAGTGATGAGGACTCTCTTAACTTTGATTTTTATTGTAACTTTGGGTAAGTACGAGCTGAAATGGTTACACTGTGCTATTTATATGACAAAGATTTATATTCTTCTGTTTAAATCCTCAAAGGTAGAGCTGAGTGTCTGCATTTGTGTGTGTGTGTGTGCATATGTGTGTGTGATATTTTAAGTTCTCCATAGATTCTGATTTAAAATTTGTAAATGTGATAATATAATTATGAGACTGACAGCAAAGACTATACGAGTTGGACCATTCTGTCCTGCGGGAGTTTATCTGTTCGATTTCATTTAAGGCACCTTTTAGAAACACCCCCAATAGAAATAGGCACATTATTGAAACAGTTACATTGCAGAGAATGCTCCCAGTTGAGATTTATTTCCAGAAACTTGTCTTAAAGAGTTTCACTTTTTTTTACTCAGGCTTTCATTGCAAATACTCTGTGAACTCATATAGGAGGTGCCAGATGTTTAGAGATATTAATATTGCAAAGGCATGCAACTCTCCTGCTGTGGCACAAAGGCACACAGGGAAAAAAAAATGAACGGTGCAGCTAAAACCTTTAGGTTCATTTAAGTTTAATATGCTCAAGATTTGTAGATATTATAAAAGAAACAACATACAAAGGTTGATTAATTTTTTATGCATATAGCTATTTTGGACTTCTAAACTTTAATGCATTGAGTTAGGCTTACTCACATGAGTCCTACTAAAGCCAATGGTACTACTTACGATGAGAAAGGAACATTCACATGAATGGAGGTGGGTCAACATGTGGGACTGTAGCTTTATTCATATTGCAGTAATCAGAAATTCATGTTTCTGGTTCCATATGAATGGCCAGAGTGGATAGTCCTTGCGATATCATTCATTAAGGCAGACATTAGAAGCAGGACTTCCTAGATTATTCTGAACAGACTATATACATGCTGACTTTCATTTTATTCTGTCCCAGGCAGCATGAAATAATTATATTACAACTGGACATGTTATTTTTCTTCTTCTTTTTCCCCAAACTTTGGCATCAAAGGTGTTCTCCGGTGCTTCCTTGTCAACGGAATTGTCAGTACTACAAGGCCTTCCATCCTCAGAAAAGAATCAGTGATGGGAAGGGCTAAAATATTTTGTCTTCACACAATGTAGACTATAACATTGTCAACAGAGAATAGTTAAGCTGTTATAGATGGGAATAGTCCATTTTGCATAGAACTGTTCTAGTTTTCACAATTAGCTCTTGGATCAACCCTAAATTTAAATTTCTTCTACTCTTCACTTTCTATTCAGGCTGAAGTTAATAATTTTAGAATTGCTAATGGAGCTTTTCAAAAACATCTTACAGGTAACACAGTCTAAGGAACATTGTTTAGCAGTCACTGAAACAAGTATTTCCACAGTTAAATGATGTTACCTGCGGCTGTGGGTGCCTGAGGCTGATATTCTTGTTTTTCTAAAGAAGCCAGAGGGCTTTCTAACTTCCAGGTTGTTATATTGGAACTGATGGGACTTCTTTTTCAAGTTGCAGAGCTGAGAGTTTCAAGATCCTGGCTCCATGACAGGGAGCCTGCAGCCCCTGAAAACTTGTGTAATAGGGCTGTTTTGAAGCTGCTGAAACCAGTCTTTAGCATTGGAGGGAATTTATTTTTCACCAGCTTTCATTCTAACAAAAAATGATTGGGAATTTTCCAGGTAAAAACAATTTCACTCTAAGGACACTGTCTTGCATAACCCAAACTCTCTCATAACAAATATCTGTGGTTCAATACACTCTTGTTTTCTACATGGAAAAATCATAAATCAACTACCTTTTCCGTGAAGACACTGTTTACATGTATCTACTGAAGATGCCACCATTTCTTTCCATTAGTAAATTAGCGTACCCCTGACTTCCAAGAGACCTGATATTTGGGCACACAAAGGAATGATAGTATCAGTGGTATCAAGCAACTCTTCAAATAAGTGGAATATGTAGAACAGCAGTCCTTCTGCTTTGCTGAAGTTGAAATACGGTCTACAAGGAATCTGAGTAGAGGTAATTATGTGTTGTCAGGAACTCTAGAAGATTATTTTGAAATATGAAAATAATTAGTTTCTCTAGTAATGTCGATGGGCCTGATAGTGAGAATACTAATAAAGGATCGGTATTGAACTTCATTAGCTTTTTATGCTTACCTATAACATTTGTTATGTGAATTAAAATTTGGCTAGCTGAAATAATCTCCTTTCCAAAGCTGTTACAAATAATGACAGATGCCATATCTAAACAATAGAAATTACTCAGATCACATTTTCTCTGATGTTGTACTTAAGCATCGAAACCAAAATAGGAAAGAATGATACTTCCACACAGACTGTATACCAGATTAATGGTTAAATGTTTTTACCACTAATGACAGTTGTTGTTAAGAATGATACCAGGCAAATGAAAAGATATTTTTTTTCTTAAAATATGTGATCTTTTCAAGACAAGTATAAATCATTAAGTAGTCTCAAATCAACATCTTGTAGGGTATGCCTGTGTGTTTGAGGAAAACATAGCTGTCTGGATGAACAGTTGCACAGAAAGAAATAAAGTGACTGAATGAGCCATGAACATTACGACTGTAGATAAGGGTGTCATGTCTAGAGAGGACTTAAGTGTAAATTTAAATCAATGCTTTACAGACATTAAACTCTACAAGACTGTCTTTTCAAGCTTAATGACAAAAAGAGCTGTACTGGCTTGGGCTGGTACAAACTAAGTCATACAGTGAGCTCTATATGCTGTCTCTGCAAATGTCCACCTATTTAAGGAAAGACTGGAAGATGTAGGACTAATACATAATGAACCCTCTGCTGCTGTTTTTGTTTCATTTTATATGTACCGCCTGAACTTTTAACTGGGCATCCATTAGTTCTTATTTCTTGACAACTAGTGGACCACACCATCTTTCTCACAGGCTTGTTCTTTTTATTGATTAGTGGAGAACCAAATGAGATCACTGATGATAAAGAGAGAGTGGTAAAATGAGACCATTAGGTAAGACAGGTGTACTGAGGATAGTGTGCCCTGCAGAAAGTTATGCTGGCTACTTAGACAGCTCAGGAGCTTTTTATCCAGCTTCTTGAAATTGGGGAACCTGAAATGAAAGGCCACTTTAGATAATGTGAAGCTTAATATTTTACTTCAAACAGAAAAGCTTCAACACGAGAAGAGCATATTAATTCTCAGGTATTGAATTAGCCACCAAATGAGCCAAATGACTGCAATCAATTTTTAACAAGAATAAGAGTGTTGAAATAAAGCTGATGTGTTCTTCATTTTTGCCAAGTTCAAAGTCAGGGAAAAGCTCATTAAAATCTTTCTTAAGAGAGTCCATATTTAGTTTGCCTTACCAGCAAAACACCTCTAAAAACTCAAGAATTAAAAATGACAAACTATGCTTAGTAATAAATAGTATTTGTAATAGACCTCATCAGTTCAATTGGATGTTTCTGGATGCATGTAATCATAACGTAGATCTGTGCAAAAATAATTAAAATTCTGGCATTGGCATTTATTTTTGTTGCAGCAATAACAAAAATTTCACATCTGTGGCCAGTACATCTGCCCTTCTGAACACCTGTAACATAAAGTCTCGGTGTAGGAGAACTTCAAAAGGTTTGTACTGTTTCCCC
Source organism: Struthio camelus (assembly GCF_040807025.1). NCBI lineage: Eukaryota > Metazoa > Chordata > Aves > Struthioniformes > Struthionidae > Struthio > Struthio camelus. Next base: position 52,170,620 of record NC_090946.1, on the reverse strand, counting down.
AGAACAGATGAGGGAAATTATGAACTTTGAAAAGCCAGTTATCCACACACTACAGATTACCAGAAAGCATTCTTCTTCCTCTCTCTTCCTCTCCCACTAGCAGGCTCTTCTAAGGAAAAAAAATCTTTGCAGGAGTTGACAGACATATTTTTCCTGTAACTTTTGCCTTTCACTCCAACACAGAGACAATAGTGTCCCCTTTCTGTATAGATCTTTTCCCCTGCAAGGGAGCTATCTTATGGCATTCTAGAGAGGAATTATGGTATAGAAAAATTGACTTATTCCTTCTTCTACTTGAGAAAATAGACTTAAAAGTGTATTTTAGGGTCATGAAAGGGCTCTCATTCATGCACAGAAATTACTGTCTCCAGGCATAACATGCCAATAGTAAAAGCAAAAGATTATTCCTGCTATAAAGTATTATTTAGCATGTTATCATGACTGGTTCTGATGAACTTCCAGCTATAGTCTGCTCTTTAAAAAGAGAGCCTAAATAAAGGCAAAAAGCAAGAGGCTTTGGAAGCTTGTATTTGCTATTTCTCTTTGACGCTATTTTCATAAGATCCTACAGGAAACACTATAATAAAGTATGAAGTTGAGTTCAGAATGTGTTTCTTTTTGAAAATTTGGTGCTTTGTATAATAAAATGATATGATTTTTAAAGTTTTTTTCTTAGTGTTTTATGTTTTCCTATAAATTTTACAAGAAGAAAAATAAAATGAACATTGCTTGATTAAATTGGTATACAAATCTGCTATTCAAGGAGAGGAGAAAACTGATGGAAAATAAAAAGAAGAAGAGTAAATCAATTAGCTCAGTTTATCTCCAAGAAACAATTACATACCTTAACTAACACTTTCTCAGGGTTATCTTTTTTTTAATTATAAAAAGTAAGTCTACAATTATCAAATTAAATATGGAGCATTAAAAAGTGCATTAAAAGGAAGAGAAAAATAAAAATGTTACTTTTGTTAAATGTATAGTTCTGAGAAAAAGGCTATTTTAAGTGACTCACTATTAGAATATATCACAAATTCATTATCTTGGACACAAGAAGAACTTAATTTTAAACAGAGGGAAAAGATCTTGTTTATAAAGAGATTAAGCGTCCCACCACACATAAAATACCCGTTTGCCTGAAAAACAACCCTGAAGAAATGAAATTTGCTTTTAACTAATTTACAAATTATTTGTCATGTCAGTTAAACTTATCTTCACATACGTTTTTCTGAAAATCTAAGTCATTTTGAGAAGATAAAAACAGACTATACCTAATAAGGAAACAACCATGCCCATAACTGATGAAGAAAATCATGCAGACAAATACATCTATAAAACCGCCGTAAACTAAATCAGACAGTATATCCTACTTCACTGATTCTCTTGCAAGAGAGACTTAAAGTATCAACTTGCTTGAAATCTTATATTTTTGTCTTGAAAAATAGAAGAGAGGTACAAAGCTGGAAATGTATATAAATTAACTTATAGATCAATTTTCTGACAAATACTCTTTTTAGTCACTGGTTCAGAAGTTTTTGTATACCAGTAGTAAACTCTATTTACGAATTACAACTCATATTTTCTCAGGGTAGGGTTGCCTCTCAGTTAATTTCCATTTCCAGGTACAAAATTTCCCATTCACACTGTCTCTTCTTTTATTTTGCTTGTTTTGCTGGGAAAAGGCTTTAAACTACTTGTAGTTTTTCCTTCTCCAAAAAACCATAAAGCAAAGTGTCTCTTAGCTAAATAGACATCCTGGAAACAAGCCAATAAAATACCATAATAGCTTGAATTTCTTTTCTGCCTTACAAAATCAGGAGAAAAAGACTCTTTAGCATCAATAGAAACAAAAAGGGTTTAACCACGCATAGGATGATTTTATTTTAAATCATGTTCTATGTTACGAAGATCCGTGACAATGGAGTTCCAAATCTCTGTATCTGTAAGCCATGAAAATACCACTAGATGGTGCTCAAGAATACATGTAGTCCCTTGGGCATGTAAACCCAGTGGACTGAACTGCATAGAGAATTGTACTTACCACAATGCTGAATGTTGTGTTACTTCTTCTAGACACTTTGCCTCCATCCTAAAATCTAGAAGTTATTGTGTCTAGGATCTGGGTAAGTGGATTAGATGTTTCAGAACTGGGTACAAAATAACCAAAATATTCAATAATTTTCCCAAAGCTAGTTATGCACATAAGGGTATAGGGAGTGGCATATATTTTACTCAATTCTAGGGGCAAATGTCCTCCCATGAGAGGGTAGTTCCTCTGTGCTTAGTCAGAAAAGGTCCTTTCCCCTCTTTCTTGGAAGGGCTTGGAGCTATTAATTGTGCAGGTAATCATCCATTAGTCTTGAAGCAATGAGCAAGCAAAATGGGACTCTTTAGTCTACTGATTATGAGAAGTCCAGGAGGAGAAGTCCTGGTTTTATTTCAAGAGTTCTGTAGACTTGTGTATGAAACAACACCCTCTACTGAGTTTCTTTAAAACTATAGAGCCCTTGAGTCATGGACACCACTTTTAGTGTATATGTGCTCTAACCGCTATGCTATGGAAACATCTTAGAAAGCATTTGCTTTCTTCTCTACTTCCAGTGAATCTATGTAGTAGAAGAACCACAAGAGGAGTAAGTTATTGTGCGTTGTGGAGATCTTAGTATTTAAGGAATTTTGTTAGGTAGGAGGGAGAATTTAAATGTGCTTAGGCAGAGAAAAGTAGAAGGGGATTTAGTTTCATTATAGTGTATCATCTAATCACCAGGTTACTCTATATGCCAATCATTATGTTTAAAAAGAAAGCACAAAAACCTGCTTTGTGCTGTCTGGGACTCTAGGTTTATTTTGAGAGCAGCTACCAGGTTAAGCCCTACTGGACCATAAGCAGAGGATACTCTAGACTGTAGAAGCTTAGGTGAGAATTTGTATTGACCAAACTGAAATGTTTTTGCTCATGTATAGTTTGGAATATGGGGGTCTTAACATCAAACCTGAGGTAGTGATGGACCATCAGTCAGAACCTAAGCTCATGTTTTTACATGTCTATTTCTACTCAAGTCCCACTTTTTTTTGACTTCGGCCAGATAAAGCTTTCTGTGAAAGGAGAACAGTTGAACAGTCTTGAACAGCTCTTTCTAAATATTTAATGGGATTTCTTAGCTATATGCAGTAAATCATGAAAAATAATGAAAGGGAAATGTATCTATTATTTTTAATTTTGTCTGTAAAGAGTGATGGAAGTATTACTTGTTGTTTTTGTAGAAAGCAAATATTGACTGTCTTTCGCTAAGGCAGTAGAATGCAATTTCATTGCATAGGTTCTCTACTTTATAAGTCCCATCCATTTTCCACGGAGGAAGCATAAGCAAAGTTTACAGTGGACAATGAAGAGCATATGAAAGAAAGAAGGCAAGACAAAAGAGGCACAACCTCTCTTTGTTTTCCTTGTGGAGACTGTCTCTGGCTTAGAAAAAGGGAAAAGAATGAAAAGCTTCTTTGATTGATTTTGCAATTAACAGAATAGTACAAAAACATGCTAATCACTTGAAAATGAAGGTAGAGAACTTAATTCAAAGCTGGCATAAATGAATTCAACTGCCACTGAAGTTAGCAGTAACTGGGAACGATGACTCTTCAGGTTGTCTTCAAACATAAGTGTATTCGCAGAAAAGCATAAACCATTACTTACATTGTACTCGCATTTCTATATTACAAGCAAGAGTAACATTACACTATATATTTCTTTATTACTATAGACTATACATTTTTCAATAGGGCAATACTATACAGTGCACTAAATCTAAATTAGGTTTTAGTAGATCCAGGGTGATTCATGTCTCTAAGGCCAGGAGGGGTGATCTAGTGAAACAGCCATTAGAATAAGACTTGATCTCATTTGGTTTCTCTCCCCCACGTATTTTCTTCCTAAGTCATTCAAAATGGAAATAGTGCTTGCTTAAATCACTAAATTACAGTGAAGCCTCCCTGTAATTTGGAAATGCAGATTATATCAAAACGATCATGACATGGAGATGTCAAGTTTGCTGTAAACTTGCAGTGACACACTCCCAGCAGGACTAAATAAAAGTCTTTTGTTCTGTTATCACAAATTCCAGATACGTTCTGAGTAAAAGGAGGACTCATTTCATAATTGCAGTGTACAAATCAATATTATTGTTCTATACCATATGCCAAAATGAATAGTAGTAACACCAGCTTCCTATTGTTTGTGCAATTTCTTCAGGGCTATTTTCAAGCTCCAGTGATTTTCAGTATAGAAAGGTGAATAAGATGTCAATAACATAGATTTAGTACATCCAGGGTCTGTGTCATTTACAATTTTTGCCAATTCCTGATTAAGCAGATCAACATGCCCAGGCTTTCAAGGTCAGGTAAATTAGGTAAGGATGTGAGCAAAGGTGAAGAAGCTGTTCTTGCAGATAATGTGTAAGCAGTTCAAAGATGCTTCACCTGATGTTTAAAAGTGCAGATCTCTGTACTAGTGAGGAAAAAGGCTGGACACAAAACAGACCATTTACAGATTCTTAGCAAGATGGAATAATTCAAAACAACTGAAAAGACGGAAAAAATATGACTTATCTGTTGAGTAGTAAAAGTGGCAAGCTGTTGCTGTGGGACCACCATATGCTGTGGTCTCTTTAGCTCTTATAAGTTAAGAAGGCTATAGCTGGATCAGCATTTTTGCTTTGAGATTAGAAATCTAAGTAACACCTGATTGCAGCTGGAAGTAGGTTTGGTAATAAGGTAAGTAGCAGCTTTCCCTGAGTCGGTTCAAAACCACTTTTAGGATACAGCATAAAACATGTCAATTGTGGTCAGATACCATCTCATCTCTCTCTGTCAAAGTATCATGTTAAATCCAGTTCTGGATAAATTCCAGCTCCGGCTCATCCTTTTGCTCTTTTATGCCACATTTTGCCTATGTAAATTCCTGCTGTGTGCTATAAAACTGGTACTGTATTTTACCCCGAAAGGATAAGTATTTCTTTAGCTGTAATTTGAGAATTCTTGTTTTGGATACTCATCTACTTCATCAGGGAGTGCTGGAACTATAATGCTTAACTTTAAACCTCCAGAGTAGTTAAAGAATTGCAGCCAAGAAACTACTGTAAGGGCAGTCATGGTAACAAATAACATAGCACAGAATATTGAACAATTTTTCCACATGGTAATGTAGTTCATATAAATTATAGGCTACATGATTCAACCCTTTATCATTATGATTGTGCATTCTATAGTCACTGGAATGTACATTAACAGTAAAGCACAAAGCAAGTTGATTAACCATAAAATGTTGTGTTCATTTCATATAAAAGAACATTCAAACTGACTAAAATGTGGGTATGTGTGAGATTAGTTTATGAATACCAGTGGCTGTGAAAGGAAAAATGTAACAAATCAGGAAGCAGCAAGGGAGGTGCTGGCATAGGCTGGAATCATATGGGACTGTAGTACATGCTTTACACTTTATGACAATTTTCCAATTAGCTGACTGCTTGAAAACACTCTAGTTTAGTGTGTTAGAGGCACAATTTGCTGCTGCTGCTGTGTTTTAGAATGCTGAGACAATCACACCATATTGAGAATGTTATGGACAAACAGAGCAGAACCACCTACATAACCTTTTAATAATTAAAATTTTCTGCTTTTCTAAAATTCTTTCCAAGTGTTAGAGCAGGTTCAGGACCTTGTTCATGTCTTGTGCGTTGAAACGTGCTAATGGTTTGCATGCTATTTATAGAAATTCTTAATTAAAAAAATACTGTGAAAATGACATTGGTATCTTCTCTTTTAGTCCTCATATGAAATTTGCAAAGCATCTGTATCTGAATGGTTTGAGGATAATAAACATACTGCGTAAATTAAAAGGAAAAATAATTTATAATCACTGATTATACAAATTTCTGAATTTACAGCCTGAATTTACAAAGACTAAATCATTGCACTGATGTAAGTTTTTAGTGAGTTGTCTCAGCCTTTTCACTCTTCCTTCCCTGCACTAAGATTTTTGGTTCTCTGCACTGTTCCTTATTGCCAATATAGCTCAGAGAGGAACACCAAAAGCAGGTAAAAACATCAGATAGTGTTAATCACTATATCTCTATAAAACTGTGTACTGATTTACACTGAACAAACATCTAGGTCTAGAATTACTGATAACTGTTGTTGTACCAGAGATAGGAATAAAAGTGCAGCAGAGAGTTTTGCTTACAAAATAAAGTGGTGGATGAGAGGAAACAGCAATTAAATATTCTTCCAAATTTCCTTCTTTAGGTGGTGAGAAGGATAGCAGCTCTTAGTTTGGCAGAGTTAGATGCATTAGGTGTCTAAAGTGGGACTTAAAGGTAGTTTAGGCACTCAGCACACGTTATCATCCACACGTTATCATCCTTGAATACTATCTAACCTATGAGGTATCTACAAGTTGCTAGAAATCTCCAGAGCCTTTCACAGAATGCCTTAGGCACTCAAAAAGGGAGAGTACACGATTCGGTGCCCTTCTCAGACCAAGGAGATTCAAATACAAATCTTTTGAGAGCTGTTATGGACAGACAGATCAGCAGATTGAAGGTGATAGCACCCTCTTTTCACCTCAGCAGGGTTGTGCCATTTTACAGAAACAGATGTAGAATTTACACGGAGAGAGAGAGAGAAGAAGGGAGAGGAGGAGGACGTCTGTATAACTAAACTGTCAGTGAAAACAAAATGTTAACAACTTGAAATACACGCATGGACCCCAAATCCTGAGCTCCACATGCTAGTCTAGCTCTAGAGTCATATCCCCTCTTGTTTGCTTCCAGCACTGTGACATAGGTTCCCCATGTTGCCTAAACCAGTTTCCTAGTGTGTTGGGGTTGGGAGGGGGAACCTTTTCAGTATGGAAAAACAAGTTATTCCAGTAAATGGAAATGGAGCAAATGGAGCTTTACACAGGTTTCATTTGTATAACAAACAAAATACAAAAATCATAACAAAATGCAAGTACAATCCTAGAGATAAAAAAGAAAAAACCTTTCAAAATAAAGAGAATAAGTGAGAAAGAACTAATCTTGTTGGAAAACCTTTTGCATAATAACACCTTCCTTGAAAATTTAACTCAAAGCTTTCTGCATGAAAAAAGCATTTTTATCCTGAATGAAAATTGCAGCTCAACAACAACAACAACAGATGGGGGAGTAGGGAGGAAGTTAATTATCAGGGCACAAAAGATATCTCTGTTAGTGTTCTTTAGCTCTGTTAGTATCATTTTGTTATCTGGTTTTTCAGTACTGTCAGATCCTTACGCAACTATTTGCAGTCAACCTGTGCTTTTGCTAGCTTAGACTTATGCATATTTTGAGCAGTAAAGAGTTCAGCATTCATCCATGTGGAACTCCAGAGCCAATACCCTCCCTCTCATTCTTCTAAGAATCAACCATTTATTTCTTCCCTTGTTTTTGTTTTACACTCCTAAATCAATTACAAATCCACGAAATTACCTTCCCTCTAATATCATGAATTTCATGACAGGTTCTTGTCTGTAAGAGGACCTTTTGATAAGGGATCTTATCATAAGCTTTTTGGTTATATAAAGAAAAAATACAAATTTAAACATTTTATACACACTCTTGTGTAGTACTTCAGCAAATCTTCTACAAAAGTATGGCACTCCTCCCTGCTGCCTCATATTTTTCCATGTATTCACTAATTCTATTCTATATTACAATTTTTCCTAATTTGACTGGTATGGGTTCCATGCTTCCTGGGCTGTTGTTACCTGGATCCCAGTCAGAACCTTTTTTAAAAGATTATTACATTTGTTACCTTGGTGCTGAGGACAATTTAAGCAAGAAGCTATAAAATAAAATAATTGTTCAGAAATTTCTCTGATTTCTTTAGAACTCTTAGGCGAACACCATCTGGACTTAGCCAGAGTTTGTGCTCTCTTCTATTTTCTTCATCCGGTTGCAACTTCTGCTTTTTAAATAGCATTTTTTAAATTTTTAATAGGCTTTACCATTCATGTGCCTTTCTACATTTTTTCTTCTGAGGTAATCTACATTTATTTCAAATCGCTATCCTCCTGGTTTAGACAATCTAGAGCCTTTCTACAAACAGTTTACCCTTTCAACGGTTCCTTTTAATTTCCTTTTAACACACTCCCTAATTTTGGATGTAGTTTGCATTTTTATAGCAAATTATTACTGTAGTGGACTTTTAAGGGTAAAGGGTTTATGCCTAAAATGTTAATGAGTTTGAATGCTTTTTGGTTACTTTTTCAAAATGGCTCAAAACTGAAAATTTTGAAGCTCAGTGTACTGTTGAGGATAAAATCAAGAGTTGTTTCTCCTGTTATTGATTTTCTAACCCATTTTCCCAAGACCCAGCCAAACAAAACCAACAAATCTTTAGACCAGATATTGAATCACAGTTCATTCTAATGAAAAGAAGAAAGTACTTATCTAACTAGTTGGACATCAGAGTGATCAATTCTGCATATCTAATTCTGAGGAGAAGGAACTTATGCACAATTCAGTGGAGCTTGTCACAGTCTTATATATCTTGTTATAGTCTTAGTGTAGGGGTGGATGCACATATACTTTAGTTAGGCTCGACTCTGATGTTTCTCCACATAGTTAAGGTATGTGATTCTTATAAAAGGTGAACTGGTTTTCCCACAGAATGTTTCTGTTTTCTTTACTAATGCTTCCAATCTGTGGACATTCCATCCGCCAGTGCATTTTTTCTTAGATAGCCCATTTGTTTTGTGAGCCATATATTCTCATATAACCTGGTCATCTGTGGACCATTCATCAGGATGTGCTTTTTTCATAGGAAGATTTTTTCATAACAAACAAGATTTTTTCATAACAAATGCTTTTAAAACATGATGTCTTACTGATGTTTTTCCAAGAGTAGGGCAAAACAGCATTAGTATATTCTTGATCATGTATACATTCTTGCTTTAGGGTGGCCAAATTTCTTGGGAACCCTGGAAAATCAAGTTACATAACAATAGTAAAAGCTGATGAAAAAATATACATATGCATGTATGTTCGCATGTGTGTGTACATGTCCATGTGTATAATATACATATATACATATATGCACATGCACACACACATACACCTTGATATATACATACATATAGACATATTACATATAAATATACATATGTATGCATATGTATACACACACACATATGTACACACCTATAAAAGCTATAATAATCTGACTACTTATTAACTTTACTTCTATTTGATTATGAAAATGCTAATGGTGGTTCTCAAACTTGTTTACCTATATGTGTTTGATTCTTTTCAGCCTGTGACACAAGAGTTGATAATAAAGCATTATTATTATCTTCTTCCTATTTAGTCATATTTCAGTGTGTGAGAATTGTTTTTTATAAATACAGTTATTTACTTCTCTTATTTAATGCTGAAGTTTCTGCCTTTCCTTTATTTTGGCAAAATTGTTTTTTTCCTCTGTTACCGTCATACGTAAATTATCTGCTAGGTGTTATTAGTATCCTGCTCATTATTCTACTTTCACCAGGACTCTGATTATTTAACATAATCGCAGTTTTTAACAAATGAGAGGAAATACTGCACTTTTGATTAGAAGTAAAGAAGTCAGCGTAGGACAAAGTTCATATGAAAACTCTCCTTTGTCATTAGGACTGCTTTAAGTCCTGGACTGCTGGATTAATACCCTATCCAGGGACAGACTCTGTCATTTTACGTAGAGCCCAGATTGTGATTACATCTGTTTGACAAGTTTCTGTTTAACACCCACTTCACACCCCATACCTTCCATTAGGAATATGTCAGGAATATGCTCCTCGCAACAGCAGGGTTAGAGACAATGTAGTAATCTGCTTTAAAGGCAGGCAACTCCCAAGATTTACAGTACTTCTCATGCAAGAAAAGAACATATTTTGTCAGTAACATCTGATTGTCACTCCATTGTCCAGTGGTTGTCCAGTGATGTTCATTTTGCAGAATATATGAGTTCTCTATCTTATGGGGAAATCTACTAGACATTAAGATTACAGATTGTACAAAAATTCTCATCCCTAAAGCTACTGGTGAGCTTAAACTGTTAAGAGACATGTGTATACATTTCTTTGGCTAGAATATAGTCACTTGGGTGTGGAAATTACAGGTGTTTAAGCACATATATCTCTTCTCATTCCAATTACATTATTAGCATCCTTTTTATTTGTGATAGTTAGAGTTATAAAGTTAAATGGTTTCTAGGTTGAGCTGTCTCAAACTTTCTATATGGTTACCCACTGCTTTTTACTACTGTTGATCCTTCTTTATCTTCCTGCTTGGTAATGATAATAGTACCATTTCTATGAGCACTTAAAGCTCTTTTACCTAATACTTAATAAAGGTAAAATTACTGAATACTTAATTAAGGTAAAAGTCATTCTATACAAACTTTCTCTGGAAAGACCTTTGCTTAAATGTAGACCTTTTCTTAAATTTAAAACATATTTATTGTTTGATAGGATTAAGGTAAAGTGTAATATCAATTTCAGGCCTGACAAACAGAATGTTAACATGAGCAAAAGTCTGAACAGACTTTTCTGTATAATAATGTTTTTTAAAAACCAAAAACATCTAAAGACTGATTAAAAACCATTAGTTTTTCTGAAACATAGTGACATAGAATTCTCCATAGTTGAAAAAAGGATGAGTATGAAAATTTATGATTTAGATAGTGATGGTCTAGATGTGACAGTTTTGTGTCAGCTCCAACAAGCAACAGTAGAGTACATTTGCTCCTGTGGTTTCATTTAGTCTGTGATACAGAGATAGGCTATCTACAGTAAAGGGTATCTGAGAGGACAAAGTAACTCAGCTTTGAATGACTTGTAAACGGATGGGAAATAGGGAAAGGAGAAAAGATCCAGAAGATTAAAGAATGAAAAACAGCACCAGAAGCAAAGTTTAAAAGGTCAGAAGATAAAAATCATACTTATAGCTATAGAAGTAACTCTGTACTACGGTAACAGACATCTTCTGGGGTTCAAAAGTAACTTGGATAAACTGAATTTATATATCTTAACCCTGAAAGTTTTGTCACTGCTGAATTTGCAGATGATAATGCTTGGGATAAACAGCCATAGAATTTCCCAGTCCTTTTACTAGTGGAAAACCAAATTCCTAGCTTGTAAAAACAAAGACTTAGCTGAAAAGTTGAGAAAAAGAGAGCTATGAAAATGCATCATCTTTTTCTTGACTAATTTAAAGGGCACCTTTAAATTTTCATACAGCACTGTTGGTGTTTTTATATAGCAAAGCGTTGGTGTTAGACTGTTGGAAAAGCAAGTCCATTCCTGAGATGGCTCTTCTTTAGTAAGGTGATTTGGTGAGTCTTTCATATAGGCATACTATATTGTTCAGGCTACAGATTTGTCCTGATATAATCAAAGCCTTATAGCTGTCTAATTATCAATCTATAGCAAATGTTGTAACTGTCAGAGAGCTTTGCATATGCAAGAAGAAAACAAAACACTGTCTTCACTCCTTTTGAAAGATAATATAAAATTTTCCAGTGCTGTAAATAAAAAGTTTCGGAGGCAGAAAGAGCTTTTCAACAAAAGCCCATAACAAAAAAAATGCACCCACGAACAAAACAGATTCCCACTGCAAAGGGAGGTTTCATGGAAGCGGAACTTTCCTTTAGAAAAAAGATTGACCTAGAAAAAATCTTCTATTGGGGTGAGTCAAACTGATATTAATGTTGGTGTCTACTTGAGGGCCTCGCTTGTGACTATCCCATAGGCTGCAAATAACAGAGTTCTAGATGTTTCTTAAAAAGTTCTGGTGTTAGAAGTTATTGCTGGGCTCAACAGTGCATTTTGAGAATAGAAGTCTTCTATGTGATCGTAGAACATGTATACTCTATTGTAAAAATTAACCATGGTTACTCTGAATATTTACATAGATGGTATCCTAAGCTCTATAGTGATAATGCTAATAATGCAGTCAAATATGTATTATACATTTAAAGCTGCTTGCTTATGTTAAAATATATATCTTATTACCATCATATAACCCATCACAATTTCAGAAGTTATAATTTCAATTTACTGCACAGTAGAATCTTGTATTTAAATACTATCCTGAAGAAATAACTAACAAGTCAGATGAAAATGTCAAAATGAGTATTACAGACATGGCCATGCACAGAATAAGTGATTAATTATGATGAATGTTTAGAGTATTTTATTTCTTTCAGTACTTTATTCATTTATGAAAGCCATCATGGCATCTTCAAAACGATTTGCAACATTCACTTAGACTTTTTCAGGGTGAGATTTTATCCAATATGAACTTGGGAATTATTTTAGAATTGTGACTGTAATATAATGTAACGTATCAACACCATCACAGCACTGTGACCCTAACTCAGTAAACGTCCTCATGTAGGAAGGTTTCTTAACATCTGCTTAACTTTATCCATCATTATTCATAAAAGAGTATGCAAGGTAACCTTTCAAAACTGCTTTGCTTGAAAAATTCATTCTAAGAAAAAAAAATATCCATAAATGTGCAAAGGAATGAAAAAATATAAATCCAATGCCATTGTATAAGATGCTTATGTAAGTCCATTTGTATGGACATATCTACTTAATAGATTTACAAAGCGAGTACAAAATAAATTTGATTTACCTGATCTATGTAGAAACACAACCTATGAATCTTCTCTTTTATTTTAAAAGTGATACATACATTTATACTTCCAGAAATGTTTTTAAACTAACTTAAAATATAAATACTTTACACAGAAAACTAAAAGAAATGCATTTTAACAACAAAGGCAAATATATTTAAATATATAACAAATATTTATTTGTATGTTCACTTCATTAAAATCCATAACAATTATTACATTTTTAAAAAAATATTCATCTATAAAGTCATGTTCAAACAGTGCAGTTGTAATCTTGGCCTAATACATAGCTACAAGATAGAATATCTCCTATTTTCAGCCATAGAATTTTACTGAATCACAATCTAATTTTTATAATTTAACAATGATATAGAGTTACCAAAAACAGAAACAAAGAAAAAAAGAAATGTTTTAGAGAAGACTATTACAAAAATAACAATACCAATATTAGCAGAAGAACTCTAAATTTCACTGACTGCCTTCTTGTTTGTTCTTTCTTTGATTTACCTGCATAAAGGCTTAAACCCAATTTCAGACTGCTTCAGGACTGGGTTTCTAGCAGCAGTACTGACTGATGAAACTCCTGCTCATGCATTTCTGCTTTTGCATTGCTCTCTCGCAGGCATCTGTAAAATGACTTTTAAAGCTGTACTGTAAACTGGATCAGTGAACCCAGCATAGAAGAAAAAACCCTGAAGCTTCCAACAGGATGGAACTCTGCTCCATTTTATGTTACTAGTGGCTTTTGTTAGTAAGGACGACCTCACTAGAGAAAAACATAATGAGACCCTTTACTGGCTGTCGTCTTCTCTCATAGAAGAACCACTTAATTTTTTATACAGGATAATAAAAAAGGGCAAGAAGGAGGAGCCAGGAAACTACAGGCCTGTCAGCCTCACCTTCATCCCGGGAAAGGTGATGGAACAGCTCCTCCTGGAGGTCCTCCCTAAGCATGTGGAGGGCAAGAAGGTGATCAGGAGTAGTCAGCCTGGATTCACCAAAGGGAAATCATGCTTGACCAATCTGAGAGCCTTCTGGGATGGGATGACTGGCTGGGTAGATGGGGGCAGAGCAGTGGATGTTGTCTCCCTGGACTTCAGCAAGGCTTTGGACACTGTCTCCCATCACATCCTCCTAGGTAAGCTCAGGAAGTGTGGGCTAGACGAGTGGACAGTGAGGTGGATTGAGAACTGGCTGGATGGCCGAGCTCAGAGGGTTGTGGTGAATGGCGCAGAGTCCAGTTGGAGGCCTGTGGCTAGTGGTGCTGTTCCCCCAGGGGTCAGTCCTGGGTCCAGTCCTGTTCAATGTATTCATCAATGACCTGGAGGAAGGGACAGAGCGCACCCTCAGCAAGTTTGTTGATGATACTAAACTGGGGGGAGTGCCTGACACACCAGAAGGCTGCGCTGCCATTCAGAGGGACCTGGCCAGGCTGGAGAGATGGCCAGAGAGGAACCTCCTGAAGTTCAACAAAGGCAAGGGCAGGGTCCTGCACCTAGAGAGGAATAATCCCAGGCAGCAGTACAGGCTGGGGGTTGACCTGCTGGAAAGCAGCTCTGCAGAGAAGGACCTGGGAGAGCTGGTGGACAACAAGTTAAGCATGAGCCAGCAGTGTGCCCTGGTGGCCAAGAAGGCCAATGGTCTCCTGGGCTGCATCAGGCAGAGTGTTGCCAGCAGGTGGAGGGAGGTGATCCTGCCCCTCTCCTCAGCCCTGGGGAGGCCTCACCTGGAGTCCTGTGTCCAATTCTGGGCTCCCCAGGACAAGAGAGACATGGCACTACTGGAGAGAGTCCAGCGGAGGGCTACAAAGATGACGAGGGGACTGGAGCACCTCTCCTGTGAAGAAAGGCTGAGAGCTGGGCCTGTTCAGCCTGGAGAAGAGAAGACTGAGAGGCGATCTCATCAACGTGTACAAGTATCTGAAGGGAGAGTGTCAAGAGGATAAGGCCAGCCTCTTCTCCGTGGTGCCCTGCAACAAGAGGCAACGGGCAGAAACTGAACCACAGGCAGTTCCGTGTGAACGTGAGGAAAAACTTCTTTCCTGTGAGGGTGACAGAGCATTGGCACAGGTTGCCCGGAGAGGTAGTGGAGTCTCCTTTGCTGGAGATATTCAAAACCCGTTTGGATGTGATCCTGGGAACTATGCTCTAGAGGTCCCTGCTTGAGCAGGGGGGTTGGACTAGATGATCTCCAGAGGTCCCTTCCAACCTAAACCATTCTGTGATTCTGTGATTCTGTAATATCCTTCCAAAGGGAGTCTGAGATGTTTTGGGATGTTTTCTCTGAGACAGCGTATCTTCTCCACAGGACTCATGCTTTAAATAGAAATTATATTTCTAGATTTTCAATAACATAGTAATTGTCTTGATTCTGCAAATCATAGTATGTAAACACTACCATTTCAATAAAGAATTTGTTTAGCAATAGCAGAAACACACAATCTTCTTCCTACAAATATGTAGAAAGTTTCTGATTAAATTGAAACTCTGCATCAATATATCACATAGCTCTAAAACTTCTTTTCTGTTTTATTTTTTCAGAAGTCTTTCTCTTCCCAATTTAGCATGCATAATGCCTGTAAGTTGTATTCAAGTGAAAATGAAAAGCTTTAAGTCTCTGAGACTCATTACAATGTAAATGAGCTAACAAGTGTGTGCACAGCAAAACAGAGGCTGCAAAAAGTAAAACTGAGTTTACTTTATTGATATTCTGTAAGTGTTTTAACAGCTTGCACAATTAAGTTTGGAACTATGGTGAGTTGGGTTTGAGTGTGTGTTTTTGTCTTTTTGATTGACAAAATTTTTCATTTATCTCTAATTACTTTGTCTGAGTTACTTTCAAGTTGGAGATTTGCATCTACTAGGCATCATGTATTGTTGCTATTCTATATCACGTGAGAATATATCCACATCTCCAGTTGCTTGACATTCCTGTGTCAAGGACTGGGGTACAGAAAGAAAACACCTGACCTTATCAAACTCTGAATTATTGTCCAAGAAATTTAATTCTGGAAAAAATTGCATTTCCCAGCTAACAGACACATTTTGAGGGAAAATTCTCAGAAGACAATTGATTGGCCAATAAGTGCTGTAGTCCAATAAGAAAATGAGATTTTCACATTAGTTAATGCATCTTTCACAATTCCAAAAATCTATTTTGCATCTACACTCAGATGTTGCACCCATGAGACTGGAATGGAGCAATGCAAAGTTGCATCAGTTCATTTATAATAGAGAGGGTAAAACTTACCTAGGTAAATTAGTTGTTCCAAGGTATACCTCCTTTCTGCTGCGTCCTCCACTAGGAGGAAAGGTTTCTAACCTCATAAAAACTGAAATAGTGTGCAGAAAAGGGAATTTAAAGGAAGATCAGTCTCTGCTAGTTTACAGCCTGAGATGAAAAGTCGTTTCCTGAGATGTCTGTATGTGCCCCCTATCATGGTGAAGATGGGACAAAAACAGCTTTCCCTGCTTCTGTGGGTGTAATACGTCAGCTTCTGGGCTATTTTATCAAATGTAAGTGTGAGAATATGATAATCTTTAATTAAACATTTTTGCCAACATGTGGTAAACATACTCAGAACATGGCTATTGCATGAGAGCTCTTGAGGATTTTAGGCAGTGTAGCAGTTAGAGGGTGATTTGTCTTAACCAAGTGCAGATGTCTATATCTACCTGACTCATTTAAATTCTTTATTATTGAAGGAAAAAATGACCATCTCCTCGTAGAGTAGACAATCGAAGCAGATTAGATGAACTGTTTCCTAAACTTTCCGATATTGCTCTTGAAGTATAGTGTGACTAACTTGGATAAAAACCTCTATATAGCAGACATCTGAAGTCCAATGAGATTAACGTACTCTGGTTTCTAGATCCCACGGAAGCTTAGCTATAAGAGGAGTAATCAGCTGTTCAGATTGACAGCATACTAGGCATGTGCCAAAGCAGAACTGTAGTCAAGTCATATGAAATGCCTCTGTGCTTGCATTGGTTGCCATGTAGGTAAGCAGATATTTTTCATTGTAGTTATTTTAATTCATTCTGTGTTATGCTGTAGGCACCTAAGACCTTTTATAGACATAGTTTTTAATTTTTTGTGAAGATTTTGATTGCAGATTACATACCATCACACTGTTCTTATGAAAAAAAGCATTTTTCTATGGAAAGTAGCAGTATTGCATTGTCAGTAAAACACACGTTAAATAGATAAGAATCACCTAATAGATCTCAAAGGCAACTCTCACCCTCTGGAATGTTTGCAGATGCAGCCTAAAGACATGGGTGTATGTACAAATCATAATAATAACTTCTGAGACTGACTCAAGAATTGACAGAATGGCAAAAATGGGAATGAAAGAACATAAAATACAAAATAACATGAAAAATTTGATGGAATGAAATAGCTAGACAAAAATGTATTAAAGGTCAAATCTAAAGTTCTACATCTAAGCATAAGAACTTGAATCAATGAATCTATGGACCTAATTAAACTAAGCAGGGACAAGGGATAGGAATGGCCATTTTAAAGGAACTACTTCCTATCCGGACAAGCATTTGTATGACCTCTTTGAGTTACTAGGGTTCTGTACTGGTGCAATTTCAAGAATAATTTACACTTAATTAATAACTTAGATTAATCTCTCTAGCATTTCTTAGAAGTATTACTACAGAGAATTTTACATATTCCTCTGGCATTTGGAAGACCCCATCAGTGGTTGCATGTTTACTTTAATTTGTTGTGAATCTATTTTAACATTCTCTGGGTTCCATGTCTACAACAAAACAACACACAGTTTTATGTAGTTCTGGGTCATAAGTTAGTCTGTTGTGTAGTCATCCTCACATTTATTCCAGTCTAAAACGTATAGCTGGATATTAGGAATCACTAGGATTAGGAATCACTTAGATTTATGTAACAGTATAAAGAGTTAGCTAACATCACTCCTGAGAGACACAGATCTATACTTCCACCCAGTGACAGGGTTTTCTTCACCTGCTTACTCCACAATTGACCTAATCCTCACAAAAGCTGAGACACCAAGCAGCCTCTTGCAGTGTTGTGTAAGGGACTGGAGAGCATCATGACTTTAGAATAATTTGCTTCAGAGCCCACGAATTTTCTAAAGGAAACTTCATGGCATGCAACTGTGGCATTGTAACACGAGGGGAAAAGCTCTCTTGCCAAAAAGTTGCTCTTGATATTGAATTCTGCAGTTCCATCTTTTGGAGACTGAGCAATAGAGTGTATAAGGCCTAGGGAAAAGGTTCCACTATTAAGAATATCCATCTCCCAAAACTATATTTGTCAAATTTTACAACAGCTATCTGGAGTCCTTTTAATTATTTTCATGTTAGGGTATACAATGGGGGAAAACAGTTCAGAGGTAGCCAGATCCTAGTAGAGCATATCAAATACTCTTATTGTATTCAAAACAAATGGGAAGTCTAAGCAAGTACACAGAACACAGGAATAGTTTGTGTTTTGCAGAAGGCTTATACATTTTCTGTTCTTGAAAAGGCTCCAGTTTTGAAACAAATACTCAGCTGAAGGACACTTGTCATTATGAAAGCTGGTGGATACTTAGAGTTCAAAAGTTGAAGTGAAACTACCGAGTTTAGAGCGATGCATTTGGTGTCCTGTGCAACAGTGCCTTCCAGCCATGGGCTCAGAGTTCAGGTTGCAGTATGAGTACTGCAGGTTGCATGCATTGTACTGTTTTGGGGAGGAAATGGCTTCCCAGGCATCCCTATCCCCTTTGGAGTGAGCACAAAGTATCTCACTGTGTTGATGGTAGGAGTTAGTTCATGATACCACTGGAAGCAACAGTGAATAATATTTTTATTAACTTAGCTGCTGCACTTGCTGTGAATTTTTTAATTTACCTTAAAATTAGGCTACAGCCTTTTTCCATATCTTTACTATAATCTGTATATAAATGATTTGATGACCACCATAGTGTTTATGCATGGCTGATAACAGCATGATATCTTTGATTCAAAAACCAGTTTCAATTCAGATAGAAAGGCTTTGAGGAACTATTAGAATCACCAGCAAAGAATCTGTAAGTTCTTTAGTTTATGCATATATGTCTAAATGGATATATATAATAAATATATGCATTTATATGTATGCATATAGAATATTGTTACATACTTTTTATTGCCTATCAATAGAAATCACCACGGTCTCTACGATACAGGATACTATATGTGAATAGCAGATAAGTGTGTGTATAACATCTGCTGAACGCACCGGAATTGTTAGCAAATTGTCTAGCTTCGTTAATATATGACTGTGAAAAAGTGGTTGGCATATTTTTTATTGAAGCTGTCACTAAATGATGTTTAAAAATTTAGTATGCATAAATATTTTACTAGAGCTCTCAAGGTCTCCTTATCTTGGTCCTGAAAAAATATTAGTTATTAAAATGATGAAATAATTCCATAAAAGGACTTATTAAACAAATCCCAAAGTACTTATTGTTTCAGGGAATGCAAACACCTACACTAATTGTTCTTTATAGAATTTCACAAACATTTATTACGGGCAAACAAATTAAATATATTTTGATGGTAAGGCTGTAAAGTAATATACAATTATGTTAAAACAGGAAATACCGAGAGAACTTTTTTAGTTTCTCCTTAATACTTCTTTTTTAGAATCATGCTTGAAGCTGTGTAACGTCCTGTCTTGAAATTCAATGTCTACTATTACAGCTGCAGATTTTTTAGAAATTTGCATCAACCCCCTCCTTGCATTTTAGATGAAAGCAAATGTTCTATAAAGATATTTTCTGTTGTATAAAGATATTTTCCATTGCAGTTTAAATTCTTGCCTCTTTAAATAAAGCTGGAAAACAGGAAAGCTAGACTGGAAATGTAATACTGAGAAGGAAGAGAAAAAAAAGGAAGGGCATCAATTGAAGCTTTACTTCTTGATCCCCAGAATAAAGTTATGATGTATAGCTAGGGAAAAACAGGTTAGTAGATCATGTTCAGTATAGTCCTAAAATCAGGTAAAAATACACATCTTTAATTCAAGCAGGTTATTTAACATAGTTGTAGAACAGAACTTTTTGTTGCATTTTGAAAATCCATTTTAGAATAGGATTTTGATACCATAATTCCAAAAACAGTTCCATGAAGAGAGTCCCAGTAAATTTCACTGTTGTTCAATAAAATGCTTGCTACATCAGTGGAAGTCAGCCTGAGTTGTAGGAAACATTGCTTAGAAGACACATTTAAAATCCCCCCTAAGGAGAAATTTACACCTGAGTGTAATATTGTCGGTAGACTATAAGCTTTATTTTAGCTTATAGCAGTTGTGTTTTTCCGGTTTAAAAGAAGAACTGTGAATGTATTTCACAATTTCTGTGCTTAAACAGCAGCATTTTCAAATACACTGAAGTACAGTCAAAGTATATTTATGTGTTTCCACCAATGTTGGACTTACCAGGGGACATTCTGTTGCAAGTCAGAGGATAGACATGTGCAGTCTGATTTTTCATTTACGATTCTTAAGAAAAAAAAATGCCCATTTTAAAATATGGTGACACTGTGGTAATTCACACATTATAATATAATGTTTGTAATTTTAGTTCACAGTTATTGGCTGTAATATTGAAGAATTCATAATGGATTCTCCCCTCAATAAAGAAAGAGATGAAAGAAAATTGTTGTTAACTGAATCACAAAATCACAGAATAGTTGGAGTTGGAAGGGACCTCTGGAGATTATCTGGTCCAACCTCTCTGCTCAAGCAGGGTTAGCTAGACCAGGTTGCCCAGGACCATGTCTTATCAGGTTTTGAATATCTCCAGGGACGGAGACTCCATTACCTCTCTGGGCAACTTGTCCCAGTGCTCAACTGCCTCACAGTGAAAATGTGTTTTCTTATGTTCAGAGGGTATTTCTGGTGTATCAGTTTGTGCTTCTTGTCCTGCCACAGTGCACCACTGAGAAGAGTCTGGCTTTGTCTTCTTTACTTCCTCCCATCAGATATCTATCAACAATGATCTGATGCCCCTTGAGCCTTCTCTCCTCTAGGCTAAAAAGCCCCAGCTCTCTCAGCCTCTCTTCATATGACAGATGCTCCAGTAGCTTAGTCATCTTTGTGGCACTTTGCTGGACTTGCTCCAGTATTGCATGTTTTGGGGAGCCCAGAACTGGGCCCAGCACTCCAGATGTGCCTCACCAGTGCTGAGTAGAGAGATTGCCTCAGCCTGCTGGCAATGCTCTTCCTAATGCAGCCCAGCAAACTGTTGGCTTTCTTTGCCACAAGGGCACATTGTTGGCTCATGTTCAACTGGGTGTCTACCAGGACCCCCAGGTCTTTCTCTGCGTTTGTTCTTTGACTCTTCCAAAACAAGAACTAGACGCTCACCAAAGCAAACAAAAGGAGATGGCTGTTCCCATACCAGGCTGTAGACTTGAAGAGCTCTTTGCTAAAGCATGTTGTGGACGTTAAAAGTTTATGTGGATTCAAGGACAAGTTTATGGAGGAGGGTTACTAAGAACACAGAAGCCACATCTGGATCAGGAAGTATCTGATATGAACATTGTTGGAGGTTAGCAGAGCACTAGAGAAAAATATGTTTCCCTGTTCTTACTAGGCTTTCCCGTTGATATCCCCTTTTGGTTTGTGTTGGAGACAGGATATTGGGAAAGATGGTCCTTTAGGCTGATCCAATACAGCCATGTTATGTTGTATTATATTCTTACATTAGGCTATATTCTTATTTCCAGCTAAAACAGGAACTTTTCTATCATACAGCTTCTGAGGATGAACTTCCAAATGTTGACAAGTTCAGTTACATAAGACAGCTAAGCTTGCAGAATCTTTGACTCTCTAATTCCTTTTTGAATGAGAATCAATGGTATCACAAGGGGCAACTGCCACTTCCAATAGTAGTGCAACATAAACTCTAGGAAGTCAGATAGTTTGGTTCTGGGAACTTAAAAACTCTTGTTAACTCCAGTTGTCAACAAATTATCTTTTTTTTTAATATCAGTTTCACCTTTGAGTGAGGCTAGTAGTTTCTTATTCTCCATAAATGCCTAACCTCTCCTTTTCATTGATACTAATTATTTATTTTTGGCAGGTTAGTTTTGAGCTGGGTCAGCTTGCTAAAGTATCTCATCACCTAGTCTCATTTATGTTTATATTGGCACAGCTGCAGGGAGGAACCATCGAGGGTTAGAGTAGGGAAGGAGAGAGGGATCAAAGCATGTGGATGCTGGATATAGCGGAGATTAATCTGAGATGGAATTACACGCTTAATTTCCTGTACTTGATAGAACTCTGATTCCAGGTCAGTACCCAGCACATGAAGGCAGCCTACCATTTGCAGAGTATGGATTATAGATGCAGTGATTTTTGTAGTAGCTATTTTACTATACAGTTCTTTTTCCTCATGCTAGGAGGATAAATATTTAGGGCAGTAGAAGTAGCTTTTAGCCCAGTATATCTGTTAGCTGAGAAACATGGGGAGGTGAAAATACTTGTTTATTTTTCCTTTACCTCCCGTGAAGGAACACGTTTTTGAGCAGAAAAGCTTCTGCCAAACACTGAAAGTACAAGTGACGTGAATACTTCACATAAGTTACTCCTCTGATGCAAAATGATTATGTAACGATTGCTTCAAAAAGAATGACTTCAATAGTTTATTGGATATGTTGCCAAGTGTAGCAGATAATAATTATAAGATCTTAATGTAGTTTCATAAGGTGTAATTAAAGAAAGTTCCTCTGCCCTCTTCCTTGTAATTAAAGAAATGACCTTTATATTAATAGAATATAACTCTAATAATTTTTATTTTGGACAATTGGAGCAGGTAATATAATTTTAAAGTTTCTTCTTTATATCAGAGAGAGATGATTAGTACTTTATCAGTTTGATTTATTTTGTAATGCTAATAATATGAGCAAATTAGTTCAGTACAATAAAGTGTGTAAGCCCTTGTGCTGTTTCACAGTATCATGCACTATCCAAATATAATGTATAATTAGGTTTGAGCTTTTCATGCAGCAAACAAAAAACAGGGATAGAATCGTCCACTTCAGAATAAATGGATATTCCCCATGAAAACTGAGTCTTCTGGTCTTATTTTACTATTCCAATTAAAAAAAAATGTTTTTTGAAAAATGTGTCAAGAGATGGACAATAGTACTGACAGCATTTAGCTTTCAGGGAAGGAAAGCATTACCAGTTGATAATGCATAAAAGTCCTTTTGTTTATTTTGGTTGACCTTACAACAGATGACCATCTGGATATCTGCTGTGCATGGTGCCAAGAAAGCCGTTAACCACTAAAATAAATAAATAAATGTAATTAAAATGAAGAGCTGCCAAGGGTGTATAATCACAAGTCTCAGAGACATATCTACAGATATAGGTCGAATATTGATTGTCAAGGAGCTTATCTTGTATAAGTGTTCTGTACTGGGGGGGATAACATCCCCATCTCTTGGTGTTCCTAACTTGCATACATTTTACACTCAGATTTATCTAACTTCTGCTCTAACTTGTGTGTGTGGAGGGGATTCTTTTCCTGTGTATATTACAATTGTAGATAGATGATTTTAATGTTAATTCAACTCCTGTTCTCACTGTGCTCATTGAGATAGTTTAATTCTTGTGATTTCACCTGGAATTGTGAGTGCTTGAAATTATTGAAAACTAGGCCTTACTCTCCCTGAGGCTTGTCTGCTTATCTGAAGGAATATTGCAAGGTAAAATAAATGTGGTAGGTACAAGCTGTATCCTTACACGGCTTCAGCACACCCTGGGTGAAGAGGAGAGTGCTGCAAAACCATAAAATGTGCTGAAGTGCATTTTGCTTGATGACTTTAGTATTGTTTGGGAGCACCCAATTGTTACTATTCACCATTTGCTGGGAATGAGAGTAGCATTTGCTCTCCTGTTGGGGCACAGTTTTTCTTGCAGTTTTCAGCACTGTGCTGGAAAGTGCAGTTTTTCAGTAAAAAAATCTGTAAGCATTAGTTGCTCTGCGACTTTTAACAGAGATCTCTCAAAAAACAGCATATATGAAATAAACAGATCTTTAATTTACTGATAAACTTTTCTTTTTCTCTCAGATGTAAAAAAATAAGATTTAAAAAGATTATTTACAAATATAGTCAGTAGATGTTTCTAAGAACATGCAATAGATAATGCTCATCTGTTGCCATAAAAGTTGCTGCCATTGTTTATAAAATAGAAGACAGCTGACAGATCAAACATTGCTTTGTGACAACACAGAGAGGTCCCTGAAAGGTGTCTGATTTTCACAGAATGGGAGCGCTCAATTTTTGTAAAGTCAGCATCCATACTAACATCCTAAGTGCTAACATACTAACATTCCCAAACTGATGCAAACTCAGGCGGCCACAACATCTAGTCACTTCTAAAATCTGTGAATCGTTGGAAGTACTTGGCATAGTTTCACCAGTTGAACATTCAGGCCTTACTT